>NC_133658.1:863144497-863486163 GCF_037893015.1 Macrotis lagotis
CCAAAGAATTATAGAATAAGACTTCTTAACCTTTTTAGGAAGGCAGAATTCTCTCTCAGTAATCTGGTAAAATTTATGGACCTCTTCTTAGAATAAGATTTTTAAGTGCATGAAATAATTATGAGAGTTTTAAATTTCTGTTTCTATGTGGCTCCAGCAAAACCCTTTTATTTGTATAGAAAATCATGTGATTTTCCTTATAGTATGGAATTTAGCTGAAACTTCCAATAATTAACTCAAGAGGATTTACTGATTAGGGATAAAAGAATCCTGGATCTATTTTAAGATAATAATTTGCTAGACTAACTCCTGTAACCACTTTATCAGATATAATTTTTCCCTTTCAGTTAACTTTGACATGCAAACCTCCTTCTTTATTAAACTATGTAACCATAAACTGTATAAGCCTTAAGAACAACTTTTGTCAGATATCAAAGGTCATTTAGAAACTCGGAACCTATGCTGAGCATGTATATATCTATATATCTTTATCTAGATCTATGTCTATCTATGTAGTATGTATGTATATAAACATATTCATATAATTTATGTGCGTTGATATTTAGATCTAGATCTAGCTATAAATAATAAAAACTGGTTCTTAAAATGTCTCCGAGTGTTACTAATTATTGTGCAACGGTGCCTATTAATGAATCCTTGGATTTTCCATAGCAAAAGAAAATAAATCAACTATTTTGAAATACGGTTGTCAAAATGTTTTTTTGAAAAGATCAAATACTCAAGTACCAGGTTAACAGCCTCTGGTTAAAGACAGGAACCCTAGATGTGTGGTCAAAAGACATGGGCTTAAATTCTGACTTGTCAAGTCCCTGTTCTGAATTCCCTTATCCTTTCCCTGGGCCAGCATTGGAGGAGCAGGAGACAAGGATTACAAAGGAAACAAGTTCTCCATCTAGATCTCCAAGTGCTCCTTTAAATGCTCCTTTCTCCTTTAAATCTCCAATGCTCCTTTAAATCTCCAATGCTCCTTTAAATCAAAACACCAGTGCTTAAATATCCTTCCCAGACTCTAGTCCACTCCCCTTCCCGTGGTACTTAGTAAGATAAGATTCTGGTGTTCAAGGACACCAGGTGAAGATAATTCACAATGGATACACAACAGTTCCCAACACTAACTCCATGTGATCCTGGGCAAATATTTTAATTGCTCTCAGTAACTTTCTTCCTCTGTGAAATAAAGGGGGTGGGGTTAACTGGGTGAACTCAAAAGTCTCTCCCTGCTTAAAATCCTATGATTTCTCAGAAGGAAATGATCATGATTCTACAAGAGACTCAAGGATTTTTTTCAGAAGGATCATACAACTCAGAAGAGTAGCCTAGTTGGTTAGGTAGGACTCATCAGGGTTACCATGGACAAGGTCTAATTGAGCATTAAAACTTTACCTTTTGATACCAGTAAAAGCCAACCCCCTCACCTGGTCCCTTAGTACAGAACCTGGAACATAGTAGGCACTTAATAAATGTCTCCTTATTGATTGGGAGGTACTTAGTGCTACATTGGATTGAAGCTGAGAAAGTCATTGAGATGGTTATACAAGTCAGCCACAAAAGGCTTCTCAGATGCTAACAAACTGTGGCTATGTTGCTAAAACTCTAAACTGAGATAGTAAGTTGAGTATTTAAGTTAAGGAAGAAGTTCTCACCCAGTCCAGAGAATGAAGTCCGGGTTGGGCAAGATTGCCTTCATAGCATAAATGGAAGAGTTGATGAGGATCCAGGGAGCATCACAAAGATAATTCCCCCATATACCTGCGTTGGACACTGGCTGGGAGCCTGCTGATGGACACACTTGGAATGGATCAAGGGAGGCATTATATTCTGGGTCAAGGTGCAGATCTGAGATGTGCCAGAATTGACCTGAGGAAGATAAAATCAATGTCTTATTGACAGTCCTCCTTCTTCCTCCATGTGTGAATTCATGAAAAATGAAAGCATATCAATGAGTCTCTGAACACACATGCATGCTGGGATTGATATTGCCCTCCCATACAGACAATACTCATGTGACATAAATTCACAGTATACAAATTCAACTTCATGTAAAGAATTCTATATTCCAAAAAACCACATATTAGAAAAATTCCCCGGCTTCCCACCCCTACCCCTGGGAATAAACAATTCACCCAAAAAAACCCTCTAAGTGAAAGCAAAAGAATGCTCCAGGAGGATGGGGACTTGGCTCAAGACCTCCCACTGACAGAGAAGACCTTTGCTTCTGCTCTATCCCTTCCCCAATCCCCATGGGTCTGTCCTTCAACCACCCTTGACTCCTAAATCTCCCTGACTCATGAATTAGCCCTCTACTTCCATGAGGGTGATCCTCTTCTTACCTCCTTCCCTCTCTCCCTCCCTCTCTTCTCTCTGTCTGAGAACAAATTCTAATTACATAAAAATCTCTTCACTAGAGATCTCCTAACTTGCCCATTATATAAAGTAAGAATTGTCTGTATTATTGGATAGCTTGCAAGTTGAATGCTCATTGTTAAATTTTCTTTTTTTAGTTTTTTTTGTAAGGTAAATGGGGTTAAGTGGCTTGCCCAAGGCCACACAGCTAGGTAATTATTAAGTGTCTGAGACCAGATTTGAACTCAGGTATACCTGACTCCAGGGCTGTATCCACTTTGCCACCTAGCCGCCCCTCTTTGTTAAATTTTCAGTGTGAGCAATTATACCTGGGAAATCAGCATCCATTCAAATCAGGCATTTATACATTGGGGTTTTTGTTTTATTTTGTTTTATTTTGCAAAGCAATGGGGCCCAAGGTCACACAGCTAGGTAATTATTATTAAGTATCTGAGGCCAGGTTTGCACTCAGGTCCTCCTGACTCCAGAGCTGGTATTTTATCTACTGTGCCACCTAGATGCCCCTATAAATTGTTTTGTTAGTTGTTTCAACATAAGAAAATAATGGAGAAAAATGTTAGTAATGCCAATTAAACTTAAAAGTCTGTGGTGTGCATTTTTGGGGAAGCTATTCATTATTATTATCCTCATTTTACACATGAGGAAATTGAGGCAGATAGAGGTTAGATTGCTTGCCCAGGGTCATAAACTCATAAGTGTCTGAGGATGAATTTGAACTCGGCCTTCCAGACTCCAGAATTGTCTCTATTGTGCCACCTCCCTGCCTCTAAAAAGTAAATAAACTCATGAGCTATGATTTTTGAGTGAAAATGGATCCATAAAGTATTTGGTATTGGCAATCTAGGACTCCCTATATATTGATGTGAAAGCTACGCCTCACACGCTACATAAACATTCTACCTATTTTTTACATAGTTCACATGATGCTTGAATGAATGAAAAATGTTTATTTACTTTGTGTCAGACACTGGGTTACAATGGTGATTCAAATACCAAAGAGAAATAGCCTTTGTTCTTAAGGGGTTTACGTGTTGTAATAGGAGACAACACATTTAGGTAACCAGAGATGGGTGGTGCGATCTGGAAGTCATAGGAATGAGAAGTGGAGTGCTAGGGCAGGTGGATTATTATGCTCTTTCCAGAAGAAACAATAATGTTGATTTTCTTACTATGATCAGAGTGAGACAGGCAAGGGGATTTGTATGCCTGCGACATGGCAGATGGCAAGGGTCAGGCAGAGCTGGTGATCTGGAGCCTCCAAGATAGAATAGGTTCAGTGAGCTACAACAATCACAACCAAGACTGTACTCAGAGCAGAACTTCCAAAGTTGAGTGGTTGAGATTTGATTTCTGGAGGTCCTGGCCAGGACATGAGGGTAAATGAGGGATTGATAGCTGAGGCAAATGCATGGGGAACATCAAATAGGCAAGTTTGGGAAGAATGCAAAACAGATAAGGAAGAATAATATGAAATCAGTCTATCAACTAATGTTTATTAAGCACTTAATTTGTGTAGTCAATATGCAAAATTGCCCCCCAAATTTGCTAAATCTGTATGTACAAGATAAATACAAAGTAATGGAATGCAGTCTTAGAAAAAGTCTATAAAGTTCTCATTAGTTTATTATCTGTAGTATCATGGCAAGAGAACTAAACTTTGAATCAGAGGATATGGGTTTGAATAATGTATCTGATATTTATTGCCCGGATCTTGGGCAACTCAATTAACCTCTCTGGGACTCAATCTCCTTATCTGTAATGTGAAATTAGAAGCAAGGGCTTAACTTTGGTTTTGTTTTTTTGTTTTTTGCAAGGCAATGGGGTTAGGTGACTTGCCCAAGATCACACAATTAGGTCATTATTAAGAGTCTTAGGTCCGATTTGATCTCAGGTCCTTCTGACTCCATGGATGGTGCTCTATCCACTGCACCACCTAGCTGCCCTGGATCCCACTTCTTCAAATGAATCTTTTATTTGGAAATTAAGTCTCTAGGATATTATCTCTGGTTTTGGGGATTCTCACAGATTGGTGAGAATTAACTGGTTTTTAGGCAGCTAGGTGGATGCTAAGGGCTTATTCCAAGATCTAAGTGTGGCATTTCTTTGGTGAAATGGCCTAATGGTTAGATTTCTGGCATTTTTACTTGATGAAGTGTAAGGATTTGTCTGACACCCCCATTGTCCTTGTGTTGTGAAGACTTCTCTAGTGTAAGAGCAATGTGAGTTTTCCTTAGAATTTGGGGGCCTCTCCTCTGAGATACTGTGACTTGGTTTATGTGTTTTGTAGTTAATTGTTTTAAATTGTATATTCTGTGCAGCACAGGCAGCATGATGCTCTTAGCTTTATCTGGTCAGGTTTGTGTCACGTCTGTGTTCTGATTGGCCAACTTTCCTCTTCAATATCCCTTTTCAAATTAGAACTTTTTCTTTCCCCAAAACTCATGTTGCACCATGTAATTTTCCTGAAAATTGTGTTTTTTTTTTGCAAGGCAATGGGGTTAAGTGACTTGTCCAAGGCTAAGCAGCTAGGTAATTATTAAATGTCTGAGGTCAAATTTGAACTCAGGTCCTCCTGACTCCAGGGCCAGTGCTCTTTCCACTGCCCACCTAGCTGCCCGCCCCCCCATGGGGCTTTTTTGAGAAGAAAAAGGTTCTATTGTTTTCTTCCTAATTTTCTTAAGTTTTGCTCTGACTGCCTGGCAGGATTTTCTCTTTATCTCTCTCTCCTCCCACTCTATCAAAAATCCATTGGTGAGCAGCAAGTGAAAGGTTGAAATCCCTTTCTCCTTTCTAACTGAGAGAAGTGAGTTTACTAGCTGAGTGATTGCTGTGTTTAAATTTGGTCAGTTAGATTAGAAAGGACAGTCTTATTCTTTCCTATATAAAACTGGCCCATCCAATCATAGTCTCTCCCTCTGAAGCTGTCCCTCTTATCTCTCTCCTTATTTTATTCACATTGGAGGTTTTTCCTCTCTAGTATCTTTCAATTCTGTCTCTATATCAAAAGAAAATTAGCACAGGATAGCTGCAATTCTGAACTGAAAGTTTGTTTTAAAAATTAGAAAAACATTTAGGTTTAATCTGGTATTTTAAAGGGTACAAATTATGTATTATATTGTGTAAAATGTGTTGATTTGAAAGACATATTGTGGACATTTAGAATTTGGATACAAATTACATGGAACAAATACATTTTTAAATCTGTGTTTTAAATTTTAAAATAAATGTCTTATTCCTCTCCATAAATTCAAGGAGCTTGAAAAATATTATGTTCTTGGATTGTGAGTAGTTTAAAGGGTTAAACAGGAAAAAATCTGAATTATAACAAAGACAAATTTAATGTGATTGACAATTTAAAATATTTAATAAGTAATTGGCTATTTAAATTTAAAAATTCATATGAGGTACCTAAAGAAATTAAAATTAGTCCTAAAATTATTTTCTGACCTGTCTTAAAGTGTTTTAAAATAATAATAATAATAATAATAATAATAATAATAATAATAATAATTAGAGATCTCTGTGTGTTGCTTCCCCTAGCAGCTCTTCTCTAATCTCCACTGGCTTGTAGAACTGAGAAGTTACTGGTTTTTGGGGGGGGGTTAGAGGGGGACTAGGCTAGAGCCCCTAAAATCTTGCAACACAGGATTGTTGTTTCTTTATAATTTATATATATATAATTTTTTTTAAGTAATGAAACTTTTCTGAAAGTGTGGAACCCAGATCTGAAATGATTTGAAATGAGATACTCATGTTTAAGTTAGAAAAAGTACTGGTTTGGTGAGTTCTCATGAAATAATCAAGAATTATGTTCAGAATAAAGAATGGAAGCTTAAAATCTTATTGATATTAACTATTTTTCAGTTCAGAAACTGCAGAAATTAAAGGATTTTTTCCCCTCTTTGTTTTGTTTCTTAGGGAAAAAAAATAGAGGAATATATGTATCAGAAGTTAAGGACCTAGAAGTTCAGATTTGGTTTGATTTAATCCAGAACTTAGTCCTGGAGGGAAAAATAACAAGACTTCATAAATTAAGAAATGTATTAAAGCTCTTTGATCACCTTTTCAATTAGATAACCATATATGGGCTTGATTTTCTGTGCATTACTAAATATATATATATATATATATATATATATATATATATATATGTATTATTAACTTGGAAAGTTTTTTAAGTTAAAAAAAGCATTGTTTGGATTGTGATATTGTGATGTTCATGAATGTTCTAATATTAAGAAATATTTGTCAATTATTGAGAGTTTTAAATTGTACTGTAAGTAAATAGAATGAATGAAGAAAAACTAAGCCTCTCATATATTACATTGCTTATTGTAACCAAAGATTTTTTTGGTTTCGGTTTTTTGTTTTTGGCTATGACTTATGAGTTTCATAAGATTGTTAAGTACAAAGAAAATCTTGTAATCATCTAAAAAGGATTTTTAGAAACTTCAGGTCATAAATCTTTATCAAGAATTTTCTGTAAGGAAGTATAGTGGGCATTTAACAATTTTAGCCATCTGATTTTGGTAATTTTAATTAATTGCTAATGAATGGGTTAATCATGTGATATCACTCTTTAAAGTCAATATTTGAAAGGAATTTGACTTAAGGTTGATTGTCTATATAAAAAAATTGTGAATTTGTTAATTTGAGTTATTGGAGAATATAGTAGAGGAAATTTGGACAGAAAAATGTCTTTAAATTGTTCCCTTCACACTGATCATGTAAGCTTACATTGCTAAAGGCAATATACACCCATTTCCCCCTCCCATCCCATTTCTTCAAGTTCTTGAAATAAGTTCAATCAACTATTAATTCCTTAATTACCTCATCTCTGAACTGAATTCTTGAGGATATCTAGAATGGGAATAGAATAGAAAGTCTAACCCTGTTGCAAGTGTGTCAGTTTTGTAAAATTCTGGCAAAATCCTTGCTCAGAATGTGGGGTAAGTGTGTAATTTAAATGCCAAGATCTAAGAATATACTTATATAAATTGAAGTAGAAGATAGAAAATTTGTCAGTGAAATTCAAATAAACCATCTATGTGGCTAAAGATTTTAATTTAATTTTAATTTAATAATGTTAAGGCCTTGGTAAATTTTGTCATTTATAAGAGGAGTAACTTAGGAGGTATAGCTCCCTGACTTAAAATGACAGCTTCTTCCTTTTGTAAATACCCTTGGTTCAAGGAAGTTGGTACTTAGAAGTTCTGTGATAACTGGGATTTACTGCATGTGAAATGCTTTGTGGAATTAATTTATGTCTTTTTGTTTATGTAAAGCAATGGGGTTAAGTGACTTGCCCAAGGTCTGGGATCAGATTTAAATTCAGGTGCTCCTGACTCCAAGGCTCGTGGTATGCTATCCACTGCACCACCTGATTGCTCCTAATTTATGCCTTAAAATAAATTTTATATCAATTTAGATTTGATAAATTCTAATTTTGAGATTTATTTTCCTTTACGATTGAATAAGAGAGATATCTATCACCATAAAAGTTCACAATTACTGTATTGTCCTTTTTAACATCTGAATTATTTATTGCTGTTTTAAAGAAAAAAAGAACTCAGAAAAGGGCTTTTTATAAAAGTTTTTTAATGTGATTTGTATAAGGTCTACTAAATTTTCAAATCTGTTAGTTATTTACTGCAATAATGTGATGATATTACTTATAGCTGTCATAGAAAAGTTTGTATTTTTTCCTCTTTTTCAAGGTTACTATTTGTGATGATAATCCTTAAAGCAATACTGAATCAATTAAATATAAAGTTACTGTAATAACTGCAAGTAGAAAGTAGTTTATTGTAGGATCCAAATTTTCTGTCATTTCATAACCTACATAAGAATTTCGTTAATGTTTTGAAATTATCATGTATAAGATTAAGTTCCTGAAAAATCTCATTTTTTTAAGATTGATATATATATACATATATACATACATATACATATACATATACATACATATATATATATATATATATATATACATATATATATAATGGAGATAAATGCTCCCTGGTCAAATGAGGAATATCTGAGAGAACTTCCTTTCATGCTCTCTGAAGAAATAGTTTAAAAGGTCACTGTTTTCTTTTTTTGGTCTGCAGGTGGCGTTATACACCCCTGACTCAAAATGGGGGACTGAAAAGATTTAGTATGATTCTTAGTATAATTTTGTAACAGTACTCTTGTATTTTAAAATATAGAGGCAATTCTGTAATAAACATCAGTAATGTTCTCAACTACATATACAAATACATACACACACACACACACATGTTGGGGTTACTAGATTTAAAGAAAATTTTTATAACTAATTTCTCTCTATTTTCTGCAATTACATCGTATGTGTTGTTACATCTTAAATTCAGAACATCTATAGAAATATATGCAAGTGTTTAAAAATCAGTTTTAAAAGGATTCCGAAAGCAATAGCATATTGATCGTGCTTATTTGAACATAGATAATAAGTGAGCATATTAAGAGAAAATGGTTTTTATAAAATATGTTTCTATATGATATATGTTCCAAATCTTTTGAAGTAAAGGAACCTATACAATATGGATAAAATAATTTGAGATTTTTCTATGATAATCTCTTGCTATTTCTGATGGGAGGTTATAATTGGTATTTAATCCTTGTGAATTGAACTCACTTGAATTTCTGATTATTTGAAGTTTTGCTGTTTACAATCATATGGGACTACCGAATTGGCATTATTCTGTGTCCAACACCAAGTATGATCAGCAAAGAAAATGCTGTTGCCAATGTTCTTTTGAAGCCAGAAAACTCAATGGGAGTGTGTGTGGGGGCGTCTGGTGGTGACTGGCACATTAGGATAAGAGTTGAAAGGACAGCTTTTCTTTCTTTTTTTTTAGGTTTTTTTTTTTTTTTTGCAAGGTAAATGGGGTTAAGTGGCTTGCTCAAGGCCACACAGATAGGTAATTATTAAGTGTCTGAGACCGGATTTGAACCCAGGTATTCCTGACTCCAGGGCCAGTGCTTTATCCACTATGCCAGCTTTTCAGTGTGGTCTGAGATTGGACTCTTTCTGACTCAGTTTCTCAAATGTGACATTTGGAAAATGTCTCACCTGGCAGATTTAAAATTTGGCTCAAGGCATTTGGCTACCCACAAGGCCTCTGCCTGGAAACTGACATTTAACTTTTTATACACACACACACACACACACACACACACACACTCACACACATATGAAGAAATTTTTCCTTTGATATCTCAGATCTTTATAGTAAACTGTCAGATGAACAATATTAAAATCAGGTATAGAAATTTTAGACCATTTGCTCTACAGTTGTCTGTATTCTGAAAGCCAGATATGCTAATGTTGTAAAGCCTTGTTATCTATTGTCAGTTATCTGCTCCTATAAATATTTCTTTTAATGCTAAGTAGACATGTAAGTAAAACAATAAGAAAATTTTAAACTGTTTTAAGGAAAGGAATTTAAGTCAACTGAGTATATCAGAAGAATAACCTATGATATATTTAGAGATATTTTGAGGAGAAAAATTCATTTTTTGTTAAAGATGTTTGAGTCATTGTTTTAATAATAGCAAAAGGTTAAAACTTTTATTTGTAAATCACTTACTGGACACTCTTTTTTCTGGAATAATTATCAAATGTTACAAGCCCAAGTTTTGAAATGGAGGGGGTGTGTTTTTTTTATGTTTTTGCAAGGCAATGGGGTTAAGTGGCTTGCCCAAGGCCACACAGCTAGGTAATTATTAAGTGTCTGAAGTTGGATTTGAACTCAGGTACTGACTCTAGGGCCAGTGCGCCACCTAGCTGCCCCAATATGGCAATTTTCAGTGAATTTACTTTTGTAGTGAAATATTTGTGGAAGTTTAATTTGTTAAGTGGAATAGTATCCTCCAAATAGGGGAATAATAAAAATAATAATAATAATAATGCCAATTAATCTCTATTTGTAACTGAATTTTATTGAATATTAATATGACAATGGGCAAATCAAAATATAAGTTAACATGATCTAAGAAGTTCCAGAATTTTATTTTCTAGTGATGAAAATATGAGTTTTGGGCTAATTAAAATATTGTATTAAGAAATCCTTGGAGTAGCTAGGTAGTATAGTGAATAGAGCACCAGCCCTGGGGTGTGGTGTGACCTTTGGCAAGTCACTTAACCCCATTGCCTTAAATAAATAAAATTTAAAAAAAAAATTCTTTTACCAGAAAAGAAGATCTCTACAAGTCACCTGAACTGGAGAAGACTTTTTGGAACAGACTCTGAAACTACAGAAAAACTATACAGATGACTCCAGAAGGAATGGACCTGAATTTCTCTCTTTGCTGTTTTCTGTTTATCTGTATGATCTATATAATCAAAAAAGGACTGTCCCCTTTGAATCTCTGTAATTATTTTTGACAATGTCTTTCCTAACTCCTAACAATTCAGTAATGTAACAGTACTTTTATGTACTGTTCTAGATCTTACTTTGCCCGCCCATATTTCTTGGAAAATCTAAATTCCAAAAACTATGTTATTTTCCTTCCAATATACCTACCATCTCCCTAAATATTTATTTGATTGAACTACAAATGACACTAAAGTCATTTAGATCAAAATGGGAGAATGTGTAAGTCTGATATTCTTTAATTCTATTTTTCTGATCACAAGTTGGTTTCTCAGTCTGCAACTAATAGTGATAAATCTGAATGTTGTCTTAGTGTGTAAAAATGTCAGTTTGCTATGTCAAGGCCTGTCTCCTGAATCTAAATGTTGACTTGACCTTGTCAATACTACCTGATCAGCTCTGTAATAGCACTTGTAAATTCCTTCATCTGAGTCAAACCACAAGATAAGAGACATCTTGGGTGAGGAGAGAGCAATCCTATGGTTATTTGTAAACATTCCCTCTCCAGACTAAGTGGGATTATCAGTGTTGAACTATGTCATCTACATGAAATCTCATTGGTTGCCTAATTCAGTTTTCTGATTCTTTGTCTTTTCTGTATAAAATTCCCTCAAACTTTCTGTAAAACCATTGATCTCTGTGATGAGATCATGCACCCATGGGTTCAGAAAGATCCTAGAGAATAAAGCTTTAATTATAAAGTTTGCATTATGGTTAACATTTCAAAGTCATACTGCTCTTTTAGATATTCTGAATATGAACTAAATCTGACCTCACACAGATATGTAGTTGGAGAAGGGAAAGGTATTTTAACATGCAAATAAAATCTTAGCAATATTTTGGGAGTAGTTTTGACCTCAGTGACCCCCTAAGGGACCTTAGAGATTTGCAGACAACATTCATAGAACTGCAACTGAAGAGGAAAAAGGGGAAAGAGAGAGAGACAATTTAAAAAAAATGTGTAGACATGTCTTTCCTAACTCCTAACAATTCAATGATGACCTAAACTGGAGAAACACCAGAAAGAAAAGATAAGGGTCCATGAACTGACCCAGAGCAGAAAAACAGAGCTATTTGACTGATCCAGGAAAATAGCATTTTCATGATCACCTGAAGAGGTCCTATGTAGGGAAGGATGCAGGATCCAGGCATAAAACAGCAAAAAAAGTTTAAATAGGCCAGAAATGGTTGGCCTGGAGCTAGACAGGGAAAATGCTATTAACACAGTTGGGAGATTCTAGCATTAACTAACTCCACCTGAGGTCCAACTACACAAGAGCTGGTCCCTGAAGAGGAGGTAACTAGAGCAGTCTGCTGGAGGAGAACCAAATAGTGGAGAACAGCACAGCAGAGTCATGGATAGTAACTTCTGTGAAAAGCACCACGATGCCAACAAGGGAAACAAGGGTAGCAATAGGGCAGTACCAATGAGAGTATGTAGTAGAAGAAAAATGAAGGCAACTGGTGGCACAATGGATAGAGTACTGGCCCTGAAATCAGGAGGACCTGAGTTGAAATCTTATTAATTGCCTAGCTGTGTGACCTTGGCAAGTCACTTAACCCTATTGCCTTAAATAAATAAATAAATATTAAAATAAAGAAAAATGAAGTGTTAGGGACTGTTGTGTCTGTAGGGTACTGTAATCCTTTATCACCTGGTGTCCTTGAGCACCAGAATGTTGTTTTACTAAGTGCCATGGGAGAGGGAGAGGGAGAGGGAGTAGATCAGGCACTGGGGAGGATATTTAAGCACTTGTATTCTGGTAAATAAAGGGAGATCTTGGAGAACTAGGAGAACTTTAAGGAGAACTTGCTATCCTTGTCTTCCTTGTCTTCCACGCTTCAACATTCACCTGGGTAAGGATAGGCTAGCCAGCAGGAACCTGACACATTTGAGCAACTAGTCTAACAGGAACTTAAAAGTGAAGGTCATTGCTCTTCATCTTTGTTGACATCCCACCTAGAGTAGTTACAGTAACTAATGTTTCCTAGGGGTTAGAGAAGACCCCCTCCTCCCTCAAGAGGGCAAAGTGGCACAACTATTTATGGACTCAGACATAAATGCATTTTGAATCTCAATTTATACCAAACTGCTGTTTTGAAGGCTTGTAGGTCTAAGTTCTAAGGGGAGCTGTCTGACTGAATGGTCTTCAAACAGTTCACTTTACAATTTTTTTAGAACCTGCTAGGAGGTATGAATCAACACAATTATTTGGAAAGCTTTGGATTATTCAAATAAAGTGATTAAAATCTCCATGTTCTTTGATCCAGAGAATTCACTGCTAAGTTCATATTCCAAGGAGGCTGTTGAAAAGAAAGCTGTTATCTGCAGGAAAATATTACTAGCAACACTTTTTATTGATAGCAAAGATTTGGAAGCAAATAAACGCCCATCAAATGGGGAATAAGCTAAACAAACTATAGTAAATGAATATAATATAATATTATTTTGCCATAAGAAACGATTATTATAATAAATACAGAGAAGTATGGAAAAATCTATATGAATCTATGTAGAGTGAATTAAACAGAGCCAAAAAACCCCCAATATACGAAGTGGCTACAATAATGTAAATGGAAAGAACAACTATACACTCATAAATCAAAAGTGAATTTGGAAAATTACAAAGAATGAGCAAGGTTAAAAAGAAGATCTATGAGAAATCACTCCCACCCACTCCTTTGCAGACACAAGAGGTTAACTAGGAAAATTAAACACTGATGGAGAGTCATGAATTGTTTTTTGGGTACCTTAAAAATGAGTTGGGTTTTTTTTTTTGAGTAACCACATGAATTTGTACCTTCTTCAAAATTATACCTCAAGGGACCATGTATAGCCGTTTTTTTTTCTTTCTTTTTCTTTTTTTGCAAGGCAATGGTGTTAAGTGGCTTGCCCAAGACCACACAGCTAGGTAATTATTATGTGTCTGAGGCTGGATTTGAACTCAGGTCCTCCTGACTCCAGGACCGGTGCTCTGTCCACTGAGCCACTTAGCTGGCCCATGTATATCCTTCTAACCCCACTGAAGGGAGGTGTTCCAGGAGAGGAGCTAACTGGGCTCCCCAGTAGAAAAAACTTTGAGATATGACACTTGAATGCTCTAACATTAACTATGGTAACTTTGGGTAACCAGGATAACTTTGGATAAATCAAGTCCCTCCTCTAGTTAGTCAACAAACATTTACTAAGTGCTTACTAGGTGTCAGGTACCATATAAAGTAAGAACTAGGGCCATAAAATAGGGCAAAAACCACCTTCAAGGAGTTCATATTCTAAAGGGGGAGAAAAATGCAAATAGCTATGTAATAAAATATATATATATATATGTATGTATGTATGCACATGTAAATGTATGTGTATATCTATATAATACAAAAATCTCTACAGATATATATTTACATATATTATAAATATATATACAATCTTCCATCGATATATAAAACCCTGAGGGGCTATATCTCTAGATCTATCTGTCCACAGCATCTAGGTGGCACAGTGAATAATCAGAAAGATTCATCTTCCTGGGTTAAATCTAACTTCAGATACTTACTAGCTAGTGACCCAAGGAAAATCACTTAACTTTATTTGCCTCAGTTTCCTCATCTGTTAAATGGCAAATCACTCCAGTATCTTTGCCAAGAGAACCCCAAAAATGGGGTCATAGAGAGCTGGATCTGACTGAAAACAACTGAACAACAACACTATCATAGCTGACATTTATACAGTGCTTACAGCAATAACATTGACTATGTTTATATAGTTCTAGCTCTCTATTGAGAGTCAATGGAAGAGCAGGCAGCTAGGTGCACTGGATAGAGCACCGGCCTGGAGTCAGGAGTACCTGGGTTCAAATCCGGTCTCAGACACTTAATAATTACCTAGCTGTGTGGCCTTGGGAAAGTCACTTAACCCCATTGCCTTGCAAAAAAAAAACCTAAAAAAAAGGAAAAAAAGAGAATCAATGGAAGGATGGAAGGTAATCTCCAAGGAAGTCAAAAGCAGGAGGAGGAAGGTCTAGGTAGGGCCTTCTCCTTGGTGTGGGACATGACCTGAATCTTGACTAGAAAGTGGAGTGGAGGAGGGAAAGCATTCCAAACACAAGACAGCCAGGGAGTATTATGTGCAGGGACCAGCAAGAATGTCAATATAGTTGGAACCTAGAATATATGGAGAGAAGTAAAGTGTAAGGAGCCAGGAAAGATTTCAATCTGCTGTTATCTTGTTCACGTCTCACACATACTGCAAAGGTGCTCAAAAAAACACAAGGGGGCAGGATAACTCTAAGGAAAATAAGGATTTGGAGAGGAATCTGAACAGGAGTACACATTTTCTTAAGCGACTGACTTTAGTGATGTGTAGGAATTGAAAGAATGAGGAGGCAGCAAAGATCTAGTGTTGCCTTCTATAGCTTCACCAGCTAGGTGCATATAATACAGGACCCTGGAGATGGAGATTTGAATTCAAATCCTGCCTTACTAGCTGGGTGACCCTGGGCTTGTCACTTCAGTACAGTTTGATTCAGTTTCCTCTTTTATAAAGTGAGCTGGAGAATGAAATGACAAACCACTCAAGTATCTCTGCCAAAAACATGCCTGATAGGGTCACAAGAGTCAGACACAACTGAAAATAACTGAACAACAGCAAAGGGATTGAGATGAGAGCAATGATCCAATTGTTCCTTTGGTGGTTTTAATTTACTGAGTCTGGGAAGGCACCAATCATAGTAGAAGACTTTCTGCTCTCATCATTCTCTCTCTCTCTGTTTTTTTTAAGGTTTTTGCAAGGCAAATGGGGTTCAGTGGCTTGCCCAAGACCACACAGCTAGGTAATTATTAAGTCTCTGAGACCGGATTTGAACCCAGGTACTCCTGACTTCCAGGGCCGGTGCTTTATCCACTGTGTCACCTAGCGGCCCCTCTCATTCTCTTTTCTGATCATCTTCTTACTCCTTATACCCACTGAAGACGATGAATGGAAACCACACTTGAGGGCAAAGATGGTTCACTAGTAGCTGCAAAACCTTTCAGATTCCTTTTTTCACACCCAAGTTCTGTCTTTAAGCAAATTAATTCATAGTCATATGAGGAGATGGTTAAGTGACTGTCCCTCCTCCAGTTTTGGTCGCAAGCCATAAGGGAAATTTCATTATTTTTAGTTTTTGAAAAGACTTCTGCCATCATCTGGAGAAAAACAGGTGACCCAATGGATAGTAGGCTAGGTTTAAAGTCAAGAAGACCTGAGTTATAATTTGGGCTTTGATACTTACTAGCTGTGTTACCCTGAGCAAGTCACAACCTGTGTTTGACTTAATCCACTGGAGAAGGAAATAGAAAACCACTTCACTATGTTTGTCAAGAAAACTCCATGGACAGCACTGGTATGCTATTTGGGGGGATCTTAAAGAATATACACCACCACACATGGGGATAACAATAGCAGCTACTTCCCAGGGTTGTTGCCAGGATCAAATAAAATAATATTTGTAAAGTACTTTGAAAATTTTATAGTACCCTATAAAGCACAGGACAATTTATTCAGAATAAATGCTAGTAGCCCTTATTGTAATATCAGATTTGTTTAATGTATTGGTTAGTTTACCTGTACTATTTTTCCTTCTTGATTTTATTTTTTGTTATATGGTTCCTTGGAAATGAAAGCTGTATACTGGAAAATGTGGGAGATATAAAAACAAAAGACATCAAAGAAAAATAAAATAACATAAAAGGATTAGATTAAATTCAGGGTTCTTAATCTGGTATCTTTGAATTTGTTGGTTTAAATATATATTCACATGTATATTTTGATAACTACATTTTGATGAAATTAATTTGCTTTGAAATTCTAGGTATTTTATTTTATGTATTAAAATAAATGATTCTGGGGTGGCTAGGTGGCGTAGTGGATAAAGCACCTGCCTTGGAGTCAGGAGTACCTGGGTTCAAATCCGGTCTCAGACACTTAATAATTACCTAGCTGTGTGGCCCTGGGCAAGCCACTTAACCCCGTTTGCCTTGCAAAAACCTCAAAACAAAACAAAACATAAAATAAATGATTCTGAGAAGGGATCCAGAGGCTTCAGACTGTCACCAAAGGAATCCATGACACAAAACAGGTTAAGAACCCCTGGACTAGATGGTTTCTAAGATCATTTCTAGTTCTAGCACTCTATTAAAAAACTAAGCAATATTTAGTTTTTAAGTCTCAGAATCTGAGACTATACATTATGAAAATTTATTAAGTACCCCAAAGGGCTTTAGTTGTCATGGATTAAATCCAATGAAATTTATTAGAAATTTAAATGGATACATTTTAATGTTTATTATTTCATTTAAAAATAAAAACAAACCCATTATGTGTTAATATAAAGAACATACCTTAACATAAAATAACTATATTTTCTGAAAAAAAATTTAGTGAGAGTAACATTGTTTTACATATTTTTGCACATCTCATTAACAGCTGGCTTAATGGAAGACAGCTGTGTTCTATTTGTTTCTGTATTCAATCTGTTGTAATATGTTTTGGTTGAAGCATATGAATATCCCGCCTCATATAAATATGTGGTTGGAAAAGGAGAAGTATTTTAAAAGACAAACAACATCTTAAAGTTATTTTGAAAATAGTTTTAAGCTTGCAGGCCTCCTGAAAGTATCTCAAGGACCCCCAGGCTGGTTGGGTGAATCTGTGATCCTACTCTGAGAACTGTTGGTCCATGAATTAACCTTTGAATCAGGTTCAAAGTCATAAAACTCCATAGACAACCTTTCCTATTGCCCTCTGCATCTGCAACATGTTTTCTGTTTACATCCTGGCTCTTTCAGTCTGGAGGCATCTTAACTCAAAATCTTCAACCCTTCCTTTCTGTTCTCCATATCAAAGAACTGGGATGTGCTCATAGCTTCTAACTCACCCAGCTAGCAGACTCCTAACTCACCAGTCTCCAGATCAACAGACACTACCACCAATCAACCTTCCTTTTCTTTTCAGGCTTAGTGACCCATCAATTCTAGATACTTGCCCAGTTCTTCAAAAGATCCATAATTTCTTTGGCATAAACCATAATCCCTCCTTACCCCATCATATGGTTTCCTGAATTGATGTGATCAAAAACC
Source organism: Macrotis lagotis (assembly GCF_037893015.1). NCBI lineage: Eukaryota > Metazoa > Chordata > Mammalia > Peramelemorphia > Peramelidae > Macrotis > Macrotis lagotis. The sequence goes on from NC_133658.1 coordinate 863,162,395, forward strand.
TTCAAACATTCATTCCCTGTTGGCCAGGTAATGACTTCTCTGAAGTAGGCCCAACTGATTTTTAGACAACTAGAAGCTTTTCCAGTTTGAATAGACTAGCTGGGGCTTGTCTTTCACTGCAACAGCCTGCAAAACCCCAGATCATCTTCATGCCAAAGTAAGGCAGAAGAGAAGGATTTTTGAGGTACAATTTCAAAATAAATATTCTTCCTTCCAGCTTTTCCATTTGGAAATTCTGTTTCTAAATTTAACATTAGCTCCAGTATCCTTAGGTACTCCTTTTTTGGGAAACAGCCTAAAAAGGCAGATCCCCAGAGAGAGAGAGAGAGAATGATAGAAAGGAGAGAGAGAGAGAGAGAGAGAGAGAGAGAGAATGAATTATACAAATGAAAGCTTGTCATTCCGTCTATCACCATTCTTTCTACTGTATTACCTGAAACAGCCCCTGTGACTTTCCAATGTATCAGGAAAAGTAGAATCTTCAGCCATCTCATACTTTTCAGTCCTCCCCTGAAAGTCTCAATTTTCTAGAATCTTGTCAGGACTTAGGATCTTAGTTAGTTCTGAAGGTATTGAAACTAGTCAGTTGGGCCTAGATAGTTGTTGGAGAAGCACAACTTGCTGTACAGACACTGGTACTCTAAATAATCAAATTACTAATTGGTGAACTCTTCCAGCTTTAGGGTGTGTCCTGGGTGGGACCAAATGGGCAAGAAGGGAAACTGAAAGTCAAATGGAAAGGTACTTTGTACCTTGTACTACCGGAGTGCTAGGTTCTTCTAGGTATTCCAGAGGTACTTGCTAAAGGCAATAATGAAACATGCACAAATCAAGTACATCCCAGTTAAAATCCCTCTCAGAAATTTATTAGTTAAGTGACTTATAATGAAGACCTTCAATCTCATTTATAAGTACGGGTGATAATAAATAATAATACCCAACTCTTAGAGTTGTTGGGACAATAACATGAATACAAACTACTTAGCATAGTGAGTGCTACATAAATGTTGACTATTGTTACTGGATTCTAGATTGCATAAAATATCAAAGGCCAAGACTGTCTTTTCTAAGAAAGACAATAGTTTTCAAATGCATTACTGTAATTTGATTTCAGATAAAAACCCATTACATTGTTTACCCTTCTGATTTTTGTTATATTATGAAATTTTGGAGAACATTATATGGGATAAATAATTATAGAAGTGAATTCTCTTTTAATCTTAAACTTTATAATACATGTCATGTGAAATTTTTCTAAAATATTGTGAAATGCTAAGTCACTTCTCTATTGAGTTATTAAAATAAATGTGGTAACAATCTTTGAAAAATTGTAATAATGAAGTCTTTAGGTCTTAAAATGTAAAACTTATGATTTAATTACCACCTCCAAACAGAGCTGTGATCTAAATTTGTAACTGTGCTTGGGTAAAATTATAATATCTTATCAACTGTGTGGAAGAATTTATGTTTTAAAAGCCTAAAACAATGAATGATTACTTTGAAATCTATCACAATGATGTCATTCAGCTAAAATTTATGAATTGATCTGTTAAAAGATAGCAAAATTGCTTAAAAATATTACAATTTCAATGGGTTATTTAAACTCACCTTTTTTTTAATTAAAGATTTTATTTATTTTGAGTTTTACAATTCCCCCCCCAATCTTACTTCCCTCCCCTCACAGAAAGCAATTTGTCAGTCTTTACATTGTTTCCATGTTGTACATTGATCCAAATTGAGTGTGATGAGAGAGAAATCATATCCTTAAGGAAGAAACATGAAGTATAAGAGATAAAAAGATCAGACAATAAGATATCAGTTTTTTTTTCCTAAATTAAAGGGAATAGTCCTTGGACTTTGTTCAAACTCCACAGTTCTTTTTCTGGATACAGAGGGCATTCTCCATTGCAGACAGTCCTAAACTGTTCCTGATTGTTGCACTGATGGAATGAGTGAGTCCATCAAGGTTGATCATTGCCCCCATGTTGCTGTTAGGGTGTACAGTGTTTTTCTGATTCTGCTCATCTCACTCAGCATCAGTTTATGCAAATTCCTCCAGGCTTCCCTGAATTCCAGTCCCTCCTGGTTTCTAATAGAATAATAGTGTTCCATGACATACATATAGTTTGCTAAGCCATTCCTCAATTGAAGGACATTTACTTGATTTCCAATTCTTTGCCACCACAAACAGAGCTGCTATGAATATTTTTGTACAAGTGATGTTTTTACCCTTTTTCATCATCTCTTCAGGGTATTGACCTAGTAGTGTTAACCTCACCTTCTAAAGAGAAAGATTTCAATCTTACTATTTATAACTGCCTGTTCCACAAGTTACCAAGTGGTTCAAATAGTAACTGATTAATCAAAACTTAAACATTCTATGGTCATACAGAAGATAAACCTCTTAAATTCATTAAAGTTGGCAAGAAATAAGTACTATATAAATTATTACTGTTTTCCTTGACTGGAAATACTCCATAGTGGATGACTCTATACTACCTTTTAGATATCATTGAATGTGATTAGTAAAAGACCAAAAGGGATAAGATGAATGACTTTCCCTGTAACAAAATTTTAAAACCCATTCTCTGCTGTATGAAATCTGAGAAAAGCTAATAAATCAAGTTACTTCTCCTCTTGATTTCAATGCTGTTAAATTACCAATATACAGTTATACATGACAAGTAAAAGAAATGACTGAAGAAACAACTCTCCCTTTTGCCTGGGATAAAAAAAAAAGGAGGTAAGGGATTGAAGGATGAAAGGTTGAGATCTTCTCCATCATTTGTCATGGTCCAAGGAGAAGGAACTTCCAGAGTACACTGAAATGATCAAGGCATATTCTGGGGCAGGGCATACTGGGGAACATTCCTAGTAAACATGTTTTGGGGTCCACAACTGGGGACTTGACCTATCCCTGGGTGTTTCCCTCAATATTCCTGGAGGAAGTGATTGTACTCAGGATCTGTGGGTGTTTTGGCTGAAAATCCCAGGATCACTGAATTCAGTTTTATAAACCCTTGGATATGTGCCACTTTTGTGTGAGCACTTTAAAGGTCTTACTTGGGAAAATGGGCTTTGGAAATCACTCCCTTTGAAGAGGATGTTCTGTCACAGGGATTTTCCCAATCGAGACCCAGAGGCTGTGTTGTGACTTGATTTCCCTAGTCAGACAAAAAAAAACAGGCATTGGAACCTCCTTGGTTGGGTAATTCTTTCTCTTTTATCTCTTACCTTTTCTTCATCTAAGCTGATGTTTTACATATATGTAAGTGTGTATCTTGGGTTATAAATATATTAATCTATTAATCATTAAATTATCATTTAAAGATTTAAGACAGAGTGATTGTGTCATTGTGGGGACAGATCTGAGCCTACCAAATTAAAAATTTGCACAGTCCATAACCCTTTCTGATCTTCTTCCTTATTATGGCTTCCACATATCATTATAAATATCTCCTCCTGAAGTACAATATCAATATTTGTGTAATCTCTGTATAGAAGGAGTCCTTGACACCTTTTTGGGCCCTGAGAAACTCCTCAGAAATATAACTTTGGCTAGGTGCATTTGGGTCTGAATATAATCTGACAGGACCCAAATGCTTGCCTCTGGGGGTCACAGATATACCATAAATTTGTGTAAGATTCACAAAGCACCCTTGTTAGCCTCATTATCTTGCTGTATCTGTAAAATTCCTTCTTCCTCCCAGGACTGCCTCCCCTTCCCCAGATGTGGCTGGAACTATAAGAGAGTAAACATGTTCAGACATAACACAAAGACCCTGACCCTTTCTCACTCTGTCTAGCCCCCTATCAATACTGAACCATATGTTTACATATATTTGTAGTAGTATGACAAGAAAATATATCTAACTGCTGTCTTTACTTCTGTATCCTTCTTGCTCTCAGTAACCCCCCCAACCCCCCAAAAACTATAAAAACCCTATCCCCTGAACACTCAGGTACTGTCTGATACGAATACACTTCATCCCCAGACAGTCCCCAGGAAATTAAAAATCTCCAAACTTATCAAATTTTGGTTTCCGTCTCACTCTTTGGGTTCAGGATTTGGAGGCCCCAGTGAGATCTTGGTGTTTTGTGTCACCACAGTAGACCATGGGAGCCTCGAGTTTAGGTTCGAATGGACTGTCTCTCCCTTTCCCAGGGGAGTCGGCCCCTGATGATGTTCCAGGGCCCGCAGGACTAGGTAGACATAGTCTTAGTGTGAAACTCTCCTTGACTACAATCCCCCATTCAGCCTAAGTGGAGATCCTTTTACTCCTCTGGAGGTAAGCGTGTTCTGGTTCTGGATCTAGACATTGGGTTGCAGGGGAATTCCATATCAGATGTGATGTCTGGGTCCCCTTTTTTGGGTGCTCCTTGCGATAGCAAGGAACACATTTGGTTAACCTTTGGGAGGGAGAGATTGTTGGATGAGACATTGTCCTGTGTCTATTGATATATGTTGAAATTGTGAGTTTGAAAAATTCTGTTGCATTTGTGTGATCTGTGCATGTGCCTCATTTGTCTTTATGTGTTTAGATTGCCTATTTATTTGTGCGTTTGGTTCCTCTATTGATTTGTTTAAAAAAAGTGGGGCAAAGGGGGGAGTCAGAGATTTCCCCTAAAAATTTCTTTGGGTTGCCTCATTTAAATTGCTGCTCTTTGTTATTTGGGGCACCTAGATTTTTAGGCATCTAATGCCCTCACTGGCTCTCCCCTTGAGCCTGCTTTCTGCCTATGTTACAATGGGTAATATGATCCCTCCTTCCTCACATTCTAAAGATTTAGGCCATACAATTATTTGTACTGAAATAGCTGAGTTACCTTACTGAAAGTCATGAACAGGAAAAGAGTCTAGACTTCATTTTTCAAGAAATAATACAGCAAAATTGCCCCGATATCCTAGAATATAAATATGTAATATCTTTCTTGTTTTTCCTCTAGCTTGAAGTTAGTTTGTATGGATTAAGGGAAGATTTGGGGGGAGGTGGAGCCAAGATGGCAGCATGAAGGCAGCATTTCCTGGGAACTCCTCCAAAAATATCCAAAAGTCATCAAATTATGACTCTAACCAAAATTTAGAGAGGCAGAACCCACAGAAAGACTGAGTGATACATTTTCCCAGTCCAAGAAAACTTAGAAGCTCTCCAGGAAAGATGTGTTTCACCAGGACTGGGAATTGGTAAAAAGCCTCCGCTAAAGCACAGCCCAGCCCAGCCCAGGGATCACTCAGAACAGCTTGAAGGGGTGGTGAGAGAACTCTCCCGCACCAGATTGAGTGTGGAGTGAGGAGCACCAGCCGCAGAATCTGCAGCAAGAATCAGGGAAAACCAGCCCACACCTCCAGAGCACAGCCCACAGATGGTAAGGGGGTTGGGGAGACTACAGAAATCTCTCTGCTCTCCCGGGGCAGGACTCTGCTGTCTACTCACATTCAGATTCAGGTTATAGTTTGGCCTTCCATGCTAAAATAGCAGGGCCCTTTCTCACAGCTCCAGGGCAGAGGGGAGTGCCTGTGGTCATCTATATATCAAAGCACAGGCAAGAGAGTATAAGACCTTGGAAGGAATAAAGGTCTCAGTGGGGTTTCCCCAAAAAACCCCAAAGCCTTGAAAGTGCTGTAAATTAGTCTTGGGTTGAGGAAATGAGTAAACAACAGAAAAAGAAGAATCTAACCATAGAAAATTACTTTAGTCCCATGGAAGATCAAAACACATACTCAGATGATGACAAAATCGAAGCTTCCATATCCAAAACCTCCAAGAAAAATAAAAAAATTGGCTCAGACTATGGATGAGCTCAAAAAAGACTTTGAAAAGCAAGTAAGGGAGGTGGAGGAAAAATTGGGAGGAGAAATGAGAGTGATGCAGAAAAATCATGAAAACCAAATCAACAGCTTGGTGAAAGAAATTCAAAAACAACTGAAGAAAATAATATGTTAAAAACCAGGTTAGGCCAAATGGAAAAAAAAAGCAAAACAAAAGGCAAATGAGAAGAATGCCTTAAAAAGCAGAATTGGCCAACTGGAAAAGGAGATTAAAAAAGCTCTCTGAAGAAAATAACTCCTGGGGTGGCTAGGTGGCACAGTGGATAGAGCACTGGTCCTGGAGTCAGGAGTACCTGAGTTCAAATCCAGCCTCAGACACTTAATAATAATTAACCTAGCTGTGTGGCCTTGGGTAAGCCACTTAACCCAATTTGCCTTGCAAAAATCTAAAAAAAAAAAAAACCCAAGAAAATAATTCCTTCAAATTCAGAATGGAACTAAAGAAAGCTGATGACTTTGCAAGAAATCAGGAAGAAATAAAACTCTTCCAAAAAAGTCAAAAATTAGAAGAAAATGTGAAACATCACAATGGAAAAACAACTGACCTCGAAAACAGATCCAGAAGAAATAATTTTAAAATTATTGGGCTACTGGAAAGTCACGACCAGGAAAAGAGCCTAGACTTCATTTTTCAAGAAATTATACAGCATCCTATACAGATCCTAGAAGCAGAGGGTAAAATAGAAATTGAAGGAATTCACCGATCACTCCTGAAAGAGATCCCCAAAGAAAAACTTCCAGGAATATTATAGCCAAATTCCAAAACTCCCAAATCAAAGAGAAAATTCTAAAAGCTTCCAGAAACAAACAATTCAACTACTGAGGCTCCATAGTCAGGATTACACAGGATCTGGCAGCATCTACATTAAGGGCTCACAGGGATTAGAATAGGATATTCCGTAAGGCAAAAGACCTTGGTTTACAACTGAGAATCAACTATCCAGCAACACTGAACATCCTCTTTCAGGGGAAAAGATGAACTTTCAGTGAAACAGGGGACTTCCAGACTTTCCTATTGAAACAACCAGAGCTGAACAGAAAGTTTGGTCTTCAAGTACAAGACCCTGGTGAAACATAGATGGGGACAAGAAGGACTAACTATGAGGAACTTAATGATGTTGAACTGTTTGTATTCCTGCATGGGAAGAAGATATTGATAACTCATATGAACTTTCTCATTTATAAGAGCTGTTAGAAGGAGCATAGATAGACAGGACATAGGAAGGAGCGGAATATAATGGTATAATATAGTAAAAAGATGGAGTCAATGGGTGAAAAGGAAAGTACTGGGAGAAAGGGAAAGGAAAGGAAGGAGCTAAGAAATTTCACATAAGAGTCAAAAAAAAAGCTTTTTCAATGGAGTGGAAAGGGGGAAGGCAAGGGGGAATGAGTGAGCAAATGGCTCAGAGAGGAAATAACATACACACTTAATGGGTATAGAAATCTATCTTACCCTAGAGAAAAATGAGAAGAAAGGGATGGGATAAAGGGGAATGGGGGAGGAAGGGGGGAAGGGGTGATAGAAGAAAGGGAAGATGGTGGGAGAGGGTACTCATATACAACACACTTTTGGACAGGGCCAGGATGAAAGGAGAGAGAGAACAGAATAAATGAGAGTGGGGAGGAATAGAATGGAAGGAAATACAGCTAGTAATAGCAACTGTGGGAAAAATATTGAAGCAACTTCTTTGTTGGACTTATGATAAAGAAAGCAACTCACCCCAGAGAAAGAGCCATTGGAATATGAACACAGACTGAAGTACATTTTTTTCTCTCACTATTTTTGAGGTTTTTCATCTTCGGGGGGGGGAGGGGGTTTATGTTTACTCTTATAACAAAATTATTGTAATAATATAAAATAAATAGACTAAAATCATACTTTAAAAAATAAAGGAATATTTGATAGTTGTGCTTTGTTCTCAAAGAGGAACAAAATGACATCACTATGCTGGAGTCAAGGTACAGTGCATCCAACTTTGTCTGATCAGATCAATACAATTGGAAAGACTCTAACACAGATCAGATGCAAATAACCCACATTTACATTTGGAGTGGATTTCAGTTTTATATAATATAGAACAACATTCTTATAAGGGAGAAATTTGGAGATGTCACTTAGTTTTCAAAATTTCATTAATTTTATATGAAAAATTGCATTGATAATTGTGAAGAACATGAAATTATATTCCTATTTGAAGTATCAATCTGGTCATCTTAAGAGATGGACAAACTCATTTTCCAATTCAGATTCCCATGATGTAACAATTGAAATTCTCTGAAGTTTCAGGTGAATATTATATTTTTAATTTGATGCTCTTATAGCTCTATTAATAAAATCAGAATGATAAAGTTTGAGCTAGGGTTACATTAAATTTTTGTTAAGTCTTCCTATAGACTCTTGGAGCAGAGAGGCAGATTTGGAAGGAGACACTTCTTCAGAGCTGTCCTGGGAGCAGGGCTTGTTGCTTCCAACATCTGAGAATTTCAAAGCAGTCTGAAAGAATTCCATAGTATGGGTGCTGCATTATAGATTGGATCTTAGGACTTTTTTCATCTAGATCAAGAATTTCTAGTGAACCACAGAACTCTTTTCCCTTACATACCAATGCCTCTGGACCAGAGGGCATTCATTGCCTTTCTCCATATGCCAGTCATGGTTGTTTCTTGTCCATTATTGAAGAAGACCAAGATAACATCACTATGTTTGAGACAAATTATAGTACATCTGACTGTGGCTGATCAGACCAATATGAGCTTAGAAGGCTCTACCACAGGTTGGGTACAAATAGTCCATGTGAACTTCTATGGTGAGTACTCTAAACTTAGGTAAGTCATATTTCCTTTGACCTGCTTCAACTCTGCCAACCTCATAGAGCACAGCACCCTCGTTGATGAGGGCACGTCATGCTGGGTGGTCCTGTGCCAGTATTTCCCAAGCTGTGTAATCAATTCCAAAGTTCTTCAATGAGACCTTCAGGGTGTTTCAGTATTGCTTCTTCTGACCCCCTTGTGAGCACTTGCCCTCTGTGAGTTCTCCATAAAATAGTTTTTTTTAGCAAGCAATATGTCTGGCATTCTAACAACATGTCCAACCCATCGTGGTTGCACTTTCTGTAGTAATGTTGGAATGCTAGGCTGTTTAAGTCAAGAAAAGACCTCAGTGTCTGGTATCTTCTCCTGCCAGGTGATCTTCAGAATCTTCCTAAGACAATTTAAATGGAAGTGATTCAGTTTCCTGACGTGGTGCTGGTAGACTGTCCAGGTTTCAATGAGGTCAACACAACGGCTCTGTAGGCCTTCAGTTTGGTAGTCAGGCTAATACCTCTTCTCTCTCATATTTTCTTTTGGAGCCTCCCAAATACTAAGCTAGCTCTGGCAATGTGAGTGTCAACCTCATGATCAATGTTTACTTCCTGGGAAAGGACACTGACAAGGTAAGTGGCATATTCCCAATAAAGGCATTTCAAGGTTAATATTCTTAGTGAAGTCCTCTCAGGGTTAAGAAATATTAAAGAAAGAAGAAACTATTATTCTTAAACTATTTCTAGAAGAAAGGTCCTTGGATTCCAAACAGGTGGCTCAGTCTCTTAACTTTTGATAAGACTACTTTTACTGACTAGGAGGATAGTGGCCTTTTCCCATGAGAAAACCTTACTTTTTTTTTTTTTTTTAGGTTTTTGCAAGGCAAATGGAGTTAAGTGGCTTGCCCAAGGCCACACAGCTAGGTAATTATTAAGTGTCTGAGACCAGATTTGAACCCAGGTACTCCTGACTCCAAGGCCAGTGCTTTATCCACCACATCACCTAGCCACCCCGAAAACCTTACATTTCAAAGAAACTCATAAGCCTCTTGTTTAACGATAAGACTATTTTTTACTGAGTAGGAGGACAGTTGACTTTTCTTAGAAGATCTCGCATACTCAGACATTATTTCATATAGATAGACAGAGAAGATCATTAAAAGTCTTTTTGATGTTCTCACCATCTGGATGGTTGAGGTAATATTTTATGAAAACCTTTCATTCTTTTCTTTGTTGCTGGGGTAGATTTTCATGAGTAGAATGTAACTCTGAAGACTAATCAATGAATCGACAGAGAAAGAGGATAGGGAGGAGGGGATTGTGTTAGGCCATATAATCTTGCTTGACTGTCAATTTGGAGCAACTCCTTGATCTTCAACTATCTTTGTGAGACTTGGGAGTATACCCTTCTTTTGAGAAAGTAAATAAACTTTTTTTTTCTTTTTGTTCAGAGGAATCTTTCAATAATTTTTAAGTGGATTTTTATCCCAAACAAAGGTATATATAATGTTTGTCCTTCATTCTTTTAAAATTTTTTTTATTTATTTAACAATGGGGTTGTGACTTGTCCAAGGTCACAGAGCTAGGCAATTATTAAGTGTCTAAAGTCAAATTTGAACTCAGGTCCTCCTCACTCCAGGACAGGTGCTCTATCCACTGCACCACCTAGCTGCCCATCCTTCATTCTTATTTTTTTTTTGTTTTTATTTTTAGGTTTTTTTGCAAGGCAAATGGGGTTAAGTGACTTGCCCAAGGCCACACAGCTAGGTAATTATTAACTGTCTGAGGTCAGATTTGAACTCAGGTACTCCTGACTCCAGGACCAGTGTTCTATCCACCGAGTCACCTAGCCGCCCCTTATTTTTTTTATTTTTTTTAGGTTTTTGCAAGGGTTAAGTGGCTTTCCCAAGGCCACACCTGCCCTTCATTCTTGAAAAAGATCATGACAAGAAGGGGGTGATGCCATGACAAGCACAAGAACTGGATTTGAATGAGGGAGTTCTGTGCTAAGTCTCACTTTCTCCTCTAGAACCATCTAGGTCCAATGGCCGTCATCCTGATGTGCCAGTCATAGATAAAGGTGAATAGTTATAAGATTGAATTTGATGGTTTTGAGGTCATTATCACGTTTGTTCCCTTCGGGGAAACTCAAAACGTTTGTTAGCTATAGAGGCTTTTGTAGCCAAAGCGTTTACAGCTCTTCTTGGGTTCACTGTTCCTAGGTGACTGCTGTACTTGGATACACTACTGCTACAAAGTAGCAAAGAAGGTTTCAAATCCCTATTATCCTTAAGGGATGTTTCCCAAAGACAAGCGGCCCCTAGAAACCTTGGGCCTTGGTGACTAAACAAAATTCATCTCTGAAATGTCTAATGCCCACTCCTCTCTCCTGGTAGAAGTTTATTCACTAGCAGAAATAGGTTCTGCAAGCTTATGATGTGATCCCTCTAATGAATCCTCTATATGTTTTTCTGATTGGGAGATGGGGAATACCTAATGCCCTAGCCTCATAATACTTTCTTGGCCCGTGTATAAAAGGATTGAAGGCGGTTATTGCTTTCTTTGGTTCATGATGTTTCTATAAATCTCCTCGTCAATTGGATGTATACTTATATAGCTTCCCATTGCTAATTTAATTCTAAAGAATGTTGATTAGTTGATCATTCCTAATTATATTAGTTTTATAGATGGTGATTCATTAGAGCCATGTCTCCAAAGAATCAAAGGGGTAGAATGTGAAATCTGAAAATTGATATTCCATGATTAATTTTTGGTTAAGAATTTGTGTTTAATCAGTGTCTCTAAATAGAAAATCAATACTCGAGAATCAAATTCAGAGTTGTTTACAGCTCTTCTTGGGTTCACTGTTCCTACATGAAATCTATTTGCTGCTGTACTTGGATACATTACTGCTGTAGGTCTTGTTAGATTCAAACTAGCTCCTTTTAGTAAAATTTGTAAAAATTAACTTGGCTATTGTGTGGGATAAAAATCGACTTAAAAAATATAAAAAGTCCTCTGAGCAAAAAAAAAAAGTTTAGTTTGGCTTTTCTCAAGAAAAGGGCACACTCCAAGTCTCACAAAGGTAATGAAGATCAAGGAGCTGCCCTGAATCGACAGTTAAGCAAGATTATAAGGCCTAATGGGATCTCCTCCTCCTCCCTATCATCCCTCTCTGTTGACTCATTGGTTAGTTGTCAGAGTTACATTCTGTTTGTGAAAACCTACCCCAGCAACTAAGGAAAGAATGAAAGGTTTCCATAAAATATTACCTCACCATCCAGATTATTTCCAAATCAGGAAAACATATAGAGGACTCATTAGAGGGATCTCAGGATTATAATTCTTATTGAAGTAATGTAACTTGTCTTGGAAATCACAGTCTAGGAACAGTCTACTTATCATCAAATAAGAGCAGTATTCTTTGGAAAGCAAGGTTATTCTCATGGGATAAAGTCTACTATCCTTCTAGTAGTCTTATCAAAAGTTAGGAGCCACCTGTTTGGAATACAAGATGCTTTCTTCTAGAAATAGTTTAAGAATAATAGTTTGTTTTTTCTTTAATATTTCTTCACCCTGATAGGCCTTCACTAGGAATATTAACCCTGAAATAGTTTTATTGGAAATATTCCACTCACTATTCTTATGGGCTGAAGTCTTAACTACAAAAAGTCTAATGCATAAACTTTGTTGACCATAGAGTTTTCCATAGATCATAGCTCTCTAAGGCTATGATCCTAGATGATTGGGAAATGGGGAAAGTTCAGAGGAAGAATAAGTTTAGGCATGGGTGTTGGGGAGATTTTGAATTAAGTTTTGGACATATGCATTTAAAATGCCTAATGGACACTTAGAAGATACTTTATAACAGGCATATGGCAAAGCATGGTTGTCTTAGAAGAAAGACTGAAAATTGATATTGGATTTAGGAATCATCTGATTAAAAAAGGATATCTCAACCCATGAAAATAAAAGAAATCTTCAAGAGAGAAAATATTTAGTAAGAGAGACTACCCATACTAAGAAAGGAAGAGATGAATTATGAGCTAACAAAGGAACAGGAGAAATAGATATGAATACAATAGTACCATGAAAACCAAGGGAGAAGAGGGTGGTCAAAGGATAGGAAAAAACAGTAGATTTGTTGACATCCTTGGTAACATCAAAGAGAAAAATTTCTAAAGAGTGGTATGGTGAGAAATCTAAATTCCTTCTAAAGGGATTTAGAAGTGAGTGAGTGGTAGAGGAATAGAGGAATTGGATAAGAATGAGGGTGGTTCTAAGAGTTTGGCAGTGAAAGAGAGAAGAAATTAAGATAATAACTTAGAAAAATGGCATGATGGAATAAAAGGTTATTGAGGATTCAATAACATTCAATTCAAGTATATAAATGCATACATAGTACATAGTACAATACTGCATTAGATGTGGAAGCTATCAGGACAAAAACAGTCCCTGCTCTCAAGGAATATAGGGAAAGGGGGGGAAGGGAGAAAAATGGGGGCTATGACATGTATAAAGATAATACAAATATACACACAAAATAACTTGAATCTGTTTTGCATTACTTCACATGTATAATGGGGTAGGGGAGGGACTAGAGAAAGGGAGAAAATGTGGAAATCAAAATTCAAAAATGAATGCTAAAAATAAATAAGGGAGTTACTAATGAATAAATAAGGGAATAATAAGGGAAAGACTTACCAGGGGAAGTGATACTTGAGTTTACTTGGAAGAAAGCTAAGGATTCTCTAAGAGAGAGGCGATAAGGAAGAACTTTCCATTTCTAAAAGTTATCAGCCAAATATCTTCAGACAGGCTAGAACAAAATGGCAAAGACCTGAACAGCTGTTAGGCAACAGGAAAGAAGCAAGAGATGAGGGGAAACTGAAGATGACCAAGGAAGGTTCCCAACCTTTCTGGTTCTTACAACTCTTGGCTTTCAGTAAACCGTTCTATACCCCATGGTCTATATTAAAAGAAAGAAATTCTAAAGTTTATCTGGTATAAATACATTTTGTTGTTTTTAGTCATGTCTAACTTTTCATTGTACCCCATTTGAGGAGTTTTTGGGGTAGATACTAGAGTGTTTTGCCACTTCCTTCTCCAGCTCATTTTACAGATGAGGAAACAGGCAAATAGTGTTAAGTCACAAGCTAGCAAGTGCATGAGGCAAGATCTGAAAAAGGTCTTCCTGACTCCAGGCCCACTTAGCATTTTTTCCACTGTGCCATCTAGCTGCCCTAGATATACACTTATAAGAAATAAAATGAAGAGATTAATTTCAACAATTTACTTACTAATTATTTCTTATAACCCTTGCCCTTGACAAACTTCTTATATCATTGGAAGCTATGGGTGCCTCTGGTTGGTTAACCCTGATCTTGAATATTGAGTTCAGTTCTGGGTACCACATTTTAGGAAAGTTATTGACAAGCTAAAACTTTCACAGGAGGGCAGCTAGGAAGGTGAAGGGGCTGAAGTTTATGCTATAGAATAGTGAAGGATTGTTTAACTTAAGTCAGGGATGAAGTAAACTCCATTTCAGGAAAAGTTTGGGTCAGCGATAGGTACTTCAAGCCTGGTTCCTGCTCCTGACTCCCAGGACTTTTCAATCTTCCTCCCCCCCCCCAAACAAAATGAGTGTCCACCCATCTTTCATCTCTTCTTATTTTGTATTTTCCTCTATTAGCATGAAAAGGTAGGGACTGTCTTTTTGCAATTTACCATGCTTACCAGTGTTTGTTGATAGTAAGAGTTTTACCTATCTTTCTAAGTATTTGTCACATGATTAGTCTTGTTTTATTTTATGTCAGAATGTTACCAACTAACAGAAGTTGCAGAAAGGCATATTGAGGCTCAATAGAATTGTCAACCAATTTGAAAAGTTACTTCAAAAAGCAGTGAGCTCTCCCCTACCAGAGTGGTTGGAGTAGAGTGAGGAAGACTGACTTGTTTTCAGTGTCGAAGAGGATTCACGCTCAATTATGGGTAGGACTAGAATTAGATCTAAGATCTTTCTAACTCCTGAGATTCTGTGAACTTTCCTTAGTAGTTATTAGATTAAAATGGCATTTAAACCCTCACAATTTGCCTCGTGTCTACCACCATTCCAGCCTTATGACACAAATTTCCCCTTCACCCTCTGTACTTTTCAACCAAATTGTACTCACTCACTGTTCTTTCTGTTTTTATGCCTCTGTACAAGCCCTCCCCATTCCTGATTGTACCCTCCTCTGCCCACTTCAAAGCTTGACCCAAGAGCTATCTCTTTCTTGATCTCTACCCCAAATTATCTTGAATTTACTTTGTTTTTTGTAGGTTTTTTAATTTTTAAAATCTTAACTACTTACTTTGTATTTTTTTTAATAGTGTTGGCTCTCAAAAGAACAAAAACTTCTTTGGTATTTTTCCAGCTAAAATCCTCCCTTCTACAAGAGGCCGCCTTCCCACTCCCCTGCAAATATGTTGAATTTGTTTGTTTACACGTTGCCCCTCGCCCCCCATCAGACTGTGAGCTGCTGGGGGGCCGAGACTTTCTTTGGGTCTGCATGGCTGGCATCTTGGCACAGGCTGAGCCTGACCCTGGGGGGGGGCACTGCCTTCAGGGGCAGCCTTTCTCCCCTCCCCCCCATTTAGAAGTAAAACGGCGCTAACAGGCCTGTTGGGACCCCAGGCCCATCCTGGGGGCGTCCTCTGCGTGGACTGGACACGCCCCTTCTCCTGGACTCAGTTTCTTCCCGTGTAAAAACAGGGGTGGGAGGCGGCGGGGCGGGGTTCCAAGCGCCCTTCCGGAGGCGTGGACCCTGCCTGCCCGTCCAGTCCGGGATGGACTCCGCAGTCTGCGCTTGCGCCCTCGTCGGTCAGGCGCGAGACCTTAGAGGTGAGAAAGTTCCTAGAGGGGAGGTGACGTCATCAGCGAGGGGACGATCCGGCCTTTTCGCGGGTCGCTTTCCAAGGGTGGAGCTAGGACCGGTTCTTTGCCCGTACTAAACATGGCCACGAAGACTTCGCGCTTCTCCCGCCGGGCTAAAGCGTGTGCCCGATTCGCTAGCATTGTCCAAGCCCATTGGGTAAACCTGGAGTAACGTCGGCGTTGATTGGCTGAAAGGGGCGGAAGGGGAAAGCGACCGGAGAGTTGATTGGCGTGGACGTTCGCGGGAGAGTGAGTGTGGCGCCAAGAAGAGCCGGGTGTCTTCCAGGGGGCGAAACCGCGGGATTCCTCCAACTCGGGAGTGGTCTCTGTGGACACCGGCCTCGCCGCTACCCCCGGGGCGCCGCGGCCAACATGTGGAATAGTAATAGAGGGGCTGGGGGAGGGCACCGAACGGGCAAAGCGGGGCCGAGAGAGGCTTCCGAGGATGGGGCGGCTGGGCCGGGGCCGCAGGGCAGCCGGAGGGAGAGGCTCCAAGGGGGGGGGGGTGGAGGTGGGGTGCTGGGCAGGGACCCGGATGGGAAGAGGGGCCTCTGGCCTTCTCGACCCCAGCCGGGAGAAGGGCCCCTGACGCCCCGGACTTTGTGTTCCCGGCAGGTGGATTCGACGGGGGCTACGGGAACTCCTACGGGAGCGGGGGCTACTCGCAGGCCCCGGGGGGCTTTGGCACCCCTTCGGCTTCCCAGGCGGAAAGGAAATCAGTAAGTTGAAAATCGGGGTTCGTTGGTTTCCTGCTGAAGCCCCTCCCCGCCTGGAGAAGAGCCCCTTTCTGGGGGTGTTGGAAGCATGAACAAGGGGGTGGGGGCGGCTAGGTGGTGCAGTGGACAGAGCACCCGACCTGGAGTCAGGAGTCCCTGGGTCCAAACCCGGCCTCAGACATTTAATAGTGACCCAGCCGGGTGGCCCTGGGCAAGCCACTTAACTCCATTTGCCTTGCAAAAAACCTGAAAAACAAAAACAAAACAGGGACTGGGCAGGAGAGGACGTGGAGATGAGCTTCATGTTCCTGATAACCTTCTTTATGTTGTGTTTGCTTCCTTGGCCTCCTTTTGAAATTTGGCAAAACAGCTAATGACTCCTTCCCTAGCTGCATATAGACAGCTGACTCTGATGTCTTCCCCATCTCCACATTCGCTTTCTCTTTTGTCATATTGTTTACTCATTATATCCAATGCCTTTGAGTCTCTTCTTCATGATTTCCCATTTAAGTATTCTGATTTCTTGTAAAGATGGTTTTAATTTTTGTCGTGTTGTTTACTCATTATATCCAGTGCCTTTGAGTCTCTTCTTCATGACTTCCCATTCAAAGTATTGTGATTTCTTGTAAAGATGGTTTTAATTTTTGTCATGTTGTTTACTCATCAGATCCAGTGCCTTTGACTCTCCATGGAAAAAGTATTCTTGAAAAAGAGGCTTCTGAGTAGTTTCTAAGCTTTTGGTTTTATGTCTTACACCAGACTACATTTTCCAACCTCCCCTAAGCCTAGCCTCATATGGAAGTTGTTAAACTATACATAAACTTGGTTTGTTGGCACTTGTCAGGTTCATTTGACATTTTCTATCTCTTCATTCTCCGAAATAAATATTGGCCCCTTAACTTTTGCAGGGGTCTTTTCTTAAGTTCATCATGAGAAGGACAGCATGGTAACAATGTTCTTGGATATACAATGAAACCAACTCTGTCAATTCTTTCATTTGTCTCTCCTTGTGAGGCAGCCTCCTGTTTAGCCACTACTTCCTTCTCAGTCAGTTTTCTGGGGAAATATCAATAAGATTTAGGCCTTCTATTAGACTTCCACTCTGTTTCGTTGTTGGGATATGGAGGAATTAGTTTTGCCCATGTGGCCCCAAATGATCTTTGAAGTGAAGGAGAACAGGGAGACAAGAACAGTAAAACCTTGGTCTCATTTGATGTCTGCCTTCTGGCTCAGGTAGAAAAAAGGAGTATGGTATTCCCAAAGCCCTTTTAAGTTACTTAAGAGTTGTCTTAGCTAGTGTCCCTGGTGGGTTGAGGAAGGTAGACTGACAGGTGTTTTCTCTTTACAGAGAGCACGAGCCCAGCACATTGTACCTTGTACCATATCACAGCTTCTTTCTGCCAGCCTGGTTGATGAAGTCTTTAAAATTGGGGAGATTGAGATTTCACAGGTATGCCAACAACTTCTTGGTAGAATCAATGAATGGTGGTTTCTAATTAAAAGGACATAATTGTCCCTCTGGGACTTATGAAAATCATCTACTTTTTTTATATAGGTCACCATTGTGGGAATAATCCGACAAGCAGAGAAGGCGCCAACTAACATTGTTTACAAAATAGATGATATGACTGCTGCACCAATGGATGTCAGACAGTGGGTAGACACTGACGTAAGTACTTTGGGTTACATGGAAAAGACCTTTGGGTTTGAGTGAACTGCCCCACAGTCTCAGAATTATTGAATACAGTATAATGCCTAGAAATGTCCTACTGGACTCTGACCCAGTCCAACCAGTCAGGAATTTGGGGAACCACATTTTAAATAAAATTGGTAAACTAGAATGTGTCTAGATAGTGAGGCTACTGAAGACTACCATGGAGGTTGAGTCATACTAGAATCAATTAAGGAATGAGCTATGATTAGCCCAGAAGAAAAGGCTTTTGAGAAGGGTAAGGACAAGGATGATAGCTCACTTCAGATATTTGGAGGGTTTTGATGTGAAAAAAATTTGCTTGATCCCACAGTCTCCCTTAGGGGAAATAGTTCTAGCCTTCTCACTGGAGGTCTTCAAGTAAAGGCTAGATTTACTCTAATAACCTAGCTTTCCTTTAAGGAGAAGGTTGGTAGAATCCTGTCATTCTGGGTGAAGGAATCAGCATGAGCCCACAATGGTAAAGCTAGGCAGGAAGAGGCACCTGTCTAGTCAAATAACTCCACTTGTATTTGGTCTCTGAGGTGGAATTGTCATTCACACTATGCCTTTTAGGATTAATGAAATGTGATGATTTTGCATGAGAATCTTTGGAAAACATCTCTTAAACCTTTTTTGGGGGGGGGGAAGAACCCATGATTACATTGGTTTAGGGAAGTCCTTTGTAAGGAAATTGCTTCTACTAATGCAGATCTCTGTCTAATCCCGTGACTTTAAGACTTTCAGATTACTCGGGCCACTGATAGTTTATTGCAGGTCACATCCTTAGGATGTATCACCTAACACTTGAATTCAAGTCTTCCTAATACCAGGATTTTCTTTCTGTTTTCCATTCCACAATGGCTCTCTTCCCTCTTTAATTTTCTCATTGCCATCAATTCTACCTTTAGAAATAGACTCTTTTCTTTTAATTCCTCTTTTGTTCTTGCTTGTATTGTTAAACATTGTCTTGACTAGTCTCCCTGACTTCAGGTTTCCCCCTCTAATCCACCTTACATTATAGCCAGCTTAATTGTCCGTATGCACAGATTTTGATCTTCTTCCTTTGATCCAAATCTTTGTATGGCTCTCATTGCCTAACAAATAAAGTCCAAACTCCTTTGCATGCCACCAGTGTTGGGAATTCTGCCTGCTCTGAAATGTTACTGATTCTTGGAGTCTTGAACTATTTTGACATTGTCATCCATTCTTAAAGTCTTTTTAAAGTTGAGCCTGAGCTGGAAGGGATCTTGACGAGAGAGAGAACAGGCAGAATCCTCACAAAAGCTTAGAATGTAACAGGGCTTCAAGCCCCACTAGTTTTGAAAGAATAGAAATAACCCTAAGTGCAAAGCAACTGAACTTTTAACTTTCATTTTCCTACCCAGGTTGGTAATTAAAAACTGAGTAGAAAACTCACTGGTTGTTTTTTTTCCTCCCCAATTCTTAGGACACAAGCAGTGAGAATACTGTGGTACCACCAGAAACCTATGTGAAAGTAGCTGGTCATCTCAGGTCTTTCCAGGTAAAAATGGACATAAGTAATGATAATCACTCATTTATGCACCATCTTGCAGTTGACCTAGTACTTCATTTATAGTGACACTAGGAGGCAGATAGTACAATTATCTCCACTTTACAGATGATGAAACTGAGACTCATATATATGATATGATCATAACCACTAATAGAACCATCTTCTAAGAAATTGTGACTGTTTACATTTCATACACACCAAACATGGTCTGTAATTGCCCTCACAGTATTCTAGGGTGTGTTGGAATTGTTCAAACCCATGAGTTTGAGATCAATTCATGAAGTGGTAGATTTTCTCTTCTCTCTTTTGTAGAAAAACAGTTCTCATTTTCAGTTCCGGTGAGTGCTTAGAGAATAACATTTGGGTCTAGTGGAAAGAACACATCATTGGTTCTGCTTCCTTCACTTTACATGAGTTCATTTAAGTCTTCCCAGGTTTTTCTGAAGCCATCCTAGTAGCAATAGTTATGACCTACAATTGGGGGATGACCTGATTGTTGTGAATATAATTCAGAGCAACATGAATACTTTTCTGAGGTGATTCATAGTCAAGAAGAAAGAACTAAAAGAATAATCTCCACATGTATGTATGTATATTTACATTTATGTACACACTACAAATAGAGACAGCATTCAGTATAAAAAGCAACAAAATTCATGTTAAATATAGAAAATAACTTTGTTTCCCACCTTATCTGGCTCTCGTGTTTTTTTTTAGGGGGGACTGGATTTACAATTTCTTCAGTCTAATGAACTTCAAGTGAAAGCTCTTTCATTCAGAACACAAACTTGTCCTTGACTTATTCTTACCCAGTTGCCTGGACATTAGAAGTGAAGTGATTCACTCAAGGTCTCACAACTAGTGTATGCCTTCTTGAATCCAAGGTTGACCCTGTAATCACCGGTGAAAAGAGGGGTTGGGGGGTGTGTGTGTGTGTGTGTGTGTGTGTGTGTGTGTGTGTATGTACGTGTATGTACACACATTTACAGTCACTCTTTCCCAACTTTTCTTCTTTAGTCTTATTCATAGATTTGGGTGTATGTCAGTAAAAAGTTAGTGTTTGATTTTAAACAAAAATTATCTACTTGTAAAATGGGTCTAGTAATACCTTGCCTACTATCAAGCACTGACATTGCAAACCTAGTAGAGAAGATCCCAGATGGGAAAGTACTTTGAAAGTTGAAAGCATCTTATATCTCTGGATTGCTTCTGTGTTCATTATGTAACAGAACATTCATTAGAAGAGTGAACTGAAGGCAGCAGGCCAGCTAGGATAGAGTGCTGGGGCTGGGAAGTTAGGAGGACTTGAGTTTCAAATGTGGTCTCAGACATTTACCAGTTGTGGGACCCTGGGCAAGTCATTTAATCCTGATTGCCTTTCTTCCCCTTCCCATTTCCCCCTCCTTCCACAAAAGGACCTAAACACTAGTCCTAGCTTCAAAACTCAGCTGTATGAGCCTGGCCAAGTCTTTCTCTTCTATAACTTATTTTCTGCATCTGTAAAATGGGAGTAGTGTTTGCATTATTGCACTTTATTGTGCTTATGGTAAAAGCACCTTGTAATTATCCTCTATGAAGTTGAGATTGGTAATCCCTTAAGCCATGATATCTAGCTAAGTGTAAAGTAATCTTTTAGTATTACATTCCTATAAAAATTAAGGGATAAGGGGCAGGAGGGTAGGATCTGTTTCGGATCTGAAATTCTTAGATTTCTTTAAGAAGACCAATGATGTCAATGACAGAAAACCAACAGTTCTATCTTTTCCCTTCTCCCCTCCCTCAATTCCATGTTAATATTAGAAATCAAGGAGCATGAATATTAATCCACTGTCTCTGCCTGTGAATTATAAGAATGTCAGCTCTCTACAAATCCAAATAGAAATTTAAACTTCTGGTCTGGAATATTATTCCTCTGACACCAGAAATTGCCTGTATTAAATAAGTTATGACAAAATGTTCTTAAAGGAAAACTTCCACGGAGCAATCATATTTATGAATCTAATGCTTTGCAGTCTGTGTTAGTGGAAAGAGTATTTACTTTGATGAATTTATGGGAGTATTGAAGACAGCCTTTAGAAAAGTTCCCAAGGCATGTCTGTGGCTCTTGTGCCCAGCTTCCCGGGAGTCAGAGAAAGAAGGTACCCTGGTCAGAAATAGGTCAAGAAGAAAAAGATGGGGGTCAGATCCCTGACCTTTTTCCTGTGCCTGAGCTCAGACTGAGGAAGGGGCAGCTGAGCCCTTCATCTCACTGAAGAAAGGATAAGTGCCTTTCCATAAAAGGGTGTCTGTACTCTTAGTGGGGAATCTGTTTTCCATAGAAACTGGTTAATTACATGGTTCTTGGGATCCGTTTAGGGTCCATAATTAGAGTCCATGATACAACCTGCCAGGCCACTAAGGATTAAATAGATTTTGAGGGGCAGTTTGTGTCTGAGGCCAGATTTGAACTTAGGTCCTCCTGACTCCAGGGCTTGTGCTCTATCCACTGCACCACCTAGCTGCCCCATCATGGATTCTTAATGTTGGTTTTGTGCTCATTAATTCATCATTCCAAACAACCAACTTCCAGACATTGTAGGAGCCCAGGCTGTCCCGGATTTTCAGGATGTTGGTATCATCTTGCCTGAGTGGCAGCTTGGAGAGAGCTCCTACTGTGTTTGCTCCTGTGTCCTAAACTGTTGTTATTTTCACAGAACAAAAAGAGCCTGGTGGCATTTAAGATTCTTCCTCTGGAGGACATGAATGAGTTTACCATCCACATTCTGGAAACTGTCAATGCCCATATGATACTAAGCCAGTCTCTCAGCCAGGTGAGTGCTTCTGCGAAGTCGTTCTTCTTTGATTGGTCAGACTATCACCAACTATTTATTAAGCACTTGCTATGGGCCACTCACTGTGCTAAGTGGTAGACATGTAAAGTAAGGCAGAAGATAATGCTCTGCAGGAACTCTTAGTCTGATGGGGGAGGCAACATAGACAAAACAGTAGAAACAAGAAAGAGAGAGAAAGTCACAGGATAGATCAAGATTTGGAACTGAGAGGGACTGTCTATTTTTTTTCTTCTGAACTTTAACACCATAAAAACATTGACATATACATATATATGTATATTGTATATATTACATATATATAAAATATATACACATATATGTATATATACACATACATATGAAGATAAAGAGAGGATTCTCTATGTAACCAGGAATTTTTTCTTGCTCTTCTTTTAAAGTGTATTATATATTATTTTCAGAATTGAACTGCTGAACTGATTCATTCTGAACTTCTGTGAATTTTTAAAATGAGACTGTTTGCCTTTTTGTATCATTGTTGCTATCTCTAGGCAACTCCCTCAATTTTAAAAACTGAGAAGAAATGGGGGGGAACCCCTAGGAAATCATTTGCCATAATTAAGCAAAATAAATTTACATATTGGCTATATTCAATATATATGTCTTAACTAAATTACCAGTATGGAAAATGAAAAGGGTGAATGCATTACCAATGATGATGAAATTAAAGTGATTATTAGCAGCTATTTTGCCCAGTTATATGCTAATAAAATTGACAGTTTAAATTAAGTGGATGAATTTTTACAAAAACATGTAGATTGCTTAGATTAACAGCTGAGGAAAAGAATACCTAAAGAATCCTGTTTTAGAAAAAAAAATTGAACATGCCATAAATGAGTGCCCTAAGGAAAAAATCCCCAGAACTAGATAGATTTACAAGCAAATTTTATCAAACATTTGAAGAATTCCAGTATTACATTAACTTTTAGGAAGAAAAAATTAGATAAAAAAGTTGATATCCAACCTAGAGAGAACAAATACCAAAGTACAAACTATAGACTAATTTCCCTAATGAAAACTGACACAAAAATTTTAAATAAAATACTAGCAAGAATTACCACAAAGTTCATATACAGTGACTAGGTTGGATTTGTATGAGGATGCAGGACTGATTCAGTATTAGGAAAACTATTAGCTTAATTGCCCATATCAATAACAAAAACAACAAAAATCATATGATTATAATAATATGCTTAAAAATCTTTTTATAAAATACCTTTTCCTATTAAAAATTCTAGAAAGCATAGGAATTATAGGGGAACTTTTCTTAAAATGACAAATATTTAAAACTAGAAGCAAGCATTATTTGCAATAGGGATAAATTAGAAATTTTTCCATTTAGATCAAAGATGAAGCAAGGAGGTCCATCATCAACACTCATTATTGCACTGGAAATGCTGGCTAAAGTGATAAGATAAGAAAAAAAAAAATTGAAGAAACTTTGTGTGCAGATGATATCCTGGGAGAGCCCAAGAAAATCAAGTAGAAATCTAGTTAGCAATGAACAGCTCATAGCAAAATTGCAGAATGTAAAGTAGAACCACATAAATCTTCAACATGTACTGACGAATTCAGTTACGACACATGAAAAGAAAAATCTCATTGAAAATAACTGCAAGGTGCGGCTAGGTGGTATAGTGGATAAAGCACCGGCCCTGGAGTCAGGAGTACCTGGGTTCAAATCCAGTCTCAGACACTTAATAATTACCTAGCTGTGTGGCCTTGGGCAAGCCACTTAACCCCGTTTGCCTTACCAAAAAAAAAAAAAACCAAACCTAAAAAGAAAAGAAAATAACTGCAGACAGTATAAAATACTTAGGAATCTACTTTCTAAGACACGCAGGAATTATATGAACACAATTATAAAATATTTTTCACAGAAATAAAGACAGCTCTAAACAATTGGAGAAATGTTTATTATATTATTAACAAGTTGAGACAATATAATAAAAATGACAGTATTCCTTAAATTGATTAATCCGGGGCCATACCAGTAAAAATACCAAAGGATTATTTTTTTAAGAAAGATTTTATTTTGAGTTTTACAATTTTTCCCTCATTCTTGCTTCCCTCCCTCCAAGTCCCCACAGAAGGCATTCTGTTAGTCTTTATATTGTTTCCATGGTATACATTGATCTCGGTTGAATGTGATGGGAGAGAAATCATATCCTTAAGGAAGAAAAATAAAGTATGAGATAGCAAAATTACATAATAAAATAAGTTTTTTTTCCTAATTTGAAGGTAATAGTCTTTAGTCTTTGTTCAAACTCTACAGTTCTTTCTCTGGACAAAGAATTACTTCATAGAAATAGAAAAATAATTTGAAAAATTAATTTGGAGGAAAAAAGGTCAAGAATACTTAGGGAATAGATCTTTTTTAAAAGTAAAAGAAGGTAGCTGGTAATACTGAATCTCAAATTATGCTTCATCAAATACAATGTGGTACTTGATAAGAAACAGGGATCAATCAGTGGAATAGACTATGCAATATGCAGTAGTAAATAACCACATTAACTTAAATGTTTAATAAATCCAGAGATTAAACTATTGAGCACAAAAAAAATCAGATTTGCAAGACAAGGAAGCATGATTAGGGAACAATTCTGAAGAAGATCTGGAAGTTTTAGTGGACAGCAACCTAGGTGTAACTCAACTGTGGCGGTCAGAAAAGGTTGTGCAATCTGGGGTGTGTACGTCAGGGCATTATTTCCAAGAGGGTGGTCCTGGTCCCATTGCCCTCTTGCCAGATTCTGTCTGGAGTAGTGTGTTCAGTTCTGGCTGCTAAACTGTATATAAGGTGAAGATGGTAGTCCAGGCAGTGGTGAGAAGGGGGTAGAGAGGGCTCAAGGGGTGCATGATAGCTGTCTAAAACTTTGAAAGCCTGTAATGTGGAGAAGGGTTAGACTTTGCAGGATGGAGGGACCAAGAGACCAGGAAGGATTCCACTAGAAGGGGAATGGGCTGCCTTGGAGGAGGTAGCTTCCAGGAAGAGACTGGATGATCATTGGTTGTATCTATTACAGTGGGATTTCCCCAACATGGGTTGGACTAAATGGACAGGAAGATTATATGATTCTTTAATTTGATAGCACATACAAGTGGACATCCAGTTTTTTGTTGTAGACTTCCTCTGAGAAAGAACCCCTTCCTTCATTCAGCATAGCTCTAATCGATAAGAAGGTAGCCTTACACCAAGTCTATATTTGCTTCTTTCTAATTTCTGCCTATTTCTACCAATTCTGATCTCGAGGGCCAAGCAGAGTGTCTTCTCTCTTCCAATCTTTTAAGCAATTGGAGACCACACTCTCCTCTCCTTTTATGCCCTGCCCTGCCCCACCCCACATTTCATTTTTTTTCCCCTAGGCTAAACATCCTGTAGTTGATTCTTTTACAACATGAAATCCAGGCCTTTCATTCTTGTCCTCCTGGTTATTCCTCCAGCTCATCCCATGGCTTTATTAAAATATGGAATTGCAAAAAAAAAAAAAAATAGTCTGAGCTCAGCAGAATGTAGCCTGTCATAGTACCTCTTATTGCAGCCCAAGGTTTTCCTTGCTTTTTTGGTTACCCAACTGTTGACTCACATTGAACTAAGCTCTAAACCCTCCCATCTCTTTTTCAAGTTAGCCCTGCCTTGGAGATCATCATGACCAAAGTTTCACAACTGTTTGTTTATGGCAAATTTTTACCAGTTTGTCTTTTACTACCAAAGAAAGTCCCTTCCATCTTAAAATATAATCTCAAAAAAAATATGACTCTTGTTCCTTCTCTCTGTTTATTACTATAAACACCCTGCCCAGCATTATGAAACACTCACCTCAACTGATTCTGTGCTTCTTAAGAGAGAGAATATGATAAAATTCTTCATCACCATTTGCTGAAGGGCTTTCCAAGAAGCCCTGCAACTTTACCCTCCCTTACCTCCAGAAATGTATTAGGAAACTCCTTAAGTTGTGGAATCAATGTTTTTTAGCCAAAGGTTGATTAATTAATGCATTTGCCAGAATCTTAGAAATTGTCAGAGTTGAAAGGGAATAGCTTAGAATGCTTCAGTGTAATCCTTACATTTTATAGAGGAGAGTTAAGATTCAGAGAGTGGAAGTCCATTGTGTAAGTCTGGAAGCAGGATTAGAACTCCTCTTCAGAATCTCCCAACCCAATACTCTAATGTGTCCTTTCTATTTCTCTTTAGCCCTCAGGAGGAAGACGGTCTCTCACCACATCTGGAATAGGGGATTCAGGAAACTTTGGGGGAAACAGCTTTGGTGGGAATAGTCTTATGCCAGCAAATGGTCTCACTGTAACCCAGAACCAGGTAAGTCCTATATATGTGACTCCAGGAAGATACCACCTAGTACCCTGGCTCATGGCCTACTAATTATTAGTTAAGGTATACTAATGTGGGGCAGCTAGGTGGCACAGTGGATAGAGCATGGACCCTGGAGTCAGGAGGACCTGAGTTCAGATCTGTCCTCAGACATTAGCTGTGTGACTTTGGGCAAGTCACCTAATTCCATTGCCTTGCAAAAATACGTATACATGTACATGTACATATATATATATATATATATATATATATATATATATATATATATATATATATATATGTATGTATGTACATACTAATGCCATTCTTCAAGTGCTGATATTTCTTCTTCCTTTCTTCCTTCCTCCTTTCCTTTTTCCTCCCTTCCTTCTCCTCCCACCCACCATCGCTTATCATCTCAGATCTATGAGTATTTGGTTTTGATTAGGTTCACCCCCTCGATTAGTACTTTCTCCAGGCCTGCTGAACATCACTGTCATCGTGTCCCAGATCTCACTCCTGATTCCCCCTTATACCTGATTTTCTGAATTCATTCTTTTTCTTGGTGGCCACCACCATTTATCCAGGCTCCCTTGTTTATATTGAGGTGGATTTTGTAAAATTTATTGATGGCTTTTTGTTTTAATTTGATTTTCATTTCCCAATATGTCCCTCCTACCTTTACTCTCCAGACTCATCCCTTAAAATAAAAGATACACACACAAATATAAAAAAAGTAAGAGGGGAAAAATGGCAATTCAACAAAACTAAGCTACATATCCACTGAGACTCAATCTATCCTATGGTATTTCACACCCACAGACCATTATCATGTGGTCATGATGACTCGGTGATCAGTTTTGTGTTGTTCCTTTTATTTACATTATTACATTCATTGTATGGACTGCCCAATGAGCTCCTAGCAGCTCTATCCTTAATACATCTCTGGTCTTGGCTTCCTGTCCATTCCACTGTCATGGCCCTGATACACAGTGACCTCCTTCCAGATCTTCTCCCTCCTCTCCCTTCCATTCTTCTCATTGCTCCCTGGAGAGTCCTTTCTACAAGTGAGGTTCTGCTCATAGCTCACAAAGATCCCGGAGCTTCCTGTTACCTTCTCAACCTGCTTCCAATCTGATTTTGAGCTTTCATTTCATGCCATCTGCAACTCTGCAAGTTCAAAACAAAGGTTTTCAGTTGAAAAATCTCTAGGTGGGTTGGGAGATTTGTACTCAACTTAGTATGAGATGAGACAGTAACCAACAAATCTAATGTGGTCCTGGGCTCCCAGGATAGGGAAGGTAGGGGTCCCACTGCCTGATGCTGCACAGGTGCAGCCTTGGAGAAGAGTGCTCAGGGAGGACATGAGAGCTGAGGATCTGAAGGGCCTCAGACAGAAATACCCAGGGCAGTGGGGGGAAGTTGACCAGGGCCAGATTTAGATTTTGTGTCAGTAAAAGCTGTCCTCAAATGGAATGGGTGTAGCAGGGTCCATTTTCTTTAGGGAGCTTTGAGTGGATGATCACCTGTCAGGTGGGTTGTAGTGGGGATTCCTTTCAGGTATGGGTTGGACTAGATTAGATGGCCAATAAGGTTCCTTCCAGTTCCCCCCCATGCACTTAAAGCCTCCGTTGGATGGAGCCCCTCTGGTGGCCACCTTGCCTCTCTGCTCGTCCACTAGTTCCCGCTCCTCTAAGAAGCTTCCACGTTTTCTCTCCTCGGCCCTCATGTCTGGCTCTGTTCTCTCAACCTCCCAGACTCTTAGAATGACTCAGTGGGCTCCCACCCACCCACTGCAAGTTTTCAGGGCGCAGGTACTGTGAGGCATACCTCAGAGACCTGCAGGCGTTTTTTGTCATGTTGTCATGTTAGGGTTTCTATCCAGCTTAACTTATGATTTCTTCTGAGGACAGATGCCAGTTTTTTATAGTAGAATTTCCTAATCATTAAGTTAAAGTTTGATGGTTTTCTCCACAGGTGCTGAATTTGATTAAAGCTTGCCCGAGGCCAGAAGGCATGAACTTTCAGGATCTCAAGGCTCAGCTTCACAACCTAAATGTGTCTGTAATCAAGTAAGTACATTGCTGCCCTCCAGCCCAGCCTCCAGAGCACCAAAATGACTTCATGGATGGTGATCTTATCTAGCCAGGCCATCATTGAGGAGCTGCAGAAATAGCTCCAGACCTCTGATTCTTCTCAAATCATGATCAGGGTGGATTTGTGTTTAGCATGGTTATACATGTAGAGCCTCTATCAGGTTGCTTCCTGTCAGGGAGAGAGAGGGAGAAAAATGTAAAACTCAAAACCTTGCAAAAAAACTACTGTTGCTTATAGTTGGAAAAACAAGTAAATAAAATATTTCTTAAAAAAGAATATAAAAAAAAAAAAGAAGAAATAGCTCTAAACTCTGGGAGATTTTCTGTGCTAGGCTATGGGTTTTGTTCAGAGTTGAGATGATGCTTCAGAGGCCAGGGCAGGGCGAGACCAGGAATATGGCCTGGAATGAGCTGCTCTCTCTTGTGCAGCACTTTCCCCAAGGGCTGTTCTCAGAAATAGGCTCAAAGATAAAAACATCAAAGCCAAGGGAAGGGAGAGGCTCACCCCAAGAATCACAGCAAAGCAGTGGTGCAGGCCAGGCTTAACCTTAGTGTCAGACTGCCAGCTTCTTCTCCCTCTCACATCACATTTCTCAGGGCTCCTAATCCGGCCCATGTTGGTCACCAAGTCTGGTCAACCACAGAGGTTTCATGGTCTTTCCCCTGCCCAATGAGAGACTCATGCTCCAATCTGCCTTTTTTTCTGCCTTGCACAAACAGGATGACCAGGCTGTGGTTTGTATTGGCAGGAAGTCAGGGGAGGCCGCTGACCAGCTTCTCTCTCTTTACAAACTATTTGAAATTAGTTGAACTTGTGTTCTCTCTCCCCTCCAGGCAAGCTGTTGATTTTCTCAGCAATGAAGGACACATCTATTCCACCGTGGATGATGATCACTTCAAATCCACAGATGCGGAGTAACTAGACACAACTGGTTCTGTTTCCATGAGAGCCTCAACTCCTGTGCATCAGTTTGATCTAGTGACTTTGACAAGGTTTTCCACAGATGCCCTCACATGTCCCTCAGAGTTTCTGTTCCCCATCACCTTTTGATGCTCCAGTTTACACTAAGCACACTTACTTGTTGATTCGCAAAAACTTGCAGGGGTATTTGGACTTGGTGGAGGGAGGCACCAGAAGACTGGGGGGTGGGAGTGGGGAGATATTATTTAAAAGAGGATTTGAAAACTTGTGTCTTAAATTTCTCTTCCCCCAGGAGAAAATAGGTAGGACTGGGTGTTGAGGGGCAAACCAGCGAGGCAAGGTAAGCCTTGTTGGTGGATTGTAGCTTTCAGACCTGCACTGCTTGCCTCCTCCTGCACTGGAGGTGACTGGACAGATAATGTGTGGGTTCCTATCTTAGAAATAATGGCAACGATGCTGGAGGGCAGAAGGGAAGATCATTAGGTAGAGTGCAAAATAAACATATCCTAATGTTTGGTTAACATTTTTTAAAAGTGTTCCTATTTCATTAACTCACCAAAACATTGATGTCAAAAACTTGCCTTTTTTTAAAGTAAGTTCTATTTTTGTCTTGTTTTTAACAATATAATTTCTAAGTAGTTTTTAAAAATTTTTAAATTTATTTTTCCAGCTACATGTAAAGATAGTTTTCAACAGTCACTTTTTGGTAAGGTTTTGAGTTCCACATTTTTCTCCCTCCTTCCTTCCCCCCCCCTTCCCCTTGATAGAGAACAATCTAATATAGGATATACATGTATAATTATGTTAAACATAGTTCCATATTGATCATGTTGTGAAAGCATTTCTAGATATTTTGAACCATCTTCTGGCAAAGAGATAAAGCTTTGCAAAACAGCTTGTTTGGTGATGCATTGGGCAGTTAACAGACATTTATTAAAGGACCTGTTATTTGTTAGTCACTGTGCTAAGCACTGTGCATTGTACCATTGTCATCAGAGAGAAAGAATTAACTTTAAGGAGGATGAGAGAGAGGACTGGAAGGAAGCCTGCAGGCAGAGATGAGGGACACCAAGGACAATGCCCAGAAGAGCCAGGGGCTAGTGCCACTGGATCAACAAGCAAGCCTGTAAAGGGAGCTGGGGCCAGGCTAGGAAGGGGGGATATGATGATGTCATACAGCTCTAGCTAAAGATTTGTTGGACAGCTGAGTTGGGGCCAGCCTGGAGTAAGACCTGAGGTGGGTCCAGAGTAGTAGCAGTGTCCTGCCTTCCCAACCCCCTTCTCTACTGAGAGAAGAATGGTCTATTTTATTATCTGTTCTCCAGAACTACTGGGTTTTCAGTTAGTCAAGAGGTTGTCTTCTTTTTCCCATTGCTTTTTTGCAATAATCTTGTTTTATCCCTTGGTCTGATTCTGCTTACTTCATTTTTTTAAGTGTTTTTTTTTCATTTTTGCAAGGCAATGGGGTTAAGTGACTTGTCCAAGGTCACACAGCTAGGTAATTATTAAGTGTCTGAGGTCAGATTTGAACTCAGGTCCTTCTGACTCCAGGGCTGGTGCTCTCTCCACTGTGCTACCTAGCTGCCCTGTTTACCTCAGTTCTACATTGGTTCATACAATTCTTCCCATAATTCTCTGAATTCCATGACATTCACAGCGCAAAATTTGTTCCTCTTTTTAATCTCAGTGTCTAGTTTCTCTAATTGTGGGCTTGGTATGTTTCAGCACCAAGTCATTTGAAATTAGTGTTAATGGTTGTCTTTGGTCTGAGCTCAGTTGTTTCCTGGTGCTGTCTTTTGTTGTAACATTGGAGTCTCCTGGTACTGCCTTCCCTGTTTCTCTGAATTAATCATTTTCATCATTTCCTAAGTAAGGCACAAAAATATATTACATACATATGCCATGTTTTATTCAAACATTTTCCATTTAATGAACCCAACTTTAGAGTGTTTTTTTTTTACCACAAAAGGTACTGCTTTGAATGTTGCTGTAAACATGCCACTTTAAACTGTTTTAATTACTCCTGTATGAACTTAGACAGAATAGGAAATGAAGGCTTCTTGGGCTCCATGTTTAGTATGGCACATGCGTCTGATGGTCTAATGACCACTGGTGTCCAGTGGAAGTAGATCTGCAGCTACATGGGGAGTTGGTGAGTCGTTTCAATTGTGCCAACTCTGGTGCCCCTCTGGAGTTTTCTTGACAAAGATACTGGAGTAGTTTGCTATTTCCATCAAGCATATTGACTTAGAAAACCACAATTAACATTATGTTGGGTTTTTTTATGTTGAAAAATATTTTAATCTGCTTTCCACTGCAGCACTAGGGAATCAATTTGACTCTTCTGGCAGTGACTACAGAGGTGCCATATTTGTCTCAGCTTCATAATGGTGCTTTGTAGCAAGTGATTTTCAGCCTCTGCTCCTTTGTTGTTTGTCCTTTGTTTTCAAAGAAGAACATGATATCAGGGAGGTGATGCCATGACAAGCACGTGAATTGGATTTGAATGAGGAATGCTTTGCAAGATCACCAGCCTCACTGTCTCCTCCAGAGCCATCAGGGTCCAATGGCCAGATATGGATCAGGATGACTGGAGATAGCCCTGGATGAGAGGTAATTAGGGTTAAGTCATTTGCCCAAGGTTACATAGCTAGTAAGTTTTACTCCTTTAACCATCACTTAGCAGAACCAGTCATTCTACCATTGGACTTTACAGATTCTTTTTCTAGAGAAACCTACGTTGCCATGCTGAAATTGTACATGAAAATCTTGGAGGATCACATGTTAACTTAGGAAACCAAAATATTGCCTGTTTTTTGGGTTTTGGGGGCAAGGCAATGGGGTTAAGTGACTTGCCCAAGATCACATAGCCAATTAAGTGTCTTTTGAGAGACTGGATTTGAACTCAGGTCCTCCTGACTCCAGGGCTGGTGCTCTATCCAACCTGTGTTCTACTGTATTTTCATTTTTAAAAATATTTTAATCTGGTTTGGCATACTACAGAGTACTTCAGGACACTGTAGTCCAATGTGGGATTTCTCTTTGCAAGATCATCATTTTCTAGACTTATTAATTTAGCTATAAGATATTTTGGGACTTGAAAAATATTGGTAGAATCTTTATGTGCTGCAGGTCCAGGAATATGGACATACACTCTCTGAGACTGAACAGAGAAGGAAATGGGCAAATTTTGGATGATTAGAATTGCATTGAGTATGTTTTTATAAACCCCCTTCCCCCACCCCAGAATGCTTCACAGGTATTTCTAGTAAATAATTTCCTGATCTATTTTAGAAGAAAAAATTTCACTAGTTTTCAAAATCCATAGCACTTGTCATCATGAGAGTGTCATGTTCCACGAATGTCGAGTTAGATATACCATCCTTGATCTGAGTATCAGAAATTGGCACAGGCCTTTGGGGGCCATATAGTCCAAGCTGCTCTATTCTATCTGAAACCAAGCGAGGGTGGGATTTGGCTTGGGTTCCACAGGTATGAGGCCTTGAAGGCTGGTTTTGAGTCTGGTGCTTTAGCCTCCTCAGATAGTCTCTTCCACTTTATGACCTCCCATAAATTCATGGATATAAAAGTGTTTAAAAGCTCCAGAAGCAGGAAAAACACGTAGACAGAAACAGCACGAAAACAGTTGCTCCCAACTGCTTCTATGTGCTTAGAGAAGACTGCATTTGAGCTCTGAGGGAAGGAGATTGTTAGGAACATCGATTGGGGAGGAGGGCAGGTGAGAGGTGGGGGGCTGTGAAGAAGATCCTGCAAGGGGAGATGGGGGCCAAACTGGAGTCCCCCAGATGGCCGGTCACAGATGGTAGATCTTATTCTATGGGCACTAGAAAGGGGTTTTGTTTGTCTTCATTTCTGTGAGGCTGTAAGATTTGCAAAGGTTCTGATGAAAGAGGCAGTTCAAGTATTATTTAGTAGATGAGGTACAAAGAGGCTAGCTACAACATGGCCTGCTCTAGATCTTCAGTTCAATCCCCTTTATTCCTGCTGCATCTGTGCAGGAGAAAGGTGTAACATGCTCAGTGCAGGGTGGAAGGGGGAGAAATAGGAAGCAGGAATTTCCTCCTAATTTGGAGACTGGAGATGGTAGGGAACAAAATGACCTTAAGGACTGTTGAAATCAAAGAAATGGTTACAGTGGAGACAGATGGGAAGAATATATCAAAAGAGAAAGGGAGCAAACTGAATAGATTTGTTCTGTAACTCATTCTTGGAAAGGGTTCACAGCTTCCCTGTACTGGTCTATTAGGAGTCATGCTTCATGGAAAAGAAAATCAGTCAACAGTTCTGAGAATCTGAAGTCAGGTCAAACCCTTCAGGGTACAGTAAAGATCTGTACATGCAGATTATTCCTGAACAGTTACCTCTCTTTCCTCGTAACCAACCAACCATCAGCATGCCACATGTTTTGTTTTACAACCCATTGAAAAGTAACTAAACTTGTTGAGTGGTCCATCCTTGAATACCCTAAAAATATTTGGAGACATCTTTTCTTCCAAGTTAATTGGTTCTTTTGGTGAGTCCCTATTGCCTGTCTTCTTTTAAGTCTGGAACTTTTTATATTCTTGTTCTGTACTTAACCATTGTCACACATGGTCATTTAAACACAGAAGTATAGAAGCAAGAGGGTTATATATGAAACCATGAATTAATATTTCAGCTTGTATTTTTTAAATAATAAATGACATGTTTCAAAAACTGTCCTGCTTATCTGTGCCTCTTGAATCTCCTGTTCTCTTTGCATTTAAAAGAATGTTATAATTATTCTTGGAGAGTAGGATAAGATTTCCATTATAAGTCCCCCTTTCCCTTACAAATCCCATTCTTCAAATTGGAGGGGAAAAACAACTCCCACATATCATGGTCCAGCAAAACATTCAATAATTGTGTCTTGAAAGTTCTATCTCAATCTGCCCCTCATGTCTGCTTCATCTTGATCAGAAGGTGGGTAGTATTTGTCATTAGTCCTTTGGAATCATGATCAGTCATTGCATTGATGAGTTTTCACATCTTGCAAAATTGTCTTTATAATGCTGCTATGGTATAAATTATGCTGGAACTAGTCTGCTGTATCTGTCACTCTGCATCAGTCCATACAAGTCTTCCCTGGCTTCCCCGGAATTGTCCTTTTCATATTTTTTTTTCCATCAGTACCAAGTCACTTTATTGGGATGTAAATGGTCGTTTTTTGGTACAGATTATGAAAAGGTCAGATAACCGAAATAGGCATGCACTGAAAGACAGCAGGAGCCTGGCCCGCAGTTCCCAGGCGTGGGGGAAGCCAGGGTGGCTTAGCTCTGGTGGTCGCTGTCTCCAAGGTGTGCCCTGCTAGAATCGGGGCCCCCATCTTGGCAGGCTGGTTACGGGATCACCCAGTTGTTTGATGGACTTGACCTGTCCGTCCAGGTCGTGAGTCTCGGTGAAAAACCATAGGTGGGGGGTCGTTCTTGTCAGCTGCCAGCGTGTGCTCCAATAGAGACTGCCGGAGTGCAGCGTGCCCCCGGGCGCTGGGCCGGCTCCCCCGGGCTCTGGGCCGGCTCCCCCCGGGCTCTGGGCCGGCTCCCCCCGGGCGCTGGGCCGGCTCCCCCCGGGCTCTGGGCCGGCTCCCCCCGGGCGCTGGGCCGGCTCCCCCCGGGCTCTGGGCCGGCTCCCCCCGGGCGCTGGGCCGGCTCCCCCCCCCGGGCTCTGGGCCGGCTCCCCCCGGGCTCTGGGCCGGCTCCCCCGGGCGCTGGGCCGGCTCCCCCCCGGCTCCCCCGGGCGCTGGGCCGGCTCCCCCGGGCGCTGGGCCGGCTCCCCCGGACTCTGGGCCGGCTCCCCAGGGCGCTGGGCCGGCTCCCCCCCGGGCGCTGGGCCGGCTCCCCCGGGCGCTGGGCCGGCTCCCCCGGCGCTGGGCCGGCTCCCCCGGGCTCTGGGCCGGCTCCCCCGGGCGCTGGGCCGGCTCCCCCGGGCGCTGGGCCGCCCCCCCCCCGGCTCTGGGCCGGCTCCCCCGGGCGCTGGGCCGGCTCCCCCCCGGCTCCCCGGGCGCTGGGCCGGCTCCCCCGGGCGCTGGGGCGCTGGGCCGGCTCCCCAGGGCGCTGGGGGCCGGCTCCCCCGGGCGCTGGGCCGGCTCCCCAGGGCGCTGGGCCGGCTTCCCCCCCGGCTCCCCCGGGCGCTGGGCCGGCTCCCCCGGGCGCTGGGCCGGCTCCCCCGGGCTCTGGGCCGGCTCCCCCCGGGCGCTGGGCCGGCTCCCCCGGGCGCTGGGCCGCCCCCCCCCCCCCCGCTCTGGGCCGGCCCCCCCCGGGCGCTGGGCCGGCCCCCCCCCGGGCGCTGGGCCGGCCCCCCCCGGCTCTGGGCCGGCCCCCCCCGGGCGCTGGGCCGGCCCCCCCGGGCTCTGGGCCGGCTCCCCCCGGGCGCCCGGCGCGGTCCGCTTTCTAGATGTCCTGCAGGGAGATGCGGCCGCCGCGCTGCTTCTGCAGCTTCAGCCGCTCCTCGGCTCCCGGGCCTGGTGCGGGAAGGACTCGGCCAAGTTCACGACCACGTCGCGGCCCAAGTAGTGCGACACGGACAGGAGGACGTAGGAGGCGCAGAGCCCCAGGTGGATCCGGCGCGTCCTGGCGGCCCTGGGAGGGAGACGTGTGGTCACGGCGGCGGCGGCTGCCCCAGCGGGAGGGCGGACGTGTCGGGAGCCGAGGTGAAGGTGGGCAGGTGGCTACGGGCGGGTTCCTCCCAAGCGCTGCTGAAGCCGGCAGCAGCGACTCCCCCCTGCGCTTCTGGCCCTTTCCACGTGTTCTCACAGCACAATATACCATTTCATTGACATACCATAATTTGTTCTGTCATTTTGCAATGGAAAACCCCCTCCTTGGGCTCCGACTCTTTGCTACAACCACAGGACTCTGTTCGGCGTTAATCTGCACTTTGCGACACCTACTTCATAATGGAGTTCTTGCTGCTCGTCCAGGGCTTTGCCAGCAGAACATGTGCTTTGCAAAGGCTTCAAGGACAGGTTTGGCACACGTGTATAACGACAAACTCAGTCATCTGTGGGTTAGTCTCGCTGAGGCTGAGGAGACTCTAACTTGGCTACAGAAGGAGGAAAAGCTGGTCATCATGCCACTCAGTGGCTTTCTCCCAAGTTGTAGAAAGGGTCCGATCTACGCCAGTGAAAGGAGGGTGTCCAGCGAGGAAACTATTTCTGAATGTGTCTTGTCCCTCCTACCATACTGTAAACTCCATGAGGATTATCTCAATAGGAGGGAATTGGGGATATTAGAACAGGAAGTGGTGAATTGTGGGAATTGAGTGAGTTACCTTGGTTCCATTTTGTGATTCAGTTCTGGAGCTGGCTCAGTTCCCTTTCTGTTCAATAAAGGGTTTAGTCCAGATTCTGTCTTGTAAGAAAACTTTATTCAATTGTGGAAATTGGGAAAACCTTATCCATTGTTTGAACCCAGTCCTGTATGACTGGGAAGCTGGACCTCCTCTATCTGCCGTTCAGATTCTTAGCTGAGGGACCTAGGTTATGATGATCAGAAACCTGGTCAGATCTGAGAACTGATGCAAAGAATTTTCTCACAATTACATATCTCAGCAACCCATATGTACAACCTGAAAATTGACCCCGTGCTGATGTTATTCTTTCCATGATCCTTTGAATACAGACAATTGGGGGGGGGGGGAGTGGGACACTTTTTACTGAATTCAGCCTCCTCCCCTCCCAACTTGGAAAGTCCCTAATATTTCCTCCAATTAGAGATCAAATTGCCTAATATATATTTTTATTAGTTGGTCTATTTGATTGTTTTTATTGTATTTTTAAAAAAAAAGTCTGTGATGCTGATCAAGATGAGCAGAACCAGAAAAATATTGTACACCCCAACAGCAACATGGGGGTGATGATCAACCTTGATGGACTCACTCATTCCATCAGTGCAACAATCAGGGACAGTTTGGGGCTGTCTGTGATGTAGAATACCATCTGTATCCAGAGAAACAACTGTGGAGTTTGAACAAAGACCAAGGACTATTAACTTTAATTTAGGAAAAAAACCCGATATCTTATTGTCTGATCCTGCTATCTCTTATACTTTGTTTCTTCCCTTAAGGATGTGATTTCTTTCTCATCACATTCAATTTGGATCAATGTACAACATGGAAACAATGTAGAGACTGGCAAATTGCCTTCTGTGGGGGGGTGGGGGAGGGAAGTAAGAAAAGGGGAAAAATTGTAAAACAAAATAAATAAAATCTTTAAAAATAAAAGACTGTTTCCTTCTGTATTCGGGGTTCAGCCCCAAGGAAGGGGCCTGGCCCAATTTGTTGGACCATTGGCATGTGTTGCTTAAAAAATCAATATGCTTAGAAGATCAAACCTTTGACTTGTAAGACAGTTCTTTGATCTGTCAGATGTATCTTTTTCAGTACTGAGAACAGTGCTTTCCACTGATGGTGGAATTAAGCTGGCTGACTTCCCAATGAGTGACCCACACGCTTCACAGAGTGGGTTTTCCCCCTGCAGTCTACCAAGGACAAAGATTCAAGTTTATGTAACCATGGAACAAAGTAATGTATCTTAGGGAAATGCAATATTTCACTTTCTGGTTATGGGAAAATGCAATCTGAATTATGGGGTCTCCTTGCCTTCAGACTTCCTAGAGAAATGCAATTCTACAAATATTTATTATGTGCCTAGGTGCAAAAGATGCCATTTTATGATGATAATTTTTATAGCACTTATAGAATTATACTTCCCTGTGACTACTTCAGTCAATACTTAATTCAGGTTATGCTGAGCAAAATGAGCAGAACTAGAAGAACATTGTACACCCTAACAGCAACATGAGGGTGATGATCAACCTTGATGGATTTGCTCATTCCATTAGTGCAACAACCAGAGACAATTTGGGGTTGTCTGCGATGGAGAATACCATCTGTATCCAGAATAAAAACTCTGGAGTTTGAACAAAGACCAAGGACTGTTAGCTCTAATTTAAAAAAAACAACCCTGTTATCTTATTATGTAATCTTGCTATCTCTTATATTTAAGGATATGATTTCTCTCTCAACACATTCAGTTTAGATCAGTGTATACCATGGAAACAGTGTAAAGACTAAAAGACTG
The DNA here is from genome assembly GCF_037893015.1 of Macrotis lagotis. Classification (NCBI taxonomy): domain Eukaryota; kingdom Metazoa; phylum Chordata; class Mammalia; order Peramelemorphia; family Peramelidae; genus Macrotis; species Macrotis lagotis. The sequence goes on from NC_133658.1 coordinate 863,201,176, forward strand.
CCTTCTGTGTGGGGCGGGGGTGGAGGGAGGGAAGCAAGATTAGGGGAAAAGTTGTAAAATTCAAAATAAAATCTTTCACAAAAAAAAAATTCAGGTTATTCACTGGAAGGGCAACTATTGAAGCTGAAGCTTAAATACTTTAACCACATCATGAGAAGGTGGGATTCACTGGACTCTGATGTTGGGAAGGGTTGAGGGCAAAAGGATGAGATGGATCGATAGTGACAGGGAAACGACTAATGTGAACTTGGACAGACTTCAGAAGGTAGTGGACAACAGAAGGGCCCGGCATGCTGTCATCCAGAGAGTCTTGAAGAGTTGGAAACGACTGAATGGCTGAACAGCAATAACAATAACAAGTTGACTATAACTAAAGCATTTAATAACCAGGTTAAACATCGCACTTTTGCAACCATATGTACACTAACAAATTTAGTTCAACAAACATCTATTCAAATGTATGTGAAGTCCTGTGTTAAGTATTTGGAATACAAAGAAAACTCATAAAGAAAGGCGGTCCTAGTAGTCTTTAAATAAATGTACAGAGTATGAATGATCAGCAAAGCAATGCATTGATCCTAATGCAGGGAAGCAAATATGACCATAGATATCACCACAGATTGATGTTTTTCTGGAAAGATAACATCAATATTAAAAATGGCTAACATTGATATAGTATTTACTATGTTCTGGTCATGATGGTAAGTATCTCATTTGAACCTCACAATAGCTCTAAGAGATAGGTATTATTATGAACCCTATCAGTTCATACAAGCCTCAGGTTTTTCTTTTCTTTTTTTTGATTTTTTTAGAAAGATTTTATTTTAAGTTTTACAGTTTTTACAATTTTCCCCCATTCTTGCTTCCCCCCCCCCCCACAGAAGACAGTCTGCTATTCTTTACATTGTTTCCAAGGTATAAATTGATCTCATTTGAATGTGATGAGAGAGAAATCAAATCCTTAAGGAAGAAAAATAAAGTATAAGAGATCACAAAATTACATAATAAGATAATGGTTTTTTGTTTTTTTTTCTTCTCGGGTTTTTCTACACCCCCTTCATCATTCCTTACAGCACAATAGTATTGATTTATTATAATAGTATTGCATTTATGTACCAATAACTTGTTCAGTCACTCCTCAATTGATGGGCACCCCCTCAGATTCCTTCTTTTTTGTCCCTGAACAAAAAGAGTTGCTATAAATATTTTTTTACCTATTTATCATTTTCTTCTTTCTTTGATCTCATTTGTGGTACAGACCAAATAGTGGTATTACTAGGTCAAAGTGCATGTACAATTTAACTTTTTGGTTCTAGTTCTGCATTGCTTTCCTGTATGACTGAACTGCTCTACCAACAGCTTCACTAACATCTCCTTATTTGGTATTTCCCCTTCCTCTTCTCTTCTTCAGCTACTCCTCCTGTTCCTTAATTTTTAAATTTCAACTTTTTAATGCTTCTTTCCAAAAAGGATTTCTCTCACTCTCTTCATTATTTATTTTTCTTTCTGTTTATTCTAGATCCTGGTTCTCTTGATTCATGATCTCTACAATTATTTGATCTCTTTTCTCTATATTTTTCATGCAGTTAAAAATTTCAAGTTACTCACTCTATTTACTCACTCTATAATCCCCTATAGGGATTTTCTTCCACTGCCTCACAGGTTTTACTCTGTGGATTCTCCTTTTCCATTATGTCTAATTTCCAGAACAATGTCAATGATTGTAGATGTTTGAGAGAACGCTTGATCAGTGTAAGGACCCTTCCCCATCACATCCCTGATTATGCAGCCCACCACTGATTTAAAGTCACTTTTGTTGATCTTTTTTTTCCCCTCCACATTTACCTAGAAACCTTCTGAGTGCCTTCAGAGTGCCCACCACCTTCTGGATTTTGGGATTTTTACTTTCTTATGCATTCTAGGGATCCTAGACCTTAGACATAGTTGAAATTCCTTTGTCTTTGGCAAATAATTTCCATTTTGAAGAGGTTTGAGAGGTTGTGGGAATTGGTGAAATTAAATGGGTTTTCATCTACCTACTTCACTTCTAATTTTTAGCTGCATTGGTTTTGTTTACAAAACCTTAATATTTTATGTATTTAAAACTGTCCCTTTAACCTTCTGTGATCTTTTCAATCTCTTATTTGGTCATGAACTCTTCCCCTAATCATAGATCTGACAGGTAATTTCTTTCTTGCTCCTCTAATTTGTTTATAATGTTTCCTTTATGTCTGAGTCATAGACCTATTTTTGAACTTACCTGACAGATACTTAAGAAATTCCTCCTTAAATGTATCCTCCCTTTTATTCCCCCCCCCTTTCCCTTATCCCCTTTACTTTCTGCTAAACATAAAGAATAAGATAATCTCTACCTTCAAAGAATTTATATTCATTTTTTATTTATAATTTTTTTCACATAATAAAAATCTGTCCTTTTTCTTCCACTTCCCCCCATTGGAGAAGCAAAAAGAAAACCAAAATTCTTGTAAAAAATATGCATAGTTAAGCAAAACAAATTCTTATACTGGCAGTGTCCAAAAAAAATTTGTCTTATTCTGCATCACCCTGAGAAAATCACCCTTCAAGAAGAGGTGACATATTTCCTCAAGAGTCCCCTGGAATGGTGGTTGGTCATTTCATTGCTCAGAGTTCTCAAGTTTTTCAAAGTTCTTTGTGTTTATAATGTGTGGTTATTATATGAATTGCTCTATTTCTGGAAGTACCTAACACATTAACAGGGGAAGACAATACATAAGTAGGAGTGATGGGCAGGAAATGGTGTTTTGGCCTGGCTGTTTTGACCATAGGGATGGTAAGTGAAATCAAAGAAACACTGACATCCCCTTTCTAGGAATAGTAGTGATGATTTAATTACTCTTCTTAGAACAAGACTTGGAAAGGATGTGGGATACCCTGGGACTTCGAAGAGAGCAACAGCAATGTGGTTCTGGGCTGGACCAGCTAGAAGTGAACTTTCATCCTCCAGAAGCCCGGGGTAAGAACTGGAAGTCAGGAACATGGGAGGATGATGACTGTAGGACAGTCGTGTGGAGGTCTGGATTTCTGAATCAGAAGCTATTCCCCCCACCCCAATCCCATACTGATTCTGAGCAGGACATCGGGGAACAATGTAGAGTTGGTAGAGTTGCCATCTTTGGTTGGAGTCCTTTCTGTCTTGTCCTTGTAGGGAAGCATAGCCTCGTCCATCATCTGAATGGCTTTTTTGGATTAAAGTTATTCCCATACTCATAACTGTGGTCACAGTAGGGAAGTATGGTCTCCTCCATTTTCTTGATGATTTCCTTGAGGTCCTGCTCTTCAGGTTCCTCATAGTCATGGTCAGAGTCATCAGTAGATTCATTCTGCTCTATACAGCCCCAAAGAAGTTAAATAATCGAAGCATTACATATTCCTGAAGGCTTAGGGTTTTCAGAGATGGCTCTACCCTACCCCAGCCCATCCCCTCCACTCTTCTCTGTCTCACTCCTCTCCTCCCCCTACCAATTCCAGCATCATCCCTATCAAACAACTCCTAGAGAATATCCCTCTTCCCTCTCCCCCATTCCTTTCCTACCCTTGGCCCCCCATGACATTGAAATGAATCTTCTTTCTCACTATTTACAGAGCTTCCATTGCTCTTCTCCTAGGTTTGATCTCAAACTGCACTAAATGCTATTTTTGTCCAGTATTTTTTATCAGATTTAGCACTGGAAGGGACCTTGGAAAGAAACTGACTCATGTTGCGGATAAGAACACTGAGGCCCAGAGAGGTTAAGTCATCTGCTGAAAGTCATAGATATAGTGTTAGAAGCTAGATTAGGACACGGGTCTTCAGACTCCTAACCCCCAACTGTCTGCTGTGTGAATCAATCTATATATGTGTGTTTATATACGTATATTCATCTGTGTGGACATATGTCCCCAAAGTGGGACAAAACTTAGTGAAGTTGTGAGCATTAACAGCTTTAAAACTATTAATATAAAATAAATTAATACAAAATATGAATCCACGTACCTATGAACATGTACATTTAGATCATATAAATATTACTTAATATAAAATATGTACATATATTATTTATGAATTTATATATAATGTTCCAAAGTCTTCATGCCATTTTAAGCTTCAGTAGCTTAAAACTATTAATATATGTATGTAAATATACATATATAAATGTATAATATAATAATGTATATACATAAAAGTATAAACATTTATATTATAGATGCAGAATGTTCCAAAAACCTTAATGCCAATTAAAGTTTTAATAGCTTAAAATGACACCTAGTCATTTGGGATATCCTATCTACGGAGTTGACCACAGGAATTTTGCCTTTACTCAGTTCTCTTTTGGTTCACTGAGGGCAGGGCCATTCTCTGAGTAACTGCCCAGTCTAATGGCACCAAGAGAGATGGTGACAGTGAGGAACATGGGCAAGGTGGACATCAACTGAATCTAGTATTCAAAACTTGAATTCTCTCACTGCTTTCTATGCAATAATGGATAAATCACTTTACTTCTAAAACCCTCAGGTTCCTCATCTGGAAAATGGGGATAAGATGGGCCTTTCTGAAAGCAGATGGTAGCCCGGACAAAGGAATCTATGTTTTACTGAGCAACCATCCTATTGCCCTGGGTAGGTTTGAGAAGTTCTAGAGCAGGCATTATTAACTAGGGTTCTGGGAACTTGTCTTCTCAACTATCTTGATAACTGTATTGCAGTGTAGTAGGTTTTCTTTGTAATCTTTTGTATTTTTATTTTATGTGTTTAAAAACACAATTCTGAGAAGAGGCCCATGGACTTCCCTTTTGCCAAAGGGGTCCAGGGCACCCTTGAATAATGAGCAAAGGTGAAATTCTAGCTGAGCTTCAACCCTCTTTCCAATCTTGGCTAGGGGGCTTTGACCCCTATCTACTCTCCTCACCTACTCTCTCTCTCTCCCCCTCCCCCAACAATTCTGGAATGAATTGCATGGAGTTTTGGACTCAAGAACCCCAGGTGAGGACATCATGAGGTTGGGCTCAAGTGGAGGTCACTGGTGACATACCTGGACTCTTCACAGGTGGCTTCTGAACTTTGCAGGATTTGGGCACCTTGCTATACAGGTGTGGGGAGCTTTTGAAAGAGTGTAGCAAGCTGGAAAACTTTCTCTCTGGCTCTGGGGGTCGATTAGGCTGTGGATGAAAGAGAAGAGTTGCCAAAATCAGCCTCAGCCCAAAAAACCAGGCAGCAGGCCTCATTAGGATTAATTAAAATCAGGCAATGAAATCTAATAAAAAATATGAAAATCTGGGGATCAAGGTTCATGAAGATTAGACAGTGAGTCTGCCTGCTAGGAAGATGCTAATGTTTTAGGAAATAAGGGTTGATCTGGTTACTGGTGGGGCAGATGGATGATATTGGGGCCTGTTTCTCAGTCTGTGAGACAAGGCTTACTGAATACTCACAGCTATAAACTCAAAGTAATAGGAGAAGGAAGAGGGGAAAACCAAGAAGAAAGTCCAGAAGTCAGTTTTGCTAGTCCTCTGAAGTATCATTCTTTTGATACCTTAGCATTTCCTAAAAACATAAAAAATTGGCTTCCTATGCTTGACTGCCTCTGCTTTCTTACCTTTCCACCCACTCTGTGTTTTATGATTTAGCTTTTGTCCATCATTTCTCTGAAACTGCTCTATTCAAAGTCACTAGTGACCTACTAGTCAGATCTTTCTCTTTCAGCCTAATAGGCCTTTCTCTTTCAGGTATCATTCTCCTTGACCTCTCTGCTATATGTAATGATGCTGCCCACTTTCTCCTTCCAGTTCCTTCCCCTCTCCGCAGATTTGGAGGCCCTGCCTTCTTGTTTTCTCCCTACCTCTTTGGCTGCTCCTTTTCTGACTTCACCAGCTTTGGGTCTCATCTCTTGAATGTAGTCTTGCATCCACAGGTTCTGTCTTGGTCCTTCCTCTTGTTTTCTTCCCACTTGGGTGACCTCTTTTACTCCAGTGGCTTCAGCTATCACCTTTGCATCCAGGAGAACCAAATGGGTATTGCCAGTATTGAACAAACTCATCATATTCAAAACAGAATTCATCTTTCCCTGAAAACTTTCCCCTTCTTCCCAACTTCCCTGTTACTGTCAAGGGAACCACCAGCCTCCAGGTCACCCAGCATTACAACCTGTTTCACCTCCTCTTTCTCCTTTACATATCTGATTTGGAGTCAGACATTGCCAGTTCTATATTCACTATAGCCCTTGTGTCTGATCCTTCTCCCACTCATAAACCAAACAACATTAGTTTATACCTTCATCACCTCTCTTCTGGATGATGGTCTCAAGTCTCTCCCCATCCCTGCCCATCTTCCATTCAACTGCCAAAGTAATTTTTCTTTTCTTTTTTTTTTTAAAGATTTTTCAAGGCAATGGGGTTCAGTGGCTTGCCCAAGGCCACACGGCTAGGTAATTATCAAGTGTCTGAGGTTGGATTTGAACCCAGGTACTCCTGACTCCAAGGCTGATGCTCTATTCACTGCACCACCTAGCCGCCCCTCAAAGTAATTTTTCTAAGACCTAAATATAAGTCTGACCAGGTCACACACCCCCTCCTTAAACTCCAGTGACTCCCTTTTACTTCCAGGGTCAAATATTAAGTTCTCTACTATTTAAAGTTCTTGTCCCTTACTACTTTTTCAGTCTTCATAAACTTTTCATCTACTAGGTGATACAATGGTTAGAGTGCTAGAACTAGAGAGATAAGCCTGCGTTCAAATATAACCTCAAACACTTACTAGCTGTGTGACCCTTTGTAAGGCATTTAACCCAGTTTGCCTGTTTCCTTATCTTTAAAATTAACTGGAGAAGAAAATAGCAAGCCACTCCAGTATCTTGACCAAGAAAACCCCAAATGGGATCATGAAAAGTTTCATACAACTGAAATAATTCAAAAGCAATACAGCACTCAGTAGCCCAGGTACCTTGGTCTTGATATTCTTTGCACATGGTCATCTATCTCCTATCTCCATGCTATCTTCCAGGCCTGAAATGCCCTTTCTCTTCATTTCTATCTCTTAGTCTCATTGGTTTCCTTGAAGATTCATGCTGCTAGCATTTTCCTTTTGAGAAGGTTTCTAACTTATCCTATATACATCTTGGTTTGTACATAGTTGTTTGCATGTTGTCTCCCCATTAGATTGTAAGCTCCTTGAGGGTAGGGCATGTCTTTTGTCTTTTTTTTTTTTTGTATCCTTTGTGCTTAGAACACAAGATGGCATAGAAAAGCCAGGAACTTCCCTGAGCTCTTCCAGCTTCCCTCAGAAGCAAGCCTCTAAATGTATTCTGGAGCTTAGGACAGGCCGTGATACATAATAAATGATTAATAAAGGCTTGTTGACAGTTTGATTGACTTCCAATATCCCATTTTTAACAGATTACTGGATCTCTTCCACCCTGATGTCCCACCTATAGCTCAAAATTAACATGTTCAAAATTAAACTTATCTGTCTCTCCCTGAGCCATGTCCCTCTTCTCAAATTCCCTGTTTCTACTGATAATGCCATTATCCTAGCACTCATATACATTCAAAATCTTAGATAAATCTATGAAAGGCAACTTAGTACAGTGAGAAATATACTAGATCTTTAGCCAAAGAGGTTGGACTAGATGACTCTGGGGTCCCTTTCAGTTGGAGATTTATGATTCTGTGACTCAGTTCTTTCTCTCCTCATATCCAATTAGTTATCAGAACTTTCCAACAATATCTTTTCCCCATCTGTTCCTTTATTTCTATCAATGCAGCACCCTAGTTCACATTCTTATCACCTCTTTTCTGGAGGGTCACAGAATACTATCTCAACCTGTTTTTTGACTTTCAACAAATTATCCACTTCCCTCAAATCCCGGGAATATTCTTTCCTCACTCTTCTGCTTACTAAAATCCTTTCTCCCCAACATACCTTAGCACAGGCCTCTTACCTTGACTGAACTGTTGCACTTTTGCTTGTTTTTGGGGGGCCTTGGTGGAGGGGCCTGGGCACTGCAGGTTTGCGAGGACTGAAGTTTGTAGTAGAAGGCATCTGTCAGTTCTTCCACTGTGGAGATTAACAGTGACTCTCCTTGCTTCTCTAGTGGCTCATTAATCACCAACACAGTCAGGTCTAGCCATCTGGGGGGAATTTCAAAGCTCATTCTGGGGTCACTGCATAGACTGATGGTCAGGAAGGGCTCTGTGATCTTCTCCTCCAGCCGTAGGCCAAGTAAGGAGGACAGTGGGTCCTCAGAAAGGGAAGGGTCCTTGCCCAAGACCTTGACTTCACAGGGCAGTGAGACAAGGGTCATTAAGTTGGCCAAACTATAGCGTTTTCCATCACTCATCTCTTCCACAAAACCACAAGAGAAGTAGAGAGGCAGGAAGAGCTTCTCTTTTTCCTCACTCTGTTCTTCTTCATCTTCTTCCTCCCCAGTCAGATCACTCATACGATTACAGACCAAAACTTCCCCATCAGGGCCCTTGTCCTTCCCCAACACCTCCACTCGGTCACCTCTGAAAAGGGAAGGGGAAATGGAGTCTCCCTCCTCACTCTCCCAGTCTTGAGTGGCCACCACATGGAGTGGAAAGCCAGGTTTCAGAGCATCCAGGAGTTCAAAAACCGTATGGAATTCTCGGGGCCGGCGCCGCAATTTGCCCTGGTAGGCTCCTGAGATGAAGAAGTGTCTAGGGGTTTTCCGGCTTTTATTGGAGGCCAGTACCCGCCATGGTGGGGAGGATGGGCCATGAATCATGAGCTCCTGATCCTTCTTCAAAGACCTGTGAAAGATCGGGGGACCATCAGGGACCTCTAGGATTCTTACGCGCATTGGGAAGGGCCCACCCTGGGCCAAGATTTCACTTAGCAGCAAAGGTCTGATGAAGTGCTGAAGAAGATGCTCTGAGGAGGTAGTGACATCCTCCACATCCACCTCCAGGGAAGATGGGATCTTCACAATGTTTCTACGCACTGTGGAGGGAGATGAAGGTCAGACCCCAGTATCTGGTGACACTGTCCTCTACCAACAAGCCCAAGAAGTATCTTCTCCCCTTCCACCTAGGCCCTATCCAAGTAAGATCTTTCCAGGGAATGCCTAGCATCTTAGGCCATTCTTTCCTTCTATTCAAAAAGAATGGCCCCAAACCTTTATACAAAGGAGTTAGAAGGATCCCTAGAATTCTTGGAAGTCAAATTAGTCCTGCCATCTTATTTTACAGAGGAGGAAACTGAGACCCTGAGAGGGGAAGAAATTTATCAAAGACATTGGGAGAATGAGAACTGGAAGGAATATTAAAAGTCATCTACCCCAAACTCCTCATATTAAAGATATGGAAACAGCTCCAAAAGAGTACCCTTGGTCTTACAGGGAAGAATAATACAATTTAGTCTTGCATGAAGGTTCACTGACTCTAAACCCCATGTTCTGTACCATAGGGACCAAGTGGCTTAAAGCTCTCTAATAGCTTCTTGCTTATCTCAGGGATCAGCTAGATGGGCTTGGAGAAATCATGGCACCTATGCCAAGCTATATGCTGTCATGTCAGCAGACCTCCTGCCCTATGGGGCTTCCCAGGATGTAGAAACCTATGGAGATGAGGGAGGCTTGTTCAGTTTCCAGAAATCCTAAGTGGCAACAGACACCCACATTGCTATTTCACTGTCTCCTCTCCTTTCCTCTCACCTTTTCTATTCTACTTCAGTGAGGCCTTGGGAGCAAAAGGAGGGAAGGTTCAGGGAGAGGAGGAAAGGGACATATTTAGTGGCTCAGTCACCCCCCCCCCCAATTTGAGTCCCTGGGGGATCCTCTTCCAGACTCACTGTGGTTCACAAAGCCCTTTCTTCACAACAACCCTATGAGGGAGGAAATGTCAGAATTATTGTCCTTAATTACAAATGAAAAAAATAAGGTTTAGGGTGATGAAGCAATCTGGCCATGGTGAATAGAGCTCTGGCCCTGGAGTCAGGAGAACCTAAGTTCAACCCAAACACTTCCTAGCTGTATGACACTGGGAAAGTCACTTATTTGCCTCAGTTTCCTCAACTATAAAAATAGGGATATTAATATTATGTTATTTTGGCTCTGTGTTACCAATACTCCCTCATATGCTTTCTGGTCCACCCCTCTTTCCTAGCAACCTTTAGGCTAGGAGTTAGTAAGACAAAGGCAGGGCAGTTAGGTGGCACAGTAGGTAGAATGCCAGGCCTGGAGTCAAGAAGACCTAACTTCAAATCTAACCTCAGACACTTACTAGCTATGTGATTTTGGCAAGTCACTTAACATCAGTTGCTTCTCCAAAAATAAAAACAAAAAACAAAACAACATGCTACATAAATCTCAGCAATTGTAGTCACTACTACCACAATTTTTTTGAGAAGATATTCCTAATATACAGCTTTCTACTGCAAGTATCCTGAATTGAAAGCCCCACCTATCTCAGCCCCTTAGGTTCAGGTGTTCTAAGTAATCCTGATTCCTAACCTGGCCAGGTATCTGTATGACCTCTTGTATCCTGATTGGGGGTCATTGGGGGTAATTTTCCTAATCTCCAACAAAGGTTAGCTCCTTCCTGATTCCAGTCTCAGTGATGTGACATTGTGTGCTGCTCCTGAGGGATTCTCAAGGGATGTTCCTCCACAATGGAGGAAAGAAATGAAATGAGTGTTAACAGATTATACTAGCTTTTCCACCATGATGTTTAGGGAAGCCAGGTAAGAAAGAGGTGAAAAAGTTGATTTCCTGGGCCCAAACTGGTAAAGTGAAGAGAATGAGGTACATCAGGGGAGAGGCTATGAGATGGGAGTGGGGGGGGGGGGCATGGGGTAGCTGGAGCTTAATCAGTGGTCAGTATCAGCTATCATCACTGGAGTGTGGAAGACTGTTCGTAGGTCTCTGTCATCCTAGAATTGGACTAATGCTTCTCCACATAAAGCATGTTCTAGAATTAGAAAAGTCAGTGAACAGATCATGTGATTGCAATTCCCTCTAATTTTCAATCCTAGAAGGGAAGGGACAGTGCCCAACAGTTGGCATTCTGAATGGTGTTTGGGTTCTAGTATGCCCTCTGTCATTTACTAGTCAAGTAATCGTAGTCATTAACTTCTCTTTGGGGATTCAGTTTCTTCCTCTTAAATGTATTTTAGAGTCCTGGAGCAGATTACATAGAGCCTGTGTGGAGTTTTCCCTCCCTACTTTCTTCCAGTGCCCCTTCTTCAGGATTGCCCACCCAGCCTTGAAGGTTCCCGAGACTCACTGTGCATGATGGCATCAATCTCATACTCGGGTTGAAGGATTAGGGAATTCCAGTGGAGAGTGGGGCAGATGAGGGGTTGATATAGCAGAACAGGGTCCTGCAATATCTGGAGTAATGTCTTTGGGAAGTGAGGACCCCAGCTGTAAAAAGTCCCTTGCAGAGGCAGAGGTAGGAACTTGTGGGTTCCTGAGTCCATCATGCAGCAGGCATAGCGGACACCCTGGTACCTCTCCACAGTCATCAATCTGAGGGGCTGGTCTCTGAACACCACTCCATCCTCCACTTGGAGGTCATGCACCGAGCTGAAGTAGATAGGTAACACCCCTTTTCGGGTGGCAGCAGATATCAACTTGTCCAGGGTGCCATAGAGCTGAGGGTTGATGGTTGAGCTGAAGTAGCCTGTGGAAAAGGCAGCAGAAGACGGTGGTGACAATTGGTGCCAGTCCAGAGCTCCAAACACTAGGACCTAGCTTGTAAAAATGATCCATACAGGAGGTGGGTGCCAAGGTGTGTCACAGAACATAATCTGTAATCTGGTAAAAATCCTAGACCTCAGAACAAGGAGAGGCTGGTGAGGCAAGCTAAAGTCAACAAAAACAAACAGATTTGAGGTCTGAGTTTTTGTGGTTTTTGTTTTTTGCTATGCTGAGGGAAAGGTGAGAATCAAAGAAGGAATAGAAATGCTGCTTGGGGGGTAGATGAGACTATGATAACTATCAACTGAGAGAAGACGAACTTCTCAGTTCTCATTTCATTTCTCTTTTCTCTGCCAAGGAGAATGACCTTTGTCCAGGAAATATCAGAAGGCAATAGTAAGAGAAAGCCTAGCTACCCTTGATGAATAATTTAAGTCACTCACCTTCTATGGAATGCCTATATTCTTAGGAACAGAAAGAATGGGTGGATGTGACTGCTGAGTTCCTTGTCGATAAGAGCTGAGAGAGCTTGGAAAATGAGACATGCTGCAAGATTAGATCAAGTAAATGTTGTCTTGACTTTCAAAAAAAAAAAAAAAAAAAGGAACAACCTCAAAATGGTACACCAGTAAGCTCGTCTTCACCTCTTGGAAAAGTCCAGAACAGATTATTAGAGAAATGTCTAGTGAATATCTAGAAAGGGAAGCAGTGATCACAGAGGGACAGCAATAAGAACAGTTTATGCCAGAGCTCATTGGTATGGATCTAACTGGATTGCTGCTTTATAATTATCTCGTTTTTAAATTAAACCAAATTAAATTTTATTTTATTTTTTCAATTACATGCAAAGGTACTTTTCTATATTCATCCTTTTGCAAATTTTTGAGTTCTCTGTTTTTCTATGACCCTCCCTTCCTTCCTCTCCCCATGGCAGTGGATCATCTGATATAGGTTGTACAACATATGTTTAACATATTTCCACATTAATCATATTGTGAAAGAGGAATAAGAACTAAGAAGGAAAAATAAAAGAAATTTAAAAGCACGAACATAGTATTATTCTTTGCTCTGCAGTCAGACTCCATAGTTTTTTTCTCTAGATGGGGATGACACTAATATCACATTTAAACCTTGCAACTACCTGGGAGAAAGGTGCTATTATAATACCCTTTTACAGATAAAAAAAGCCCAGGCAAACAGAAGTTAAATACTTGCCCAAGATCACACAACTACTAATTATCTGAGTTTGGATTTGGACTTAGGTCTTCCTGATTTCATGCTTTTTATTAACTAAACCAACCAGCTGCCCTTCATCAGGTGACACAAAGTTGGGAACTAACAGTTAGAATACAAAAATATATGGACAGGCTAGAGTATTGGGCTGAACCTGAAATTACTGAGATAAATATAATCAAAATTTGGGTTTTTGAGTGATTCCTTTCGGTCATGCCCCCAATTTGGGGTTTTCTAGACAGAGATATTAAAGTGATTTACCATTTCCTTCTTCACTTCATTTTACACATGAGGAAACCGAAGGAAGTGAGTAAAGTGACTTACCCAGTTAGTAAGTGGTGAGGCTTGATTTGAACTCGTGTCCTCCTGACTCCAGGGTCAGATTTTATCCACTGACCCTTAACTTAAGTACTAAAAAAGAGCTAGGGGTTTTAGTGGACTGGAAATGCAGTTTGAATCATTATTGTGATTCTAGGAGGTGGACCAGGAGGTGGTAAACACTCTGTACAGTACCTTTATCAGTCTTTCTTAAGTAACATGTTTGGTTCTGGGCATCACAAGTTAAAGGTCATTGATAAGCGGAAAACTTGGGGAAGGGCCCTGAGTCCTAGAATAAGAAGGTCACTGGATATAACTGAGCATGTTCAGCCTGAGGAAGGAGATTTATAAGTACCTGAAGGGTCATTGTATGGAAGAGGGATTGGACAATTTTTATTTGACTCCAGAAGGAAGAACCCAGACCAGAGAGTAGAGATTATTAAGGGGTCATCGCTGTCAAGAAAAACTCAACAACAATCAGCGAAGATGAGAGTGCCCTTGGATAGGTTGATGAGGAGGTAAGGTGAATTTAGAAATGAGATTTGGTTTTGGGAATCTTGAACTGAATGTCTCAAAAGTGTCCTAAATTTTTTTACACATTCCAAACAGAATTTATGATGATATTCTCTTCCCTCCTCCATGAGGGAATCCCCTCTCCAAGAAGAATGGGGGGGCCTCAGAGGTGAATGGATTCCCTCTCCTTGGCAACCTTCAAGCAGAGGTGGAATGCCTCCTTGTCTGGCGGGTTATGCTGAGGAGTCCCTTATTTTATGAGTTAGACTAATAATGTTTGTCCTTCATTCCTGAAGATCATGACATTAGGGAGCTGAGGCCATGACAAGTCCATTAACTGGAGTTTAGTTAGGGGCTGCTATGCTAAATCACCAACCTCACTGGCTGGTGGCTGAGTACTTCTGAATCTCAGATTCCGTGACTCTGTGATACAGGCCCCTACCAGGACAGACCTGGCCCAATCCGAGACAGCACCATCAGCTTTCTTCAGTGCCAGGCTTATATTTGCCCTAGGATACCCAGGACACCTAGCTAGGGGGCAGAGGACATGCATGGGCAAGAAATAGGCATTCCACTATGAATGTGTCTGTGTGTCCATGGGTGTGTAACCCACCCCGGTTATGGGTTTGTGAATGAAGCAATTTATATATAGAATGTGTTTAGAATGGTGCCTAGTGTTCAGTCAGGTCTCATTCATTAAACACCAATTCATGCTAGGTGTTACAAAGACAGAAACCTTGCCCTCAAGGAGAAGAGGAGGAGGATTGGAAGACAGCTAGAAGGAATTTCCATACTACTTGAGGTATACAGCATGTTTACAATTAAGTAAAGTTGTTATGCAAAATACTGCTAGGTTTTTGCATAATATTGTAAAAAAAGTACTATCACTGTGTGTAAAAAATAAATATGCAAAAGTGATGGAGGTAGGAATTAGGGGGTAGGGGGTAGGGGGAATCAAGAAAGGCATCTTTATGCTGGTGTCATATGATCTGAGCATTGCAGGGAGGATGAGTCTAAGAGGTAGAAATGTTCAAGTTAGGAAAGACAGAGGTAGAAAAAAAGGGATATTGTATTTGGGGAACAAAGAATAGGTCAGTGGGACTGGAAAGTAAGGAGAGCTTGGAAAGCTAGGAGGGAGGGGTCTCAAATGCCAAATAGAGGGGTTTGTACCCTAAAGTAAATGGGGAAACTGAGATTTCTTGAGCAAAGGAATGATACGGTGAGCTTTTCTTTAGGAAAATTGATCTGGTTGTATTTGAGAAGTGGATTAGAAAGGGAAGAGGCTAGAGGCAAGGAGACCAGTGAAGAGGCTATTCTAATAGTTGAGGTAATAAAGTCTGAACTCTAAAATGGCACAAAAGAGAAGGGGGGGATGGAAAAGACATTGAGGAAGGAGTGTAAACAAGCCATGGAAACTGATTAACGATGTAAGACAATTGAGAAAGGAGAATAAAAAACTATTCCATTGCCATTGAGATGCCCTGGAAGGAAGATAAATAGGTGAGGGGGAAGGGTGAGTTTAGAAATGAGATCCTGTTTTGTAACTCATGGATTGAATGTCACACAAGCACCTTAAATTTTTAACACATTCAAAATTTTAACACATTCCCCAAAATAATATTATCATATTCCCCTCCCTCCCTCAACCCTCCATTTCTAAAGCAACCAATATATAAACTTCAACAGTTTCTGATTTCCTTTGGGATCAATTATAAAAGCCTATTTTTGGCTTTTAAAACTTATTGCATCTTGGCCTTTGACTAATTCTTCAGTTTTCTTCTTCCTAACTCTACACCACTCCACAGTTCAGCTAGACTAATTCCTCACACATGGCTCCCTATTTCCCATCTCTAGGCTAAGCTTCCCTCCTACAAGGAGTGCTGTCTCCTCACCTTTTCCTGACTTCCTTCAAGACTTAGTTCAAACCCTATCTTCTTTTTTTGTTTGCTTTTTGCAAGGCAATGGGGTTAAGTGACTGGCCTAAGGTCACATAGGTAGGTTAATTATTAAGTGTCTGAGGCTGGATTTGAACTCAGGTATACTCCTGACTCCAAGGCCAGTGCTCTATCCACTGCGCCACCTAGCTGCCTCCATCTTCGGCAGGAGGACTTTTTGGTTCTCCCCTTGCTCCTTTGGGTGTTGCCCTTTCAGGATACCTTCACCTGCTCTGTTATGGGATGCCCAGAAAGTTTTAGTGAAATTTGAAGCTTTAATAGTTTAAAACATAGGGACAGCTAGGTGGCGCAGTGGATAGAGAACATTGGAGTCAGGAGTCAGGAGGACCTGAGTTCACATGTGGCCTTAGGCAAGTCACTTAACCCCATTGGCCTTACCAAAAAACAAATAGTTTAAAACACAACTAACACTGGGAGGGGGAAGAAAGAGGAAAGATGGGAGAAATTACTTTTACTTCCCTTAAAAGAAGTACACAAAGATGAGATTTTTCAGAGGAGGTGATAGGAAAGAGAGAGAAATTTCTGGCTCACCTGGGAAGTCGGGAGGGAGCTCAGTGATGTGGCCTGTTTCAGGGTTCTCACAGATCACCTTTTTGAGATGAATCTGAATAACTTTTATTAAGTCTCCAGTGGATAAACAGCATTCATTCCCAGACAGTTCATAGATGGAGCCTATGGAAACAATCCCAGTGGCAATAAAGTGTTAATAGCAATTATTTAAAGGGTGTTTTAAGGCTTACAAAGTGATTTACATAATGATATGTCATTTAATCCTTACAATGGCCTTGGTGAGGCTATTATCACCCTTACTGTACAATTAAGAAGACTGGGGGCCAAAGAGATTTCAAGTAAGTTGCCCAACGTCACATAGATAATTATTGAAAGAACCGGACCTGGAATTCTGGCCTTCTGATTTCCAATCCAACTCTCTTTCTCCCTCCCCCAAATTCTTCAGTTTTCCCCATTCATTTATGTCCTGAGTCCTAATCGGCCTTTGCCCCTCATCCCCACCCTTAACTGGCTATTTCCTTTCTTGGACCAGATTCACCCAAACAAGAGATAATGGGCAGGCCTCCTGTCCTCCTAACCATGTTTACTTGGTTGGTCTGGAAAAAAGAAGAAAACAAAACCACATCACAAATGCTACATCCCCTTAATCCCCCAACAGAAAGCAAAAGATTAAGGGTAAACTATTTAAAAGGGAAGGAAAACAAGTCAAAACAGTTCAAGGAACAAACAACCATTTGATGTCAACTCAAAATTTGACTAGAAGCTTGAGAAGTAAAATAAAAGGATGATGAGAAAGGAAACCCTGGATCAGGAGGATTTGGAAACCATCTGATCATGTGTATGGTCAAGAAATTCAACACACCCAAAGCACAAAGTTCAATTAAGAGAGAAACTGAAAGCTTGGCAACATTCATTTAATGAATATGATTACATTAAGGAAGGTAATAGAAGGTTACTTCTTGAAACAATTGGAAAATAGCAGGGCCAGAAATAGTTCATAATTGCTTATGTCCTTCATATTAGCTCAGGAATTACTGATTAGTAAAACAAGTTACTAGTTTCCTCTAAGAACACATCACATATATATGCGTATATATATATATATATATACACACACACACATATATATATAATGATATGAGAGCATTCATGAATGTATATAGATATTCTGATATGATAATATTTGTGACCCTTCTACCTGAAGGACCACTACATATTTTGATACTTTATACATTCACAGTTTACATTACCAAAAATAAATTTATAAACATGCAAAAAAATTTGATTGAGGAGCAAAAAATAAAAAGTTGTTAGTCCCAAAGGAACAGCTTATTATTGATTTGGTAATTATGAAACAAGCTTCCTGAAGGTTCCATAATGTTTAGATTACCTTTGTTAATTATCACTAAGCTTTTAATTCAGGTCTGTACTCATGACTTATTCATGTCCTTCAAATATACAAAATAAGAGAAGACTATTTGATGACTATGCAGGAAACTGTTCTCCCTGAAAACATAAAACCAACACAGTAATGCCAAGAACAGATGCTATAAAATATGTCACTTTTCAGGGAGATAGTTTGTCTTAGTCTTAAATCCATTTTCATTTCTCCCAAATAGAATTAAATATGGCTTACAAATTAAAGAGAGACTTATATTAATAATTGATTTGAATTTCTGACCCTTAACTTTTTGCTTTCTGTTGGGGGATTAAGGGGATCTAGATACTTAGATAACTCGATTAAATATTGGTGATTTCAAACTATAAGATTCCACCAAAAGCCATGTTAGATTCCTTCATTTTGTAGATTCTTTCTCCTAGAATAATAAAAAATGTCATTTGGACTTTAAATGTAAAATTTTTAACATACACTAAAGAAAGATAGAGGCCAAAGGCTTTGAGTTTGAATCTGGACATTATATTGAACAAAGGAGGAAGACAATCCCTATAAATATATTTATCTCTAGGCAAAACACATCTAGCTTAAAAATGTCAAAGTGATGTCTGTGGCTGCCTATATTGAGACTATTTAGCATGCTATAATTAAAGCTGAATGGGGAAAATATTTAAAACAATAACATCTATTCAATACCAGTCTTTATGTAGACTTTTGGAATATAAAATAGACCCTAACAACTTTACAAAATACCCTAACTTAAACCAAAACAATTTTAACAGGAAACTAAGACTTCTATGGAAAGATTAACACTTTCTCATCAAAGAAGAGTTAGGTGATTGATACAAATCTTTCTTACCGTTCACCAAATCTTCATCACTGATCTCCTTACAACTCCTCTAGTCCATCTGTCACCTCTAGGTATTTTCATTGGTTTTGCCCAATTCCTGGAGCTCTCTCCCTCATTTCCACAACCAAACCTTCACTACCCTAGCATTCCTTCAAACTATAATGCTATATCTTTCTTCCTTGTCAAAGTCAAACTCTTAAAAAAAATTGTCTATACTCAATGCTTCCATTTTCTCATGTCCCACTCACTTTCTAGTCTCTGTCCCTATGACTTCCTACCCCATCTCTTGACTTTCAGTTAAGAATAGTTTCATTGTTCTTTTTGTTTTGAAAAACAGATTTTCACTTAATACTTTTGTTTTTACATCAACTAGATTTCCCCTTGTGTTTCTTCCCTTCTCATGATGATCTGAGGTTTAATTCATTAGAGGCTGCAATGGACCCTTTCATAAAGTGCTATTGGCCCAGAGCTCTGCCTCAGTGGTTTTTCTTACAGATTGAACAATTTTGGAATTCTCACAAGATGTTCAAAATGGAATTCATTATTTCCCTTTGTTAAACCCACCTCACTTTTTAACCTCCCAATTTCTTTTTTTTTTTTTGCAAGGTAGTAGGGTTAAGTGGCTTGCCCAAGGCCACACAGCTAGCTAGCTCATTATTAAGTGTCTGAGCCGGATTCAAACTCAGGTCCTCCTGACTCCAGGGCTGGTGCTCTATCCACTGTGCCACCTAGCCGCCCCCAAACTTCCCATTTCTGCCGAGGGCACCACCATCCTTTCAGTCCACATCCGCAACTTAGAGTCATCACCCTTCTTTCACTCCTTACACCCCACTAGCTGCTCATTTGTCAGCATCTCATTCTGTCCTTTTCTCTCTAGGCAATAAGCCTCCTAATGGGGCCCCTAGCCTCAATTCACCCCCTTAGTGAGTAAGAATATATTAAGCTATATACAAGATAAATAGGAAATACTTAAAAGAGGGGCGGCATTAGAATTAAGAAGGGTTGTAAAGTGCTTCCTGTGGAAGATGGGATTTTAGTTGAGACTTAAGGAACACCAGGAGACAACAGTAAGGAGGGAGAGCATTCCAGTCATGGGGGCAGCCAGGAAAATGGCCAGAATGGAGAGATGGATTGACTTGTCCAGAGGATAGCCAGAAGGTCAGTGTCACTAGATTCAGGGTTACATGCTAGGGGTATAATGTATAAGAAGAAAGGAAAGATAAGAAGAGACTAGGTTATGAAAGGCTTGGAAGAGTCAAAGAAAAACATTTGGGATTTGGTCCTGGAGGCAATAGGGAGCCACTAGAGTTTATTGATTAGGGGAGTGCCATGATTAAACCTGAGCTTTGGAAAAATCACTTTGGTGCTTGAGGCAGGCAGACTCATCAGCAAGCAGATTATTACAACAGTCTCGATGTGCCACCATTTTGGTGGCAGTCAGGAGAGAGAAGGTGGCATATCTGAGAGATGCTACAAAGATGAAATCATTAGACCTTGGCAACAGATTGGTTATGGGGGATCAAATATACTTTTATTTCTAATATGGTCTCCACACAAATGCCAAAGTGATGTGTGTGTGTGTGTGTGTGTGTGTGTGTGTGTGTGTGTGTGTAAGGGATGGATGAGGAGGGATAGATGAGGAGGGATGGATGAGGACAAGAGGGAGAGGAGAGAGGGAGAGCAGAGGGACAGGAAAAAAGAGAGAGGGATTGAGAGAGATTGAGAAAAAGAGAGATTTCAATAAATTTATTTGAGGAAGAAAATATCTGAACATCAGGTATAGTCTAATCCACAATACTATAGTGATATGCCATTATCATTTATGGTAACATATCACTATAATCATGTGGATTAGAATCTCGATGGGATGTTACTCATTCAATTGTTTGGATGATAAGCTTCCGAGTTTGTCTGTGGTATGTGTCACAGTTTAGATGACAAAATCAGACAATGTATTCTGTTCCTTATTAGGACATAAGTGGTTTTCAAAGTTACACAGTCTAATTCATGGTGGCATTTAATTTTAAAAGAGATAGCTTTCTGGGGGGCAATGAGGTAGTGCAGTAGATATAACACTGGCGCTGGAGTCAGGAGGAACTGACTTCAAATCCAGCCTCAGACTCCTAATATTTACTTAGCTGTGTGACCTTGATCAAGTCACTTAATCCCACTGCCTTGCAAAAATTTAGGAAAAAAAAAAGAAATAGATCTCTTTAAAGAGTCTTGACATCACCATATCCAAAGAAGTTTCTCAATTTTGATTTCAAATTTTGTGGTTCAAGGAGGTTGACACTTTACCAGATCAACTGATGATCTATGTCAGTGGTTGCTTTACCTCAAAAATAATATAGTGGTGTTTATTTGTTGTTGTTTTTTTAACTTTTCTGAAAACTTTTAAATGTGTTATAGGTTAGTCACAGTTACAGCAAAAGTTCCTGGCCATTGTTAGCTCTTTCCTTGTGAGAATTATAAAGAGTGCCAAATTGTATTCCTAAGTAATTACAAGTAATTAGTAATTAATGTAATTACCAAGAAAAAAAAATTCACTCAGCTATGTATATATATATATATATGTTGAGCTTGTAGAAAGGTCAATCTCTGGGGACTTAACTACAGATTACAATATTTGCCTTCTGTTTTGATTTGGAGTCCCCAAGGATTTCAGCAGTAACTTTGAAAACATAGGAAGATAGTCTCTTGTCTTTGATGACTTTTGAGATCATTTTCCTGCTAAAAATCAAAGTTCTTTTTTAAATCAATTTTATTATTCTCATATGCTATGAATCAATTTTATTGACCAAGGCCACCAATTAACTCTATTAATCATATAACAGTCTTTAAAGAACTCAATTTGATAATTTATAATATATACCAAGAGGAATCCCTGAATTCCATATATGTGTTCAAACAGGTGGCTCAGCAGATAGAAGAACACTGGATCTGAATACTGAGTTCAAATCTGACCTCAGACTCTTACTAGCTACATTGCTTACTAGCTACAAGTCACTTAACCCTGTTTGCCTTAATCTACTGGAGAAGAAAATGGTAAATCACTGCAGTATGTTTGTCAAGAAAACCAACTGGATGGTGTGGATGTTTTGGAGGATCAAAGAATCACAGAGTCAGAAATGACTGAATAACAAAGTCATTTAACATCTTGTTTCCTTATGTTTGCCTTCCTATTTCCTTAACTTTCCATTTTCCTGAGCCCTTATGCCCTCTTCCAAATAGATATCACTAAAGCACTGGTCATGTCACTTCCCTGCTCAGGAAGTTCCATGGGTTTTTTCTTTCCTCTAGGATAAAATATAAACTCATTTGTTGGCATATAACATGGTGCAGTTCTTCATGCAATCTACTTTTCAACCAAAGCATCCTCTTTCCAACCAAACCATTCCCTATACTGATCATTTCATCTTCTATTTCAACTCTGTGCCTCTGCACAGGTCGGTCCTTTGGCCAGAATGCCCTGCCTCCTCAAGAACCCTTAGCTTTCTTTAAAGCTCAGTTCAATTGTCACCTTCTAATATGAGATCTTTATTAATAACTGCCCTTGCCCTTGCTGCTAATCCTCAATTCACCCAAAAACATAAAAATTATTTTGTATTTACTTTGCATATATTTTGTATTTATTTTGTCTACTTGTTTCCCCAATAGACTGTAAACTCAGAGACTATTTCATTTTTGTTTATAGAATTATAAATTTAAAGGGAACTTGGAGGATGCATTGGTATCCCAAGTTTCTAGCTCAGTACCTGGGTCAAAGAAGACCTTAATAAAATCTTGTTGAATGAATAAAATCTTTCCTGATCTTCCTTCCCTGCAATGGTTAGGTACTCTCTCTTCATTTTCCTACTTCACTTATCTGTGTATATGTTGAACCTCTTTGCAAGAGTATAAATTTCTGGAGGATAGGGGGATTTTTTTGTCTTCATATCCCCTGTACAATGTTTGAACATAGGAGGTTATATATATATGTATATATATATATATATGTATTTGCTTATGACAGACAAATATATATACATAAATAACCCATACACATATATTATGTTTATATATAAGTATATATAAAACTTTCATTTTATTTAAACATATATTTATCCAATATATAAGTAGTCAATACTTAAGATCTCTAAGGATGTGAATAAGCAATTCTCAAAAGAACTGCAAACAATTAACAACCATATGAATGCTCTACATCGTTATTAATCAGAAAAATGCAAATAAAAAAACCTGAAGTTTCACCTTATATCCAAGAAGCTGGCAAAGATAATAAAAGACAGAAATGGTCAATGTTGGAGTGTTTCTGTGAAGACAGCCAAATTCCTGTTTGGTTGGTAGAACTGTGATTTAGTAAAAAAAATTCTGGAAAGCAATGTGTAATTATGAAAATAAAGACTAAGTTGTCCAAATCCTTTGGCCCAGAGAGTTCACTATTAGGTATATACTCCATGAAAGTCATTAATAAAAAGAAAGTCCCCATATATGATAACAATACTAATTAGCATTTATATACGTGCCATTTCCAAATATTATCTAATTTGATCCTCACTACAACAACCCTAAGAGGTATTATCCCCATCTTACAGTTGAGGAAACTGAGGAAAACAGATTAAATGACTTTCCCAAGGTCACACAGATTGTGAGGTAGGATTTGAAATCAGGTCTTTCTGACTCCAGATCCAATGCTCTAGCCACTGTTCCATCTACCTTCCTCTATAAAATGTGCTGCAAAATGTAGTAGCAAAAAACTGGAAACAAAGTGAATGTACATCATTTGGAGAATGGCTAAGCAAATTGTGATACATGGATGTAAATAAATGTTACCATGATGTAAGAAATGACATGTGTGTTGAATATAGAGAAGCCTGGGAAGGACTATATGAACTGATACAGAGGAAGTGAATAAAGAATAAAGGAGTGAAGAGCCAAGAAAACAATATACCCAATGACCATAATATTGTTAATGGAAAGAACAACTACATACCAAAAAGCTAAAAGTGAATAGTGCAAAACTGCAAAGATCAAGCATGTCTCAAAAGGAGTGATTTGAGAAGATGTCCCCTGTTCCACCCTTCTGCAGACATGGGAAATTTACAAGTGTTTTTTCCATTTAATTGATCAGTTATGATGATTCCCCCCCCTTTTTCTTCCCCCCCCTTAAAACCCATTTGTTATATGGATGGCTTTCTGAGAGGCAGAGAGAAAGGAATATTTGGAAAAATTATGTTGACAAAAAAGACATTAAAAACAACAAAAAAAAAGAGAGGTTTTTTTTTTATTTAAGGCAATAGAGTTAAGTGGCTTGCCCAAGGTCACACAGCTAGGTAATTATTAAGTGTCCAAGTCTGGATTTGAACTCAGATCCTCCTGACTCCAGGGCCCGTGCTCTATTAACTGCATCACCTAGTTGCCCTAATCATTGGTAAATTTGGCGCAAGCAGCTTCAGGTGAATGATGGAACTTGGGAGTCAGTTTGCGAAGAATGAGAGAATAGGATGTGGAAACAGCAAGTATACACAACTTTTTCAGAGTTTGGCTGAGAAGGGGCAGAGAGGGTGATATCTTGATAGCGCCCAATCAAAAAAACTTTTTTAAGGGTGGGGGAGACTTGAACATGTTTGAATGTAAGGAAACAGCTGATAGAATAAGATTTGAAAATGTGGAGGTTGGTCAAAAGAAAAGAGGTAAAAAAAATAGAAAAGTGAGGTTGAATGCCTTCATTTTTTTTCCTATAAACTAAGAGGTAAATGTCCTTAGCTGAGAAATTGGGGGAGAAAAACATTGGAGATCTTTTATTATTCAATAAAAAATTATGGTTAAAAATAACCATTACATTTGAATTACTTGGAGCATCTAGCTGCAATTCAAAGCTAAATTCTTTAAGGCTCAAACCAGTTTTTCTTCTATTACACTTCCCTGCCTCCTAAAAAAGGAAGGAAAGAAATTTGATATTTATCCTAAATGAGCATTAGTCAGATCTGACCTTGTTTTACTTCTTAGCTTCAGATATATTGACCCTGGTATTTTTCACCTCAGACCTGACTAAAGATAAGTTTTATGATGGCAGGGACTGTGTTTTATCTTAACTTTTATCTTTCCCAGCCCAAAGGAGTGAGTGTTTTGTATTAGTAATTGAATGCATCAGTTGAATGAATGAAAGGATTTTCTAGTGAATGAACATAAGGATCTAGGGGGAAAAGGAATATGCTCATCAAGCTATATAAGAGGGGGAAGCAACCTGGCAATTAAGTAGGGCAGGCCAGGAGGTGACCTGAAGTCATAAGACATCTTGTTGAGATCCTAGGAGAGCAGAAGGAACTTGGGGTATGATGAGGTTCTCTAGAGTGGGAAGGCTGAATGCAGATGTGTGGGTTCTAAAAAAAGAAAACAGCTTCTGAAGAAATTGGCTTTTGTTCCCTTTCTTTTCCCTTCTTCCTTTTTCCTCAGGTCAGTGACTGCTGTCCATCCTCTTATTTGCCACAAACCTCTAGTCCTCTGTATATGGTCTCTCCATCTCTTCCCTCAACGTGTCCTCCCTAGCCACTGAAAACCCTTTGCCTATCCCCGAAATACAGTGCACTTCTGAATGACACAGGTCAGCCTTTCCTTGTAAAGGCCCAAGTGGATTTCTCTCAGATATCTGGAAATCCTTTTCAGGATACTGGCTCCTCTCCCTGCTCTTAGTCCTTGGTCTGAGGGAATAGAGAACAATAGCTTTTCCTAGGAGACCAGCTCAGGGAGCAAAAGTCAGGGGTCTGAATTGATGGTTAAATGCAATTCTCTTTATTTTTCCATCTCCCCCTCTCCCAGCCATTCCATAATAGGCAAGGCTCTTTTTTGAAGCTATTACATGTACAACTTAAAAAGCACTTTCCTTATAATAATCTTTTAAGAAAGGCAGGGAAGAATTTATCCCCATTTTAGAAATGATTTTTTTAGGTTTTTGCAAGGCAAATGAGGTTAAGTGGATTGCCCAAGGCCACACAGCTAGATCATTATTAAGTGTCTGAGACCGGATTTGAACCCAGGTACTCCTGACTCCAGGGCCGGTGCTTTATCCACTGTGCCACCTAGCCACCCCTATCCCCATTTTCCAAAGAGAAAACTGAAGCAGGTAGAAATTAAATGATTTAGGATTACCCAGCAAGATTTAAACTGAGCTCTATCTGACTTCATCCCAATAGTCCCATCTGGCTGCCTCTAGTTAAAAGCAGGACATTGTAGAAGTCTAACAGAAGACCCGACTTTACACATAACTACTTCTAAGGAAGATCATCTCATTAAACCTGTCCTTGCCTACAGCTCCCCCTCTGTAACATTTCTGACCAGTGATCATTCAACCTTGACCCAAAGTCAAGTCGAGGGGAGTAACATCATTTCCTACATAAACAAATGAAGTGTTTATTATTAAGCTCTGCTCATTTTCATGGCATTGATCCAAGCTCTAGACATACAAACACAAAAGTATGTCAGTCCTTACTCTCAAGACGCTCACATTTTTTTTTTTTGGCAAGGCAATGAGGTTAAGTGACTTGCCCAAGGCCACGCAGCTAGGTAATTATTAAGTATCTGAGCTCGGATTTGAACTCATGTCCTCCTGCCTCCAGGGCTGTGCTCTATCCATGGTGCCACCCAGCTGCCCCCCAAGAAGCTCACATTTTCATGGGGCAGACCATATAAAGAAAAATTCAGAGTTTCCAGTCTTGCTGAGATATACTGAAAGATAATGTAGTACCTTTAGAGAACCCCAATCTAGGATTCTCAGATGTCAGAACTAGAAGGGACTTAATAGATCAAGGGTGAGTCACAGTGGAATGCCCAGGTCACTCTATAGAAAAGTCATGTGATGGATCCCTCCAGTCTCTGTTCTTTCTCTCCTTCAGACTTCAGATTTGGAGATCTTTCCACATCCTCAGCCTCTTGCTCAATTGAGCCCCAAACCCAGCAAGTTCTTCTTCCTCCACCCTGACTCTCCACACCCACAGCCACAACCTCTCATCCCTTAACCCTCCAATTCGCTCCCAGGCCATCTCCCCTCAGTAGCCCCTCATTCAATCCTCTTCTCCCCATCCTGACTCCTTGGGGGACCAGTTCAGCTCTACACTGTCTTCCTCCCTCGAATCCCCAACTCTTTCTCATATTGCTCCCCCCCCCACCCAAGGGATCAACATAAGGAAGCATCTGCTATAAGAACCTCCCAATGGGGCTGACCCCAATCTGGAGAGTTTTGAGGGATGCTGCCTTTTGAGGAAGGCAGCTTAGTACCATTCTCTACTGAGAGTGGCTTTTCAGAAGGCAAGGAAGTCAAGGTTCTCCTCTCTATGAAACTAAGAAACAGGTCATGGAGGACACATCTGATGAGTGGTAAGTATATCTATGAAGCAGAGGTCCCATGCTTGGGACTGGGTTGTCACACTTACTCTGAAAATACACCCCGGAGCATATCTTCAGGATTCGGGGGAGGGAAGCTGGGTCCAGGGAACAGATATAATCCTGGAGGGCCACAGGCTCCATGGTCCTGGAAATCTGTGGTCACACCCTTAGTCAGCACCAGTTCCAAGCAGAGTTTTCTGGAGCCTATCTCCTATACTTGTTTCTCCTTCCTGCTTCAACCACACACAGCTTAGGCTAGACTGCTATTGCTCTAACCCCAAAGGAGGTAGTATCCTGGGAGGGGCCTCACTTAATTTGGAGGAACCTCTTTTAGTCCCCTGTCCTCCACACCCACATCTTCCTTCCCCTAGCTTGATCACTAGACCTCCCTCTAAACCTGGTGAGTCATTATAAACAGCTGTTTTCTGAAATTAGGGAAACATACAGTGGATCCCTAACAACATAGAGGAACATGGCCTTCACCTTGGAAAACACAGAAACACTGTGTACATCTTTAGGGAGCACTCAGTCTGATGGAAGTCTCTCAGGTGTTCTCCATATGATAGGGGAAAACAAGACCTTCTATCCTGATGGAAGAGACAGTCTCCATTTGAAAGAGACTTGTAAATAGAGGCAAGACTAGGACCACAAGTCAAGAAATACAAGCTAGGTGGCACAGCGGATAGAACACCAGCCCTGAGTTCAAATGTGACTTAATAATTGCCCAGCTGTGTAACCTTGGGAAGGTCACTTAACCCCATTGCCTTACAAGAAAGAAAGAGAAAGAAAGAAAGAAAGAAAGAAAGAAAGAAAGAAAGAAAGAAAGAAAGAAAGAAGGAAGGAAGGAAGGAAGGAAGGAAGGAAAGAAAGAAAGAAAGAAAGAAAGAAAGAAAGAAAGAAAGAAAGAAAGAAACACAAGCAACATATTCAGATCTACAAGAATGAATGAATGCATTAATTAAACTCTGACCATTTGCAAAGCACTGGACCAAGCTCTGGGTATACAAATAGGAAAATAATTCAGTTCCTGCTCTTAAGAAACTTACATCCTGGAAGGTTATTGTGCTATAAGGAATGACAAGAAGGATGATTTCAGAAAAATCTGGAGAGACTTAACTTGAACTGATGCAGAGTGAAGTGAATAGAATTAGGAGATCATCCTACACAGTAACAGCAAAATTGTACCAAGAACAATTGTGAATGAGTCAGCTATTCTGAGCAATCAATGACCCAAGACAATCCCAAAGGACTCATGAGGAAAAATGCTAACCATATTTAGAGAAAGAACTGATGATGTTAGAATATAGACCAAAGTATACTATTTTTAAACTCTTATTTTTTGAGTGTTCTTGAACAAAATGACTTATATGGAAATGTTTTGCATGACTGCACATCCATAATCCATATCAGATTGCATATTTTCTTAAGGAGTGGGCAGAAGAAGTAAGAAGGGATAGAATTAGGAACTCAAAATTTTAAAAAACCAACATTAAAAGTTTTTTTTTACATGTATTTGAGGGAAAAATTAAATGTTTTTAAAAAGAAGTAGCTCACATTCTGATGAGGGAGACACTACATTAAAAAAAATCAGAATCATTGAGTTTCCAGCCTTCTGAGATATACCCAAACTAGTATTCTAGGAAGTCAGAAGTAGAAAGGTCTTAACTGATCAGTCATCAAAATCCTTTCATTTTACAAATGGTGAGTTTGAGCAGGATGGAGTTAAGCAGCTTGCGCGGGGTCACTCATGGACCAGAACTAGATATACAGAAAACAGTTAACCAGTGGTTCCCTGTTGTTTCTGTTCTTTCTGTTCCTCAGACTCCAGATCTGGAGATCTCTTTCTACATCCTCAACCTCTTGCCCAATAAGTCCCCAAACTCAGGAAGCTCTTCTTCCTCCACTTTTACTCTCCACACCCAGAGCTATGACCTCTAATCCCTTTAACCCTTCAGTTCTCTCCCAGGCCATCTCCTCTCACTAGCCACTCTCTTCTCTTCTTCCTATCTTGACTCCTTGGGAAATCAGTTCAACTCTACACTAATTCTCCTCTCTTGAATCCCTAACCCCTGGTCATATTGTTGATGATGCCTTTCCAAGCTTTGGATTTCTCCACCATTTCCCAGTTACATGTACACATGTGCTGTGAACAAAGATGAAGAAAATCATGCAACTGTTCTCACTGGATTACTACAAACTGATGTTACATAACCTCACCACTGCCCTGATACCTCCTATATCAATTCATGGCTCCCATTCTCTATGTGTCCAAAAGTCTTAGTGCAGTTTTAAACTACAATAGTTTCAATAGCTCATTAAGCTACAAATAGCCTTGAAGTGCACTAAGATTCTTGGGACATCCCATATAATACTTAATGCTGAAGATGTTTTTGAGGATAAGAGTGAGTGCTTGCTTACATTTTACCAAAGTACTTTCACATACATAATCTAGATAGATAAAGAAATTGAGTCTCAGAAAGCTATTGTGTCATAGAATGTTAAATCTAGAAAAGATCTTAGTGATCATTTTAGTCCAAACGTTACCCCATCAGACAAAAAACAAACAAACAAACAAAACCTTAGGATCGAAGCAGGCAGAGATTTGTTCAGTTATGCAACTATTGAGCAAGAAAATTGATAGGAAGAACCCTAAGAAAATAGGCCACACATTCCCATAGTGAAAACTGAGGCAGGATGGCTAGGTGGTGCAATGGAAAGATCACTGGCCCTGGAGTCAGGAGTACCTGAGTTCAAGTCTGACCTCAGACACTCAATAATTACCTAGCTGTGTGGCCTTGGGCAAGCCACTTAACTTCATTGCCTTGCAAAAACAAAAACTAAAACTAAAAAAATTAAAATTAAAAAAAACAGAGTGGTAAGTAGGAAAGCCTTTCTAATCATTTAAAAAATTTAATGTTTCATGTCAAGGGTTTCTTAACCATTTTTGTATCATGGACTTTAGCGAGCTGAAGAAAACTTTTGATCCCTTTTCAGAATAATATTTTTAATTCATAATTAAAGTAAATGCTACATTTCCATTAGAGATTAGTAAATATAAAGATGCAGATGTATTTGTCCCATCCAAGATAATAGATCCTTTGCAATCTATCCATAAACTGGTTGTGTGACCCCAAGTTAGAAAAACCTTTTTTTCTGTGTTAACCTGTAATCTAATGAGAACATAGAAATTAGGAAAATAATTCAGTTCCTGTTCTCAAGAAACTCACATCCTGTATGCAAAGGCAATTTACAGATAAGGAGATCAAAGCCAGCCATAGTCATATGAAAAATTGCTCTAAATCATTACTTATTAGAGAAATGCAAATTAAAGCTTCTCTGAGGTACCACCTCATACCTCTCAGAATGGCCAATATGACCAGAAAGGATAAAGGGTTGTGGGAAATCTGGGACACTATTACACTGTTGGTGGAACTGTGAACTCATCCAACATTTCTAGAGAGAAATTTGGAACTGCACCCAAAGGGCAACAAAAATGTGTATACCCTTTGACCTAGCAATGCTACTACTGGGCCTATACCCTGAAGAGATGATGAAAAAGGGTAAAAACATCACTTATACAAAAATATTCATAGCAGCCCTGTTTGTGGTGGCAAAGAAGTGGAAATCAAGTAAATGTCCTTCAAGTGGGGAATGGTTTAACAAACTGTGGTATATGTATGTCATGGAACACTATTGTTCTATTAGAAACCAGGAAGGATGGGAATTCAGGGAAACCTGGAGGGATTTGCATGAACTGATGCTGAGTGAGATGAGCAGAACCAGAAAAACGCTGTATATCCTAACAACAACATGGGGGTGATGATCAACCTTGATGGACTCACTCATTCCATCAGTGCAACAGTCAGGGACAATTTTGGGCTGTCTGCAATGGAGAATACTATCTGTATCCAGAGAAAGAGCTGTGGAGTTTGAACAAAGTTCAAGGACTATTCCCTTTAATTTAGAAAAAAAAAAACCTGATATCTTATTGTCTGATCCTGCTATCTCTTATACTTTATGTTTCTTCCTTAAGGATATGATTTCTCTCTCATCACATCACACTCAATTTGGATCAATGTACAACATGGAAACAATGTAAAGACTGACAAATTGCTTTCTGTGGAGGGTGAGAAGTAAGACTGGGGGGGAATTGTAAAACTCAAAATAAATAAAATCTTTAATTAAAAAAAAAGAAACTCATATCCTGGAAGATTATTGTGCTATATGAAATGATGAGAAGGATGATTTCAGAAAAATCTGGAGATACTTAACTTGAACTGATGCAGAGTGAAGTGAATAGAATTAGGAGATCATTGTACACTGTAACAGCAAAATTGTACCAAGAACAGTTGTGAATGATTCAGCTATTCTGAACAATCAATGACCCAAGACAATCCCAAAGGACTCATGGGAAAAATGCTAATGATCTTTAGAGAAAGGACTGATGATGTTAGAATAAAGACCAAAGTATACTATTTTTAAACTCTTATTTTTTAAGTGGTCTTGAACAAAATGACTAATATGGAAATGTTTTGCATAATTGCACATGCATAATCTATTTCAGATTGCATATTTGCTGTTCATTATTGTTCATTCATTGTTTACTGTTGGACCATAGTAGAATATCCAGAAAGTCAGTTGAGTAGACTAAACCATCAGATTTGGTCAATGTTCCACCCCATAGTACAACAGAACCCTATAGCAAGTGGGCATTTAATAGATAACTTGTTTAATTGACTTAAACTGAACATGTTTGAAAAAGCTAGAGTAAACCTCATAATGCTAACATTTGGGGCTTTCCATTCCAATCTGTGGTATTGCTAAACAAAGAGATACCAAGTGTTCTTTTCATTTCTTCCCTATAGGTGAGAAAAAGATTAGTCAAAAATACACCCTGACGGGGAGGCTAGGTGGCATAGTGGATAAAGCACCGGCCTTGGAGTCAGGAGTACCTGGGTTCAAATCCGGTCTCAGACACTTAATAATTACCTAGCTGTGTGGCCTTGGGCAAGCCACTTAACCCTATTTGCCTTACAAAAACCTAAAAAAAAAATACACACTGACATACCATCTTAAACCTTCCCCTTCTCTCTCAACTGAAAACAGAAAATATTTTACAGAAAACAATGAACCCATTTGCAATGAACTTCCTCTTCTCCATTCTTGTCACCAAGGTACTTTTTTCTAGTCTCCTCCTTCACCCTTGTCTTACAGGATGAAGTGGCTTTACTCCTTACCAAGGCTAACCCCTTGATCTGCTCAACAATCCCATTCTGTCCCATCTGCAGACCACTCATCTCCTTTGTCATCCCCAGTTTTCCACGTATTTTCTTTCTTTTCTTTCACGTATTTTCAATCTCTTCCTGTCTACTGACTCATTTTCTACTGCTTACAAACCTGTCCATGTTTCCTCTATCCTGAAAAATTCATACTTGTTCCTTTCTATCACTCTCATCTGTCTCTTCTACCCTTTGTAGCTGAAGCTTTGGTGCCTCCCCTTTATCTCCTTGCATTCTTTTTTTAATCCTTTACAATCTGTTTTGGACTTCATCATTTCACCCAAAGTGTTCCCTTCAGAGGTACCAATGATCTCTTAGCTACCAAATATAATGGTCATTTTTTTTTTGAGCCACCTTGTTACTGGCCTTTCTGCAGTATTCAACATAATTGATCACACTTTCCTCCTTGATACTCTCTTCTCTAAGTATTCAGGACAACACTCTGCTGGGTTTCCTCCTGCCTGAGTGCTGTCTCCTTTCTGGATCCTCCTTCAAATCATAATGTCTTGCCAACCATTTGTGTCTCAACAGCTTCCATGGATTTAATTAACATCTCTATGCTCCTGATAATTCTTAAATCTACCTTTTCTGTCCCATCCTCTCTGCTTATCTTCAAACTCACATCTCTAACTACTTTTCAGACATCTTCAACTGAATATCCATAAGTTCACTTATGTACAAAACTGAGCAAAGTATCTTCCCTCTTAAACCCTCTTCCCCTCCTCCCTTATTACTGTCGATTCTACCTTTGCATTTCTCAAATAGGTCCCCTCCTCTTCTCTGACACTGCCACCAGTCTAATGCAGGGTCTCATCACCTCACAACTGGACCATTATAATAGCTGTTAGTGGGTCTGCCTGCCCCAATGATCTCTCTCCAGTCCACCCCCCACCCCTCCACCCCCATTCAGCCTCTAAAGGGATTTTTAAAAATCAAAGATCTGATCACAACAACCCACCTCATTAAACTCTCCTGGCTCCCTATAGCCTCTGGGAACAAAGTACTGAGTGGTTCTGTTTGTCCTTCAGGGTCCTTCACAACCTAACTTAGCTTTCTAGTCTTCTTACATCTCACTTCCCAACAATTAGTGGTCAATCCAACAATACTGGTCTCCTGACTGATACTCAAACAAAACACTCTGCTTGACTTTTGTCTGACTGTTCCCTCCTCTATTCCAACTACTCATTTTTCTGGCTTCCTTTAAGTTCCCACTAAAATTCCCCCTTCTAAAAGAAGTATATAATTTGTTTGCATGTTGTCTCCCTCCTAAGTTCCTTGAGGGCAGAGACTCTATTTTGTCTCTTTTTATATTCCCACCACTTGGCACAAGGTCTACGGTATAAAGATACATAATAAATATTAATTGATTGATTGAGACACCACTTGAACCTGGGCTCATCAGCAGCTTGCTACATGGTGTCTCTGCATCCTGCACATCTACCCACACTTACCCCACATGAAACCACATTTTTCTGTCCTTCATGAATTACCTCCACTCAGACCAGCAGATCCATTTGTCACTTGTTCACAAAATTTTGAAGAGGACCTCAAAATTGGAAGGGACCTGCGAGGGCATCTAGTCTAAATTGTACCTGGACATATATCTTTTTTTTTTTTAGGTTTTTTGCAAGGCAAACGGGGTTAAGTGGCTTGCCCAAGGCCATACAGCTAGGTAATTATTAAGTGTCTGAGACCGGATTTGAACCCAGGTACTCCTGACTCCAGGGCTGGTGCTTCATCCACTACGCCACCTAGCTGCCCCCTGGACATATATCTTAACAAGAAGTCATCTAGCCTTTGATGATCTGGAAAAATCATTACCTACCTTTGAACACATCTAATTATTTGGAAGTCCCCCCCCCCCCTTACATGAATAGAGACTAGATATGTGACTTCTTAGAATTAGGGAATTCCTATGTGGGGAAACTCCTCTTCAATGCAGGTGGGAACATAGAGCATTGGAAAGTTCAGTGACCTGCCCAGGGTCACACAGACAGGACATACCTTGAACTCAGAACTTCCCGATGTTGAGGCTGGCTCTCCATGCTACTTGTGAAGTGAGATCTACCTCAACACAACTTCCAGTTGTGCTTCATTTCTATCCCCAGGAGTAAGAAGTCTAATCTGCTTTCTTCCTACCAGCCCTGTGGATATTTGTGTTTAGCACTCATGCCACCCTGCCAAGTCTTCTTTCCTCCAGTTCCTTATTATAAATTACTTCTATTCCAGATAAATTAATATTTATCAACTTTTATTTCCACTTCTGTCTTTTACTGTATGGTCCTCCCTACTCTCCTTCAAAACTCACTTCCCCTAAGATATCTTCCCACGCTTCAATAAACCTATATGATTTAAAACAAGGGTTTATCCTTTCAACAGTGGTTGAATTAGAATCTGACTTCTATTTGGGTAGTGAGGGGAGAATAGTTAATCATTGGTAGTAGAAGGAAACTGTTAATTTTTTCCCCTGGTGGGTTACTCATTTTGGTAACCTCCATCTGTCAGTATTTCTAAGCTACCTATGAGCAGAGGCCCCTTTCCACTTGGAGACTCAGGCCAACAGAGAACAAGGTTTTTCATTTTCTCTCCATCCTTCCCAAATACTCATCCTCCAGTGGATTGATCTGAAAAGTCAGTTCTATCACTCTTTGCCACCTATTTGGGTCGGGGGCATGAACCTTCGGACAATTCAAAGTTCAAGTGAAAGGGTTTGGAAGCTTTCAATTGTTCACAGCTTGCACTGGGGGGTTGGGGAGCAGGGAAGGGAAGATCTAACTATCTAGGCAAGGATTTTTTTTTTTTAGTATTTTTGCAAGGCAAATGAGGTTAAGTGGCTTGCCCGAGGCCACAGGGCTAGGTAATTATTAAGTGTCTGAGGCCCGATAGGCAAGGATTTTTTAAAAACTGTGACTCATATGAAGATAACTTCAGAAGTGAAGACCATCACAGTGAGAAGCTTTCTTGAACCTTCAATCCAGATCCAGATGTAGGCCTGGTCTTTCTCTGTTCATCTTTCAAATACCAGAGCAGAAACAATCTCCCAAAGTAAATAAGGCACTAGTCCATAATATTTGCAGCTCCCTGGGGCTGTTATCATTTTTGCTCCCTCCTAGCACAAAAATACAAACACCATATTGTAAATACCTAACCATGGTAGACCCTGGCTAGCACAGGGTTCCAAAGCTTCCCCATATTCAGAGGTAATTGATGCATTGTCTGACTCCCCACAACAGCTGTTCCAAACCTCATTTTCATTTCTCAAGCTTCTCACACCACCTTTGTCCCCCACTCTCAACTGAAATTCTTGCCTCATACCAAGAAAAGTGAAGTCATTTCCCACATAGTCTCCTTTTCTTCTCATTTCATAGCTCTTTCACATCATTTTTGACAACATTTCTCAATTTTAATGAACAGGTGACCCTATTTTTTATTTTAACAAGGATTAACCCTGATAATATATGTCCCTTTGATCTCATCTCCTCCTGACTTCTCCAGAAGAGTATCTGCACTATCATTCCTCTTTTTTTCCTAATTCCCAATCTACCCCCTTTTAACTGATTTTTTCCATGCTGCCTATAAATGTGCTCACATTCCCCCCCATTCTTTTTTTATGGGGGAATAATTTTCAAATCCTCTCTCTTCCTCCAGTCCCTCCCCTATCCACTGAGAAGGTAAGAAATTTTATATTAGTTATATATGTGAAATCATGCAAAACTACATTGGGGGGAAGGGGGGCAGAGCCAAGATGGCGACAAGAGAGGAACATCTCTTAGGCACTCTCTCATAAAACTTATAAACTAAGGACTCTAACTAAATTTTCAAGAGACAGAACCCACAGAGGGACATAGTGAGGAAGTTCTCCTAATCAAGGTAACCTGGAAAAGAGCAGAAAGGCTCTTCTCCCCAGGGTTGGAGGGGCGGCTTGCCAGAGGGGTGGCCCACCAGAGGGGTGGCCCACCAGAGTGAAAGAACTTCAGCCTCCCAGAGGCAGCCCCAGGGTGCTGGGAGCCATGGTTCACAGCAGCAGAGGAGTTTCCTGAGCTACACCCTGGGAAGCACCAAGCACAACCTGGGGGAACAGCAGGGGACCTCTGCCAGAGTGAGCACGTGAAGCCTAGCCCTCAGGGCACACAGCAAGCAGCATGGTCTCAGCAGCCCAGATCCAGGAACCAGAAGCAGGCAGAGCTGGTAAGCAGGAGCCCCAAGGGCATGAGCTCATTGAGCCTAGGGAGGGAGGTGGAGAGAAACTGCTGAGCTCTGCCCCTGAAACAGGACTCTGGGGTTCTGACCACATTCAGACCCTGATCGCAGCCTAGAAACCCCGATAGAACAGCAGGCCCCCCCCACCTCAGCCCCATGACAGAGGGGGGTGCTTATGGTCATTCACAGACCAGGAGGGAGGACAGAGCCTCACACACTAAGATCCTTGTGGGAGTGTCCCAAAAGCTAAGGAAGCACCCCCAAAACAGGCTTAGGCTGGGAAAATGAGCAAGCAGAGAAACAAGAGGAATACCATTGAGAAATATTTTGCCTGTGAGCTCAAGAAGGGTCAAAACAGTCTGAAGATGAGGAAGCACAATGTCCTGCATTTAAAGACTCCAAGAAAAACAGAAATTGGGCTCAGGCTATGACAGAGCTCAAAAAAGACTTTGAAAATCAAATGAAGGAGTTAGAAAAAAAACTGGGAAAAGAAATGAGAGAGATGCAGGAAAAACATGAAAATGAAGTTAGCAGCTTAGTCAAGGAAATTAAAAAAAATTCTGAAGAAAATAGCATGCTAAAAATCAGCTTAGGTCAAATGGATAAAGCAGTTCAAAAAGTTATTGAGGAGAAGAATGCTTTAAAAAGCAGAATTGGCCAGATGGAAAAAGAGATAAGAAAGCTCTCTGAGGAAAACTAATCGTTCAGACAAAGAACAGAACTCAGGGAGGTTGATGAATTTACCAGAAATCAGGACTCAATACTTCAAAACCAAAAGAATGAAAAATTAGAAGAAAATGTGAAACATCTCATTGAAAAAACAACTGCTATGGAAAACAGACATAGGAAAGAAAATCTAAAAATTATTGGAATACCTGAAAGTCATCATCAGGAAAAGAGCCTTGACACCATTTTCAAAGAATTACTACAGGAAAATTGCCCTGATATTCTAGAAGCAGAGCGCAAAATAGAGATGGAGAGAAACCACCAATCTCCCTGAGAAAGAAATCCCAAAAAACCAACCCCCAGGAACATTATAGCCAAATTCCAGAACTCCCAAGTCAAAGAGAAAATATTACAAGCAGCCAGAAGGACACAATTCAAATACCATGGAGCTGCAATCAGGATCTCACAGGACTTAGCAGCAACTACATTAAAAGCTCATAGGGCTTGGAATATAATATACTGGAAGGCAAAAGAGCTCAGAATGCAACCTGGAATCAACTACCCAGCAAAACTGAATGTCCTCTTCCAGGGAAAAAGATGGACTTCCAATGAACCAGGAGAATTTCAAATGTTCCTGATGGAATGGCCAGAGCTGAACAGAAGGTTTGATCTTCAAATACAGGACTCAGGTGAAGCATAGAGAGTGGAGGAGAAGGGGAAAATATGAGGGACTTAATGATGATGAACTGTATGTATTCCTGCATAGAAAAATGACACTGATAATACTCATATGAACCTTCTCAATTAACAGAGCAGGTAGAAGGAGCTTTTATAGATGAAGCACAGGAGAAAGCTGAATTTGAAGATATAATGTGGTGTAAAAATGGAGTCAATAGATAAAAGGGAAACGTAATGGGAGAAAGAAAAAGGAGAGGGGGAATAGGCCAAGATATCTCATATAATAAGTTTTTTCTTTATTACAATGAGCTATTGCAATGATATGGAAGGGGGGAAGGCAAGGGGAATGAGGGAATCTTCGCTCTCATCAGAGGTGACTAGGAGAGGAAACAGCATATATACTCAGTGGGGTATAGACATCTGGAGTAAGAAGAAAAGGGTGGGACAGTGGGAAGGGGGGATGTGAGTGATGGAGGAGAGGATGGACCATAGCGGGAGAGTGGTCAGATATAACACATTTTCCTTTTTACTTCTTGCAAGCGGCTGGGATTGGATGGCCTGTCCTGGACCATAGGGCCAGGTGGATGCTGGGCCTAAGGAGTGGTATGGGGGCTCAGGGCCTCTTGGCCCCAGGGCCAGGGATCTGTCTGCTGCCCACTCAGATACCCTACAGCAGAGTCAAAGTGAAAGGAGAGAGAAGATATAGTACATGGTAGTGGAGAAGTATGAAAGGAGGGAGTTGTGATCAGCAATGGCAAAGGTGGAAAAATATGGAAGTAACTTTTACCATGGACTTATCATAAAGAATGTGACCCACCCATAACAGAGTTATGTTAGAACACAGACTCAAGCACATTTTTTATTATTATTATTTTTGGGGGGTGCAGGGCAAATAGGGCTGGGTGGCCTGCCTGGGGCCGCATAGCAGGGAGATCGTTGGGTGTCTGAGGCCAGATTTGGACACGGGTGCTCTGGGCTCAAGGGCCAGTGCTCTGTCCGCCACCCAGCTGCCCATACTATTATTACTATTTTATTTTATTTTGGATCTTTTTTCTTTTTTTTTGTTTTTTTTATTTTATTTTTATTTTTATTATTTTATTTTAATATTTATTTCTCTTTTTGTACAAATAATGTTTTCACACATTAATAAAATATTCTTGTTTCTGAGTAAACAGAACACCCCTCCCCCAAAAAAATATAGACTCACTTGAGCAATAAAGGGGAGAGAAAAAAATTAAAATAAAAAAATAATAGTAATAATTGTAGGTATGGCCAGGTGGTGCAATGGATGGAGCCCCAGCCCTGGAGCCAGGAGCACCCAAGCCCATATCTGGTCCTATACACCCACCAATCACCCAGCTGTGTAACATGCCAGTCACCCCAACCCCACTGCTCTGCAAAAACCAAAACAAGAAAAAGAAAAAAAAAGACCCAAAATAAAATAAAATAGCAATAATAGTAGGGGTGGCTGGGAGGCAGACAGAGCATTGGTCCTTGAGTCAGGAGCGCCCAGGTCCAAATCCGGCCTCAGACACCCAACGTTCACCCTGCTATGTGGCCCCAGGCAGACCACCCAGCCCCATTTGCCCTACAACCCCCCAAAATAATAATAATAAAAAATGTGCTTCAGTCTTTGTTCCAACACCAACACCTCTGTGGCAGGTGGATCACATTCCTTATGGTAAGTCCATTGCAAAAGTTACTTCCATATTTTTCCACTATTGCCACTGCTGATAGCAACTCCCTCCTTCGTATTTCTCCACTACCATGTACCATATTTTCTCTTTCCTTTCACTCTGACTCTGCTGTAGGGTAGCTGAGTGGTGCAGCAGACAGATCCCTGGCCCTGGGGCCAAGAGGCCCTGAGCCCCCATACCACCCCTTAGGCCCAGCATCCACCTGGTCCTATGCTCCTGGACAGGCCATCCAATCCTAGCCCCTTGCAAGAAGTAAAAAAGAAAATGTGTTATATCTGGCCACTCTCCCCCCATGGTCCATCCTCCATCATTCACATCCCCACCCCTTCCCCTTTTCCCTCTTCTCTCCTTCTTACTACAGATGCCTATACCCCATTGAGTATATATATGCTGTTTCCTCTCCTAGCCATCTCTGAGGAGAGTGAAGATTCCCTCATTCCCCCTTGCCTTCCCACCTTCCATATCATTTCAATAGCTCATTGTAATATAGAAAAAACTTATTATATGAGATATCTTGGCCTATTCCCCATCTCCTTTTTCTTTCTCCCATTACATTTCCCTTTTTCCTATAGACTCCATTTTCACACCATATTTTATCTTCAAATTCAGCTTTCTCCTGTGCTTCAACTATAAAAGCTCCCTCTACCTGCTCTATTAACTGAGAAGGTTCATATGAGTATTATCAGTGTCATTTTTCTATGCAGGAATACATGGAGTTCAACATCATTAAGTCCCTCATATTTTCCTCTTCTCCTCCACTCTCTATGCTTCATCTGAGTCCTGTATCTGAAGATCAAACCTTCTGTTCAGCTCTGGCCATTCCAACAGGAACATTTGAAATTCTCCTGGTTCATTGAAAGTCCATCTTTTTCCCTAGAAGAGGACATTCAGTTTTGCTGGGTAGTTGATTCCTGGTTGCATTCTAAGCTCTTTTGCCTTCCAGTATATTATATTCCAAGCCCTACGAGCTTCCAATATAGCTGCTGCTAAGTCCTATGTGATCCTGACTGCAGCTCCACAACATTTGAACTGTGTCCTTCTGGCTGCTTGAAATATTTTCTCTTTGACTTGGGAGTTCTGGAATTTGGCTATAATATTCGTAGGGGTTGGTTTTTTTGGGATCTCTTTCTCAGGGGGATCTGTGGATTCTCTCCATTTCTATTTTGCCCTCTGCTTCTAGAATATCAGGGCAATTTTCCTGTAGTAATTCTTTGAAAATGATATCAAGGCTCCTTTCCTGATCATGACTTTCAGGTATTCCAATAATTTTTAGATTATCTTTCCTAAGTCTGTTTTCCATATCAGTTGTTTTTTCAGTGAGATGTTTCACATTTTCTTCTAATTTTTCATTTTTTTGGTTTTGAAGTAATGAATCCTGGTTTCTCATAAATTCATCAATCTCCCTGAGTTCTATTCTTTGTCTGAAGGATTTGTTCTCCTCAGAGAGTTTTCTTATCTCTTTTTCCAATCTGGCCCATTTTGCTTTTTAAAGCATTCTTCTCCTCAATAACTTTTTGAACTGCTTTATCCATTTGACCTAAGCTGGTTTTTAGCATTTTATTTTCTTCAGCATTTTTTTGGATTTCCTTGACTAGGCTATTGACTTCATTTTCATGTTTTTCCTGCATCTCTCTCCTTTCTTTTCCCAGTTTTTCTTCTATCTCCCTCACTTGATTTTCAAAGTCTTTTTTGAGCTCTGTCATAGCCTGAGCCCAATTTTTGTTTTTCTTGGAGTCTTTAGATGCAGGACATTGTGCTTCCTCATCTTCAGACTGAGTATTTTGATCCTTCCTGGGCTCATTTGTAAAATATTTCTCAATGGTGTTCCTCTTATTTCTCTGCTTGCTCATTTTCCCAGCCTGAGCCTGGTTTTGGGGTACTTCCTGAGCTTTTGGGACACTCCCACAAGGGTCTCAGTGTGTGAGGCTCTGTCCTCCCTTCTGGTCTGTGAATGACCATAATTGTTCCCCTCTGCTACAGGGCTGAGGTGGGGGTGGACCCTGCTGTTATATGGGGGTCCTAGACTGCTATCAGGATCTGAACATGTTCAGAGCCCCAGAGTCCTTTTCCAGGGGCAGAGCTCTGCAGTCTCTCTCTCTCTTCACTCCCCTCCCTAGGTTTAATGGGCTCATGCCCTGGGGGCTCCCGCTTACTGGCTCCACCTGCTTCTGTTCCTGGATTTGCTAGCTGTGTTCCCTGAGGGCTGGGCTTCACGTGCTTGCTCTGGCAGAGGTCCCCCGCTGTTCCCACAGGTTGTGCCCGGTGCTCCCCAGGGTGTAGCTAGGGAAACTCTCCGGCTGCTGGGAGCTGTGGCTCCCAGCGCCCTGGGGCTGCCTCCTGGAGGCTGAAGTTCTTTCGCTCTGGCAGGCCATACCTCTGGCGGGCCATCCCTCCGGCGGGCTGCCCCTCCAACCCTGGGGAGCAGAGCCTTTCTGCTCTTTTCCAGGTTACCTTGAGTAGGAGAACTGCCTCACTGGGTCCTCTGTGGGTTCTGTCTCTCAAAAGTTTAGAGTCCTTAGTTTCAAAGTTTTATGAGAGAGCTCCTAAGACATGATCTGTTCTTGTTGCCATCTTGGCTCCGCCCCCTTTTTTGTTTTTTTGCAGGGCAGTCGGGTTCGGGTGGCTTGTATGACACACTGCTGGGTGATTGTTGGGTGTATGGGACTGGATGTGGGGTTGGGTGCTCCTGGCTCCAGGG
The DNA here is from genome assembly GCF_037893015.1 of Macrotis lagotis. Lineage (NCBI taxonomy): Eukaryota > Metazoa > Chordata > Mammalia > Peramelemorphia > Peramelidae > Macrotis > Macrotis lagotis. The sequence continues at coordinate 863,243,222 of NC_133658.1, forward strand.
CTGGTGCTCCATCCACTGCACTACCTGGCCATACCTACAATTATTACTATTATTTTTTTAATTTTAATTTTTTCTGTCCCCTTTACTTTATCGCTCAAGTGAGTCTATATTTTTTGGGGGGAGGGGGTATTTTGTTTACTCTTAAACAATATTTTATTAATGTATAAAAACATTATTCATACAAAATGAGAATAAATAAATATTAAATTAAAAACTATGTTAGCATGTTGCAAAAAAGAAAAAGCAAGATAAAATGAGACAATCATACTACAATGTACATTTATAGTTCGTCAGTTCTATTTCTCAAATCCATTCTGTGCCCACTTGAGCTGGAATGCTGCTCTTTTTTTCTTTTTAACAAATTTGTCTTTCATTAAAATTTCCCAATTAAATGTTAAAAAAAATTCATTTTTAAAAATTTTGCATTCCAGATTCTCTTTTCCCTCCCCTCCCCCATCCCTTGAGAAAGCAAACAATATTATGAAGTAATGCAAAACTTATTTCCATTAGCTATGTTGCAAAAAGAAAACACACACAAACCAGAAAAATAAAATAAATTTTAAAAGCGTACTTCAATCTGCACACAGAGTTCATTAGTTGTCTCTCTAGAGGTGGAGAACATTTTTATCATTGTATGTCCTTTGGAATTGTCTTGGATCATTGTATTGATCAGAGTAGTTGAGTCTTTCACTGTTGATCATCATTATGATATTGCTGTTTATTCTCTGGTTCTACTCACTTCACTTTACATTTGTAAATATAAGTTTTCCTAGGTTTTTCTAAAAGCATTCCACTCTTCATTTCTTACAGCAGAAGATTCCATCACAATCATAAACCACAACTTGTTTAGCCATTTCTCAATTCATTGGTTTGCCCTTGATTTCCAATTTTTTTCCAGCACAGAAAGAACTGCCATAGACATTTCTGTACATATAGGTTCTTTTCCTTTTATTTTTTGAACTCTTTGGGATACAGAACTAATAGTGGTTTTACTAAGTCAAAGGGTATGCTTAGTTTTATAGCCCATCTTTCCCATTCTTTTTTTTTTTTGAACTTAGATTTCATTTATTTAAAAACAAATGGATTGACACATTTTGTTTTAACATAATAAATACTTAACCAACATTCAAACAATTCTTTTTACAAACTATATTCTCTTAAAAAAGGTTTACTATTTCTTAACAGAAAGGAGACTTGTATTCTTTATCATATTGCTAATATTGATCAGAGTTTTATTATCTGTCCATGTTGACTTAATTAACATTGTCATGTCATGGTATTTATTAATCTTTGGGTTCTATTTTCCTTGCTTTGCATCATTTCATTTACATTTTTTCATGTTTCTCTGAATTCATTATCCTCTTCATTCTTTCCTATTTTTTTTTCAATTTAGATGTGATTTTGTGAGTAAAGGAAATATCTAGTGGTGAAATCCCCTCTACAAATGCAGTTGGCAAGTAGTCTGAGCCTTGTTGTCTTAGTTGCCTGGGGAAGTGAGAGATTGAATGACTTGCTGTGGGTGACATGCCAAGGCAGGATCTGAAACCAGAGTTTCCTGACTCCAAAGAAGGTTTTTTATTTATTATTCTTCAAGACTTTTCTGTTTCTTACTTTCAATGCAATAATATATTATTAAATTAGTAGACCATAATTTGTCCATTCATTCCTCAATTTTGTTATCACAACTAATACTGCTAAGAACATTTATGTGAATATGTTCTTTTTCATAATCAGTAACCTCCTTAGGATGTAATACCAGTAGTAGGATCTGTGATCAAAGAGTAAAAAACAAGTTACTTTTCTTGCTTAATCCTGGATTGTGTCCCAGAATGGTTGAGTAACTCTGCCAACAGTGGATTATCAAAGTTATTTTCCTACAATTCCTTCAAAAATGAGTTTTCTTGGTTTTTGTTTGTTTATTTTAGTGAAAACTTTGGATGAGTACATGACTATGCATCCCTTTGTTTCTAATTAGCATTTCTCTAGTTGTCAGTCATTTGGACATTAGTCCTTTTTCTTTAACCTTTTTTGGGATATAGACATAGTGATATTACTAGGTCAAAGAATATGCATAGTTTTATAATCCATTTTCCTGTTATTTTTTAAATTAATTAATTTTTATTTTTGTACAAATGATTTTTTTATACATTACTAAAATATTCTTGTTTAAGAGTTAACATAATACCCCCCCCCCCAAATATAGACTCTCATGAGAAATAAAGTAAAGGAGAGGCGGTTAGGTGGTGCAGTGGATAAAGCACTGGACCTGGAGTCAGGAGTACCTGGGTTCAAATCTAGCCTCAGACACTTAATAATTACATAGCTGTGTGGCCTTGGGCAAGCCACTTAACCCCATTGCCTAGCAAAAACCTAAAAAATAAAATAAAGGAAAGGAAAGAGAAAAAAATGTGCTTCAGTCTGTGTTATAATACTACCACTTCTGTCTCTGGTGGATCATATTCTTTATGATAAGTCTATCACAAAAGCTACTTTCATATTTTTTCACTATTGCTGTTGCTGATCACAACTCCCTCTGTTCATACCTCCCCACTATCATATACTATATTTTCTCTCTCCTTTCACTCTGTCCCTCTTCTAAAATATGATGTAGGATAGCTGAGTGGCACAGCAGACAGCACCAGCCCTGGAGCCAAGAGGCCCCGAGCCCACATACCATGCCTAAGATCCAGCAACCACCCAGCCCAGTGGTCCTGGAGAGCCCACCCAATCCCACCCCCCTTGCAAGAAGTAAAAAAGAAAATGTATTATGTCTGACCATTCTCCTCCAGGATCCACCCTCTCCTCCATCACTCACATCACCCCCTTTCCCCCTGTCACCCTTCTATCCTTTTTACTCTAGATGTCTATACCGCATTGAGTGCATATGCTGTTTCCTCTCCTAGCCACCTCTGATGAAAGTGAAGGTTCCCTATTCCCCCTCATCTTCCCCCCTTCCATATCATTGCAATAACTCATTGCAATTAAAAAAATCTTATTATAGGAAATATCTTAGCCTATTCCACCTCTCCTTTCTCTTACTCCCATTACATTTCCCTTTTAGCCATTGACTCCATTTTTACACCACATTATGTCTTCAAATTCAGCTCACTCCTGTGCTTCATCTACCTGATCTATTAAATAAGAAGGTTCATATGAGTATTATCAGTATCATTTTTCTATGCAGGAATACACGTGAAACATTTTCTCCTCCACTCTCTGTGCTTCACCTGAGTCCTGTATTTGAAGGTCAAACTTTCTTTTCAGCTCAGGTTGCTTCAATAGGAACAATTGAAATTACCCTGGTTCAGGAGAGAAGGGAATTCAGGGAAGCCTGGTGGGATTTGCATGAACTGATGCTGAGCGAGATGAGCAGAACCAGAAAAACACTGTACACCCTAACAGCAACACAGAGGCTATGATCAAACGATGGACTTGCTCATTCCATCAGTGCAACAATCAGGGATAATTTGGAGCTGTCTGCAATGTAGAATACCATCCATATCCAGAGGAAGAACTGTGGAGTTTGAATAAAGACCAAGAACTTTAATTTAGAAAAAAATCTGATATCTTATTGTCTGATCTTACTATCTCTTTTATTTTATGTTTCTTCCATAAGGATGTGATTTCTCTCTCATCACATTCAATTTGGATCAGTGTATACCATGTAAACAATGTGAAGACTGGCAAATTGCCTTCTGTGGGGGGTGGGGGGAGGGAAGTAAGATTAGGGGGGAAATTGTAAAACTCAAAATAAATAAAATCTTAAAAAAAGAAAAAAAAAGAAATTCCCCTGGTTCATTGAAAGTCCATCTTTTCCCCTGGAAGATGATGCTCAGTTTTGCTGGGTAGTTGACTCTTGGTTGCATTCCAAGCTCTTTTGCCTTCCAGAATATTATATTCCAGGCCCTGTGAGCCCTTAATGTAGTTGCTGCTAAGTCCTGTGTAATCCTGACTGCAGTTCCATGCTATTTGAATTGTGTCCTTCTGGCCGCTTGTAATATTTTCTCTTTAACCTGGGAGTTCCGGAACTTGTCTATAATATTCCTGGGGTTGTTTCTTTTGGATCTCTTTCTGGGGGAGATTGGTGGATTCTCTCAATTTCTATGTTGCCCTCTGCTTCTAGGATATCTGGGCAATTTTTCCTGTAGGAATTCTTTAAAAATGAGGTCAAGGCTCTTTTCCTGATCATGACTTTCAGGTATCCCAATAATTTTTAAATTATCTTTCCTAAATTTGTTTTCCAGAACAGTTGTCTTTTCAATGAGATGTTTCATATTTTCTTCTAATTTTTCATTCTTTTGGTGTTGGAGTATTGTGTTTTGACTTCTTGTAAAGTCATCAGCTTCCTTTAGCTCCATTCTTTGTCTGAAGGATTTGTTTTCCTTAAAGAGCTTTCTTATCTCTTTTTCCATCTGGCCAATTTTGCTTTTTTTTTTTAGTTTTTTTTTTTTTTTGTAAGGCAAACAGGGTTAAGTGGCTTTGCCCAAGGCCACAGGCTAGGTAATTATTAAGTGTCTGAGGCCAGATTTGAACTCAGGTACTCCTGACTCCAGAGCTGGAGCTCTATCCACTGCACCACCTAGCTGCCCCCCCAATTCTGCTTTTTAAAGCATTCTTCTCCTCAATAACTTTTTGAACTGTTTTATCCATTTAACCTATGCTGTGTTATTTAATATGTTATTTTCTTCAGCATTTTTTTGCATCTCCTTGACTAAGCTGCTGACTTCTTTTTCATGTTTTTCCTGCACCTTTCTCTCATTTCTCTCCCCAATTTTTCTTCTATCTCCCTTACTTGATTTTCCAAATCTTTTTTTGAGCTCTATTATAGCCTGAGCCCAATTTCTGTTTTTCTTGGAGTCTTTAGATACAAGAGCTTGCACTTCCTCATCTTCAGATTGAGTATTTTGATCCTTCTTGGGATCATAGACAATGTATTTCTTAATGGTGTTCCTCTTTTTTTCTCTGTTTATTCATTTCACCAGCCTGTGCCTTGGTTTGGGGATGCTTCCTGAGATTTTGAGTATTATTGGGACACTCCCCCACAAGGATCTCAGTGTGTGACTCTGACTTACCTCCTGGTCTGTGAATGACCACAAGTGCACCCTTCTACCATGGTGCTAAGGTGGGGGGGGGTCCCTGTTCTATGGTGGGCCTCGAATGTGATCAGGATCTGAATGTGGTCAGCACCCCAAAGTCCTGTTCCAGATACAGAGGACAGACCTCTGCAGTCTCTCACCACTCCCCTACCTTTGGTAGGCTGAACACTCAAGGCTCTACTTACTGGCTTCACACCTGCTTCAGTTTCCTGGATCTGGGCTGCTGTGTGGCCACTGCTGCTGAGCTGACTGCACTGACTGCTGCAACTGTCCTGAGGGCCTGGGCTTCATGCAATTGCTCACTCTGGCAGAGGTCCTCTCCTCTGATCCTCCAATTTGTGCCTGGTGCTCCTCAGGGTGTAGGTCAGGAAACTGCCCCCGCTGCCATGAACTGTGTCTCCCAGGTGCCCTGGGGCTGCCTCTGGGAGGGTGAAGTTTCTTCACTCTGGCTGGCCATTCCTCTAACCCTGTGAAGTGGAGCCTTTCCACTATTTTCCAGGTTACCTTGGTCTGGAGAATTGCCTCACTGGATCTTTCTGTGGGTTCTGTCTCTCAAAAATTTAGTCAGAGTCATAATTTTAAGATTTTTGAAATATTATGGAGAGAACACTTAGGAGATGTTCTTCTCCTGTCACCATCTTGGCTCCACAACCTTCCCCCACATCTTTCCCATTCTTAAAAAAATAAAAAAACGATCTGGATCCTATCATCCTGTAATCTGTCGATCGGTTTATATTTCTCCAATTTTTCTTAGTCAAAGTCCTTGAAAAAAAAATTTGTATTTCATTACCTTTACTGTATTCTAATCCAACTACAGTCTGGTTTCAAACCTTATCAATCAACTAAACCTTTGGTGGGCGACCCCACAGTTAACAATAACCTCAATGGCAAAACAATGGCCTTTTCTCAGTCCTGGCTCTTGATCTCCCTGTAGTCTTTGATACTGTTCTTCTCATTCAGAACATTATCTCCTCCCTGAGCTTTGTTTGGCTGTCTCTTCTCAGTCTCTTATGTTGAATCTTCATTGATGTCATGGTGCCAACCTTGGTTTTATCACAAGGTTTGGACCTCTCACTCTTTTTTTCCTACACTTTCTTACTAAGTGATATCATCAGTTCCTCTTAATTTTCTCTATGAGGTCCAATATCATATCACCACCCGCCTTGAGGACTTTTGAGTTAGAAGCTCCATAAACACCTCAGATTTGCATGTCCAAAACCAAATTTCAGGTATGAGCTGAACTACCTTCCACCGGTCCATTCTCAGTCCTTTTTCTTTCTTCTTCTTTTTTTTTTTTAGATTTTTGCAAGGCCAATGGGGTTAAGTGGCTTGCCCAAGGCCACACAGCTAGGTAATTATTAAGTGTCTGAGAATGGATTTGAACCCAGGTACTACTGACTCCAGGGCCAGTGCTCTGTCCACTGTGCCACCTAACCATCCCTTTCTTTCTTTTTTTTTAAGAAAGATTTTGTTTATTTTGAGTTTTACAATTTTTCCCATAATCTTGCTTCCCTCCTCCCATTCCCACAGAAGGCAGTCTGTTAGTCTTCACATTGTTTCCATGGTATAAATTGATCTAAGTTGAATGTGATAAGAGAGAAATCATATCTTTATTAAAGATTTTATTTATTTTGAGTTTTACAATTTTTCCCCTAATCTTACTTCCCCCCCCACAGAATGCAATTTGTTAGTCTTTACAATGTGTCCATGATATACATGAGAAATCACATCCTTAAGGGGAAAAAAGTATAAGAGACAGCAAAATTACATAATAAGATTGTTTTTAAATTAAAGGTAATAATTTTCTTTGGTCTTTGTTCAAACTCCACAATTCTTTCTCTGGATCAGATCTCCATTGCAGACAGCCCAAAATTGTGCCTGATTGTTGCATTGATGGAATGAGCAAATCCATTAAGGTTGATCATCACCCCATGTTGATATTAGGGTGTACAGTGTTTTTTTGGTTCTGCTCATCTTGCTCAGCATCAGTTCATGTAAATCCTTCCAAATTTCCCTGAATTCCCATCCCTCCTGGTTCCTAATAGAACAATAGCGCTCCATGACCTACATATACCATAGTTTGTTAAGCCATTCTTCAACTGAAGATTATTCACTTAATTTCCAATTCTTTGCCACCACAAACAGAGCTGCTATGAATATTTTTTGTACAAGTGATGTTTTTACCTTTTTTCATCATCTCTTCAGGATATATACCCATTAGTGGTATTGCTGGATCAAAGGGTATGCACATTTTTGTTGCCTTTTGGGCGTAATTCCAAATTGTTCTCCAGAATCCTTCCAACATTGATCATTGTCCTGGTCATAATGATCAATCTGAGAGGTATGAGATGGTACCTCAGAGATACTTTAATTTGTGTTTCTCTAATAAGTAATGATTTAGAGCAATTTTTCATATAACTATGGATCACTTTGATTTACTCAGCTGTAAATTGCCTTTGCATGTCCTTTGACCATTTGTCAATTGGGGAATGGCTTGTTGTTTTGAAAATTTGACTCAGTTCTCTGTATATTTTAGAAATGAGTTCTTTGTCAGAAATACTAGTTATAAAAAGTTTCCCAATTTACTACATTTCTTTTGATCTTGCTAACAGTGATTTTGTCTGTACAAAAGCCTTTTAATTTAATGTAATCAAAATTATCTAGTTTGTTTTTAATGATGTTCTCCATCTCTTGCTTTGTCATAAACTGCTTTCCTTTCCATAGATCTGAAGGTAAACTACTCCTTGATCTTCTAGTTGCTTATAATATTGTTTTTTATGTCTAAATCCTGTAATCATTTTGATCTTATCTTGGTATAGGGTGTGAGATGTTGATCTAATCCAAGTTTCTTCCATACTAACTTTGAATTTCCCCAGCAGTTTTTATCAAAGAGAGTTTTTATCCCAATAGCTGTACTCTTCAGGTTTATTCTCAGTCCTTTTTCAAGGAATATGGTGCCTGAAACACAGTCTTCATCTCCTCTCAACTCTCACCCTCATACTTGTGAATTTCATAGATGCTGAAGTTCCCCTCAACATCTTAGTTTTCTAATTCATCAACCTCCTTAACTCCCATCACCATCACCTTCAGTCTACTTCAATTACACTCCAATCTCTTGACATTAATTCTTCTGGTAGTCATTTTACATTGTGGCCACTGCTTTGGTTGAATGTGTATACTTAGCTTGGAGAGGATGAATATGGCACTGAACCACACATTGCCTTTGTCACTCTCACATCCTGTCTGTCCCTTCTCCTTATATCACACAGTCATAGTCATATAATCACATAGATATCAATGTCTGCTGTGAGAGTGGATCTAGGAAGTTGTATTAAGTTGTTAGGTAAATGGAAGACAATGTTTGTGGTGAGAATATCATGAGATGCACGAGTCTTCAGTAGCAAGTGACCATTTTTATTGCTGTTTCCAACTCCAATACCCCCAAGGACTCCCTGCTATGTCTGGTAGTCTGAGCCTACTCTAGTATTAAAGTCACCCAGAATTATAAGTGTGTTCTTTTTGTTACATTGATGAGAAGGGTCTCCAAGTCTTCATAAAATTTTTCTTTGATTTCATCAGGGTTCATCCCAGTAGGAGCATTGGCTCTGATGATGGCATTTTCCTGCAAGTGGCAATCTCCATTGCTAGGAGCCTATCATTCATTCCTTTTGTAAGTATTTGAGTTTGTTGACTAGATTAGTTTTGATTGCAAAACCTACCCCCAGCTTCATGGTGCTCCCCTTCAGTGCAACCACTCCCAAAAAATATGTATCCTCTGACTTCAGTAAACTGGTCTTCATTTGCCAGCCTTGTTTCACTCAGGACTGCTGTTTGGATGTGATACCTGCTGAGTTCTCTTGCACCAAGAGCTGTTTGTTTTTTAGGTTTCTTGTATTAGAGTGCCTCTCTGAGAGGGAACAGTTTGTTGCTAACTTGGAGGAAAACTGAGCCAACACACAGTTAGCAACAATGGAGTAGGAAAAGAGTGGGCAGCTTTTGAGATTTTGTGTACAGTACTGCATTTGCTCATCTGGGTTAGAATGTTGCTGTTGATTTGTTTCTTGGGTTTGGTACTGCCCTGAGATGAATCTCAACTCAGACTCAGGACTGCAGGCTTTGGAACGAAAATAGAGATTTATTGAAGGAAGTTACAGCATATTAAGAAGGTAATAGGAAAGTTAAAAAAGAGTTTAAAGAGAAGACCACATGGATTGCTGATCAAATTGGCCAGGCCAGCTGGTCAGGATTCAGCAGGAGACCTGAACGTAAAAGGGACTAGCTCCTCCCTCAGATCTCCTTAAATTCTCTCCCAGAGTCCATGCGATAGTGACCTGGAAACATTATGTTAAAATTTGGTTGCCCGGAGAAGTTCATCAGTATTGTACATCAATTTCATGACGCATGCTTCCCTGGGTTCTGGATAGTGGATGATGCCCTTGAGATTTCCTAGGCACCAATGGAGTGAAACAAGGATGTGTTCTTGTTCCCATACTATTTAGCATGATATTTTCAGTCATATTATCAAACATCTTCACTGAGAATGAACATGGCCTCAAGATCAGCTACAACACTGATGGTAAATTCTTCAACTTGAAAAGCCTAGAAGACAGGACCAAAGTGAAGGGAGTGTTGGTGCATGATCTTCAGTTTGCAGATGATTGTACCTTTAATGTAGCCTCTGAAGCTGAGATGCAATAAAGAATGAATCAATTCTCTGCTGCTTGTGTTAATTTTGGTCTAACAATTAACACCAAGAAACACAAGTGCTCCATCAGTCAGCACCACACCAACCATATCTGGAACCTTTGATTACTACAAATGGGGAAATTTTGAATGCTATAGATAAATTCACTTACCTTGGCAGTGTTCTTTCCCAGGAGGTACACATGGACAACAAGGTTGACATATGCATTGCCAGAGCTAGTTCAGTAAAGAGGTATTTAACTGACTACCAAACTGAAGGTCTACAGAGTCATTGTACTGACCTCATGCCTGTGAAACTTGGTCAGTGTGCCAGAACCATGTCAGGAACCTGAATCACTTCCATTTAAATTGTCTTAGGAAGACTCTGAAGATCACCTGGCAGGAGAAGATACCAGACACTGAGCTCCTTTCTCAAACTAAACTGCCAAGCATTCAAATGTTACTACAGAGTGCAACTATAATGGGCTGGCCATATTCTTACAATGCCAAACATAGATTTGCCAAAAAAGATTATTTTATGGAGAACTCACATAGTGCAAGTGTTCACAAGGGGATCAGAAGAAATGAAACTGGGACACCCTGAAGGTCTCTCTTAAGAACTTTAGAAACGGGGTGGCTAGGTGCTGCAGTGGATAGAGCACTGGCCCAGGAGTCAGGAGTACCTGAGTTCAAATGCGACCTCAGACACTTAATAATTACCTAGCCATGTGGCTTTGGGCAAACCACTTAACCCCATTGCCTTGCAAAAGAAAACTTAAAAAAAAGAACTTTAGAAATGATTAAGCAGCATGGGAGGCATGGGTACAGAACTGAAGCAGCTCATCAGAAACATGAGATCTGAAAGTTTGGAGTAAACACTCCAGGTGTTCCCCTGGACAATTTGTACCTGATCTATGATAGAGAATTCTGAGCTCATAGTGGTCTGATCAGCCACAGTCAAATACATTGTAATTTGTCTCTAACACAGCGATGACATTTTGGTCTTCTTTGATAATGAAGGACAAGAACCAACCAACCAGAACTACCCCAATTATATAAGAAGAAGCTTCTATCCTTACTATCGCCATCAAGAGTTCCAATTCCATAACCAAGAACTGTGAAATTCCTCTACCCAATCATAACCTTCTATCATTTCATCCCTTCCTGTGCCTCCCTCCTAAACCTATTTTTAACCTATTCATCATCCTCAAGGTGATTTCCAGGCTATCACCATTGTATTGGTTTCACTTCCCTCCCTTCCAAATTTTAACTCTTTGATCAACTATTTCCATTTTATATTGTTTTCTACTCATGAAACCCTCTTTCCCTATTGTCTGTCATACCTCACCAAACTCTATGTTCCTTTGCTAATTCTCTGAGGAAAAGGTGGCCCTTAACCTTGCTGCTAAAAATTATATTGCATTTTAAATTTGGAAAATACTTTACAAATTTTATCTCATTTAATTGTCACAGCCTTATAAGGTAAGTATCATTACTAATTGCAAGATACTAAGAGATGCAGATGTAAAGAAGGGGGCGGGTTTCAAGTCTCTGCTCTTAAGTGACTTTCCTAGGCCCATAGCAAGTAAGTGTTTGGGACCAGATTTGAACTCAGGTCTTCCTAGCTGCAACTCCAGTACAGTATCCACTGCACCACTTAGCTGTCCCTCTAGTTTGACTTCTTTAGTCATATGCTTGATCCCAACATCTCCCATCTCTTCCAGATGATTGACCCTAACCCTATCACATTATAATCTTCAATTTTCCCTAATCACTGACTCCTTCCCAGTTGCCTACAAACATGCCTAGATCTCCATTATCCCCATGCTTAAAATCCTATTCTTGGGGGCAATGAGGTGGTGCAGTGGAAAGAGCACCAGCCCTGGAGTCAGGGGTGTTCAAATGTAACCTCAGACACTAATACTTACTTAGTTATATGATCTTGAGCAAGTCATTTAACCCCATTGCCTTGCAAAAACAAAAACAAAAAAAAAATCCTATATTTGACCCTGCTACCACATACCTCAAGATATGTTCCTATTTCCTTTCACAGCCAAAGTGTTAAGAGAAAAAGACAAAACCTGTTTACTTTCATTACTCCAACTTCCTCTCTTTTCATTTACTTCTTGTAAACTGGCTTTTACTTCATTGCTAAACTCAAAATTACTCTCTCCAAAGTTAACCAGTAACCTCTTGCCAAATTCCCACAACTTTCATGCCTAACATACACACACATAATCATTGTATTGAATTATCTCTATACAGGCTGTTTTTTTCAAAAGGTTCCTGAAAAGTTTTGCATCTGCAGAAAACAGCATGATGTCTGACATAGCTTAATAATTCTAGTTGACTGGAAACCTTAGCCTCCCTCAGGAGTTTAATAAAGCTCCCTGACTAGTTTCTGAGCTGCTTTCCTAATCTTATATTTCTCAGTCCTTATAAAGATTTGTGATTTTATTTCCTATTCCTTCTGCTCCTTCTTCTCCACTCCCACACACAGTCCAGGGGAAGACTCCACTCCTTCATGTCTCAGTGAATTACTTCATTGGCTACTGTGGCCAATGGAACCCAGACTATAGGGCAGAGTTAAGAGGGATGGTTTTAGGGCAGAAGATCTGAGTTGAAATTCCTATTTCCCCACTTAATCCCTGTATGGCTTCCTGTCGGGGATCATGTTCTTATCCAGTAGGGATTGAGTTAGATGATTCCTGAGGTCATAAACCTTTTGGTGATGAACTTGAGGATGGTCCTTGGATGGCAGACAATCATCATGGCCATCATGGCTACACCCAGCCTTGAGAGTGAAACCCTTTTAACCAGGTGATCAAATAAGCACCTGTTTAATTTATTTAGCCTGTTTGCCATACATTGAGCAAGATGCCAGGAATATGATGACATAAATGAAACAGAAGGCTATAAATTCTACCAGGGAGGACACGATATGAGTAATTATAGACATTCCTAAAAATATACACCTAGGTGGCACAGTAAATAGAGTTCTCAGTCTAGACTCATTTTCCTGAGCTCATATCTGGTCTCAGACACTTCCTAGCTGTGGGACCCTAGCAAGTCAATTAATTTTATTTGCTTCAGTTTCCTCATCTATAAAGTGGAAAATCTGGAGAAGGAAATGTGAAATAACTCCAGTATCTTTTCCAAGAAAACTCCAAATGAGGTCACAAAGTCAGACACAACTAAATGATAAACTCTGAAATTATACCAGGAAACAAAGGTGAAAGCAGAAGTCAAATAAAAGTGATGTTGAAAGTACACGTTTTAAATATCAAAGGGTAAATCTTATAAGGGTCTACATACAGATTTTTGTGGTACAAAAATTACAGAATGAGAGGGGTCAGAAAAGGGTGGAGAGGAAGAAAATAGAAAGGAAATAAACAATATTCCCTAATTAGTCAAAGCCTAATAAATAGGGGGGAAATTTTTCTCTAGTCTCAGGAAGAGAGAGCCTACAAGAAAATGGGCAAGAAGGCAAAGGGAATGATTGAAAGAGTGGGGGAAGATAGGAGATCCTGTTTTAGTGGTGGAAAAGATACCATTTACAAATGCTCCCATGGTAGAAGAAAGATATAGACTATAAAGAGAGATGGGACATTCCTGCGGATCATGCTCATTAAGGAAATGTCAAATCTCTCCAGTATCTTTTCCAATGAGGTCACAAAGAGTCAGACACAACTAAATGATAAACAACTCTGAAATTATACTGGGAAAGAAAGGTGGAAGCAGAAGTCAAATAAAAGTGATGTTGAAGGTACAGGCTTGAAAAATCAAAGGGTAAATGAGCATAATCTGCTGGAATTTGATGCTTAGAGAGATCATTCATTGTCTCTCAGGATAATGGAAATCAGAGCTCTGAGGGTAACTGACACAAAGAAAAGTGGGAGAGCACAGTCCCAGGGAGAAGATTCCAAGGCAAAATAGGGGGGAATGACTGCAGATAGGGTAGAAGTTAATAATGGACTTCACAATCAGGAACACAGGAAAATTCCCACCAGAAGCAAATTTCTCTCTATCATCTGGAGAAATTAATATTTCTAAGTGTGAGATCCAACAAGAAAAGGGGAACTAGTGGCCAATATCTATAAAACAATTACATAGAAAATCTTTATTACAGGAAACCCCAAACAGGTACATTAGAGGTTTCAGTTCTATGAGAAGTAGAAAGGACCCTGACTCAAAGAATAAAAATATAGAACAGATGGAAAGGGTAGAATAATAATAATACAGAGAATGAGGAAAAGAAATCTTTTTAAATCTTTTTTTGTTTTTGTTTTTTGCAAGGCAATGGGGTTAAGTGACTTGCCCAAGGTCACTCAGCTACGTAATTATTAATTATCTGAGGTTGGATTTGAACTCAGGTTCTCCTGACTCCAGAACTGGTGCACCATCCACTGAAGAAATCTTTTTTAGAAAAAAGTTAAGGCAATAATCAGGGGAAAATAATATTCCCATAAACATACATTAATAAAATAGAAAATGAGGTTAATGTACTGAACACATGTTTTAAAAATTAGAAAGGCAGCACAAAAACATAAAATAATCTTAAAAAACCAACAAAACCAACAAAACAAGTTGAAGAGGTAGAAAAAAAGGGGATGTTGCTTGATAACTATCTAAAACGGGAAAAAGGAGAACTAACCAGCTAGATAAAAGGAAGAAATAAAAAGGAACTAATAAGTGAAGCAAAATTCCAAAACTAAGGGGAAAGGTAATAAATTGGAGTGAAAGAGCTGCAGGGAGAGAAGAGAGATGGTGGGGGTAAGGTGGCCTTAAAGCAGATTAAACTTAATATCTAAAGAGACAAAGTATTCTGAATACAGAGGAAGAGTAATCATACAGAGGAAGAGGGAAAAATTTCTAATTTGGAAAAGGAAAAACCCCCATATTAGAAACAAATGGTGGAAAATATAAACTTTGCTTCCATAATATTAAATGTAAATGGCTTAAATAAAACAAAAATATATAAGATAAGAAAACAAAACTTCACAATATGTGGTGTACAAGAAACACATTTTAAAAATAAAGACACAAAATATATGCAAAGGCAATTTACAGATGAGGAATTCAAAGCCATCCATAGCCATATGAAAAATTGCTCTAAATCATTAATTATTAGAGAAATGCAAATTAAAGCTTCTCTGAGGTACCACCTCACACCTCTCAGACTGGCCAATATGACCAGAAAGGATAACGATCATTGTTGGAAGGGTTGTGGGAAATCTGGGACACTATTACACTGTTGGTGAACTCATCCAACCTTTCTGGAAATTTGGAACTATGTCCAAAAGGCAACAAAAATGAGCATACCCTTTGACCCAACAATACCACTACTGGGTCTATACCCTGAAGAGATGATGAAAAAGGGTAAAAACGTCACTTGTACAAAAATATTTATAGCAGCCCTGTTTGTGGTGGCAAAGAATTGGAAATCAAATAAATATCCTTCGATTGGGGAATGGCTTAGCAAACTGTGGTATATGTATGTCATGGAACACTATAGTTCTATTAGAAACCAGGAGGGATGGGAATTCAGGGAAGCCTGGAGGGATTTGCATGAATTGATGTTGAGTGAGATGAGCAGAACCAGAAAAACATTGCACACCCTAACAGCAACATGGGGGCGATGATCAACCTTAATGGACTCACTCATTCATTCCATCAGTGCAAAAATCAGGGACAATTTTTGGCTATCTGCAATGGAGAATACCATCTGTATCCAGAGAAACAACTGTGGAGTTTGAACAAAGTTCAAGGACTGTTACCTTTTTTTAGGTTTTTTTTTTTTTGCAAGTCAAACAGGGTTAAGTGGCTTGCCCAAGGCCACACAGCTAGGTAATTATTAAGTGTCTGAGACCAGATTTGAACCCAGGTATTCCTGACTCCTGGGCCAGTGTTTTATCCACTACTCCACCTAACTGCCCCTTACTATTACCTTTAATTTAGGAAAAAAAGTCAGATATCTTATTGTCTGGTCTTGTTATTTCTAAGGCTTTTTGTTTCTTCCTTAAGGATCTGATTTCTCTCTCATCACACCCAATTTGGATCAATGTACAACATGGAAACAAAGTAAAGACTGACAGATTGCTTTCCGTGGGGGGTGAGGAGGATGGAAGTAAGATTGGGGGAAAAACTGTAAAATTCAAAATCTTTAATAAAAAAAATAAAGACATAGAATAGAAATAAAGTGGATTTTTTTTTACTATACATTAGATAAATTCAAAAAAGAAAAAAATTGCAAATATGCTATCAAACAAAAAAACCCCAAACATTCCTAATATAAAAAAAGAAAAGAAACTCCATTATGCTGAAAGGAACCATACACAACAAGCCAATATCAATATTAAATTTATATGATAAACTAAATGTCTTAGCATCTAAATTCATAAAGGAGATTAAAATCATAAGAAGACATAGACAGCAGATAGTATGACAGGAGATTTCAATGTCCCTCTCTTGGTTCTGAATAAGTCCAGCAGAAAGATAAAAAAAAAAAGAAAATATAGAATCAAACAAATTGCTGGAAAAACTAGACTTGATAGTGTCTTCTAAATGGAATTGCTAAAAATATACATCTTTCTATTATTTATTTATTTATTCTTATTTTGTACAAATAATGTTTTTTATTCATTGCTAAAATATTCTTGTTTGAGTAAACATAATAGCCCCTCCCCCCAAAAAATATAAACCTGCATGAGCGATAGAGTAAAGGGGAGAGAAAAAAAATTAAAATTAAAAAATAATAATAATAATAGCATGTATGGCCAGGTGGTGCAATGGACAGAGCACTGGCCCTGGAGCCAGGAGCACATGAGCCCAAATCTGGCCCCAGACACTCAACAATCACTCAACTGTGTCATCCCGTGCAAGCCACCCCAACCACATTGCTCTAGTAAAAACCAAAAAAAAAAAAAAAAAGACCCAAAATAAAATAAAATAGTAATAGCAATAGTAGGAGTGGCCGGGTGGTAGACAGAGCACTGGCCCTTGAGCCAGGAGCACCAAGGTCCAAATCTGGCCTCAGATACCCAACAATCACTCAGCTGTGAGGCCCCAGGCAGGCCACCCAGCCCCATTTGCCCTGAGACCCCCCCAAAATAATAATAACAATAATAATAATGATAATAAATGTGCTTCAGTCTGTGTTCCAACACCACCAGCTCTGTTGTGGGTGATTCACATTCTTTATAAGTCCATCACAAAAGCTACTTCCATATTTTCCCATTGCTGATCGCAACTTCCTCCATTCGTACTTCTCCACTACCATGAACTATATTTTCTCTCACCTTTCACTCGGTCTCTGCTGTAGAGTAGCTGAGTGGCACAGCAGATAGATCCCCAGCCCTGGGGCCAACAGGCACCGAGCCCCCATACTACCCCTTAGGCCCAGCATCCACCTGGCTCTATGGTCCCGGACAGGCCATCCAATCCCAGCCATTTGCAAGAAGTAAAAAGGGAAATGTGTTATATCTAACCACTCTCCCCCCATGGTCCATCCTCTCCTCCATCACTCACATCCCCCCTTCCCCCTGTCCTCCCCTCTCCTTCTTACTACAGATGCCTATACCCCATTGAGTATATATGCTGTTTCCTCTCCTAACTACCTCTGATGAGAGTGGATTCCCTCATTCCCCCTTGCTTTCCCCCCTTCCATATCATTGCAATAGCTCATTGTAATAAAGAAAAAACTTATTATATGAGATATCTTGGCCTATTCCCCCTCTCCTTTCTCTTACTCCCATTACATTTCCCTTTTATCTATTGACTCCATTTTTACACCACATTATGTCTTCAAATTCAGCTTTCTCCTGTGCTTCAATTATAAAAGCTCCTTCTACCTGCTCTATGAACTGAGAAGGTTCATATGAGTATTATCAGTGTCATTTTTCTATGCAGGAATACATGCAGTTCATCATCATTAAGTCCCTCATATTTTCCCCTTCTCCTCCAATCTCCATGCTTCACCTGAGTCCTGTATTTGAAGATCAAACCTTCTGTTCAGCTCTGGCCATTCCAACAAGAGCATGTGAAATTCCCTTGGTTCATTGAAAGTCCATCTTTTTCCCCTGGAAGAGGACATTCAGCCTTGCTGGGTAGTTGATTCTTGGTTGCATTCTAAGCTCTTTTGCCTCTGATATATTATATTCCAAGCCCTACAGGCTTTTAATGTAGTTGCTGCTAAGTCCTGTGAGATCCTGATTGCAGCTCCACAATATTTGAACTGTGTCCTTCTGGCTGCTTGTAATAGTTTCTTTTTGACTTGGGAGTTCTGGAATTTGGCTATAATATTCCTGGGGGTTGTTTTTCTTTGCATCTCTTTCTTGGGGAGATCAGTGGATTCTCTCAATTTCTATTTTGCCCTCTGCTTCTAGGATATCAGGGCAATTTTCTGTAGTAATTCTTTGAAAATGATGTCAAGGCTCTTTTCCTGATCATGACTTTCAGGTATTCTAATAATTTTTAAATTATCTTTCCTAAATCTGTTTTTCCAAATGAGATGTTTCACATTTTCTTCTAATTTTTCATTCTTTTGGTTTTGAAGTATTGTTTCCTGATTTCTCGTAAAATCGGCAGCTTCCCTCAGTTACATTCTTTGATCCCCCAAGTTGTACCTGGTGCTCCCTGGAAACTGCCCTGGCTGCTGTGAGTTGTGGCTCCCGGTGACTGGGGGGCTGTCTCCCCAAGGCTGAAGTTCCTTCACTTTGGTGGGTTTTCCTCAGAGAGCTTTCTTATCTCTTTTTCCATCTGGCCAATTTTGCTTTTTAAAGCATTCTTCTCCTCAATAACTTTTTGAACTGTTTTATCCATTTGACCTAAGCTGGTTTTTAGCATGCTATTTTCTTCAGCATTTTTTTGGATTTCCTTCACTAAGATGATGACTTCATTTTCATGTTTTTCCTGCATCTCTCTCATTTCTTTTCCCAATTTTTCTTCTATCTCCCTCACTTGATTTTCAAAGTCTTTTTTGAGCTCTGTCATAGCCTGAACCCAGTTTCTGTTTTTCTTGTAGTCTTTAGATGCAGGAGCTTGTGCTTCCTCATCTTCAGATTGAGTGTTTGATCCTTCTTGGGATCACAGGCAAAGTATTTCTCAATGGTGTTCCTCTTTTTTCTCTGCTTACTCATTTCTCCAGCCTATGCCTGGTTTGGGGGTGCTTCCTGAGCTTTTGAATTTTATTGGGACAACCCCCCCCCACAAGGATCTCCGTGTTTGAGGCTCTGACTTCTCTCCTGGTCTGTGAATGACCATAGCGCCCCCATCTGCCTCGGGCCTGAAGGGGGGTGCCTGCTGTTCTATGGGAGTCCTAGACTGCGATCAGGATCTGAATGTGGTCAGAGCCCTAGAGTCCTGTTCCAGAGGCAGAGGACAGAGCTCTGAAGTCCTTCTCTTCACTCCCCTCCCTAGGCTCAACACTAATGCCCTGGGGGCTCCTACTTACCTGCTTCTGCTTCTGGTTTCTGGATCGGGGCTGCAATGGCCACAGTGCTCACTGTGTGCCCTGAGGGCTGGCAGAGGTCCCCCTGCTGATCCCTCAAGTTGTGCCCAGGTGCTCCCAGCACCCTGGGCTGCCTCCGGGAGGCTGAAGTTCTTTCACTTTGGTGGGCCACCCCTCTGGTGGCCCGCCCCCCAACCCAGTCGAGTGGAGCCTTTCTGCTCTTTTCCAGGTTACCTTGGGTTGGAGAACTGCCTCACTGGATCCCTCTGTGGGTTCTGTCTCTCAAAAATTTAGTTAGAGTCCTTAGTTTATAAGTTTTGAGAGAGAGCACCTAAGAGATGACCCTCTCCTGCTGCCATCTTGGCTCTGCTCCCCCAATCCTACATCTCTCTTAGTATCACATGAAACTCCTATAGCAATTGATCATGTATGTGGGCAGAAAGATACTACAAAAAATATAAAAGGTAGAAATACTTAACATATATTTTATAGACCATAACACAATAATAAAAATTACAATTAATTCAGAGAACCCAATAAAAGGACACAGACTCAAATAGAGAATTAAGAATGAAATCCTAGAAGGTGGCTAGGTGGCACAGTGGATAGAGCACCAGCCCTGGAATCAGGAGTACCTGAGTTCAAATCTGAACTCAGACACTTAATAATTACCTAGCTGTGTGGCCTTGGGTAAGCCACTTAACCCCATTTGCCTTGAAAAACCCTAAAAAAAAAAAAGTGAAATCCTAAATAATGACTGGATCAAAGAACAAATCACAGAAACTATCATTATATGAAAGAAAAGGAAAATATCAAAACAACATTGTAACATTTCCAGAATGCAGTTAAAGCAATAATCAGGGGGAAATAATATTCCCATAAACATACAGAAAATGAGAAAATAAATGAACTGAATATGTATTTCAAAAATTAGAAAGGCAGCACATAAACCTAAAATAAGCACAAATTTTAAAATATATTAAGAATTAGAGGACTAGATAAACTGCCCTCCAAAAATTATAAAAATAATAAATAAAACTAAAAAGTTAATTCTTTGGAAAAACTAATAAAATTGATTAACCTTTAGTCAGTCTGATTAAAAATAAGAGAGCTGAATCAAATCAACAAATAACTAAATGAGATAAAATCACAACAAAAACAGAAGAAAAAATCAAAATTTAATATGCATTATATGCTAATAAAACTTCAAATACAAAAGAAATAAAAGAACACTGTAAAAAATAAAATACTCAAATTTATAGAAGACTACATAGAGATCCTAAATAATCCAGTATCAAAAAATAAATAGAACTTGTTATAAAATAAAACAGAATTGTTAAAAGGAAAAACTAAAGCTCCTGATTGATTAATAAGAGGTTTCTGTAAAACTTTTCAAAAAAAATTAGTTGGGGGGGGTGGAGCCAAGATGGTGACAAGAACGAATCCTGTCTTAGGCGCTCTCTCATAAAACTCATAAGCTAAAGACTCCAACTAAATTTTCGAGAGACAGAACCCACAGAGGGACCCAGTGAGGCAGTTCTCCTACTCAAGGTAACCTGGAAAAGAGCAGAAAGGCTCTGCTCCCTGGGGTTGGAGGGGTGGCCCGCTGGAGCGAAAGAACTTCAGCCTCTTGGAGGCAGCCCCAGGGCGCCGGGAGCCACGTCTCACAGCAGCAGGGGAGTCTCCTGAGCTGCACCCCGGGGAGCACCAGGCACAAAGTTGGGGAACGGTGGGGGGACCTCTGCCAGAGAGAGCATGTGGAGGGCAGATAGAGAGCAGCTTAGCCAGCCAAGTTCCAGGAAACAGAAACCCTAATTTCTGAGCCCTGTAAGCAGGAGCTCCCAGGGCATGAGCCCATTGAACCTAGGGAGGGGAGTGAAGAGAGACTGCAGAGCTCTGTCCTCTGCTCCTGGAACAAGACTCTGGAGTTCTGACCACATTCAGATCCTGATTGCAGTCTAGGCGCCCCCATAGAATAGCAGGGCCCCCCCCCTCAACCCCATGACAGAGGGGAGCGCTTATGGTCATTCACAGAACAGGAGGGAGGACAGAGCCTCACACACTGAGACCCTTCTGGGAGTGTCCCAAAAGGTCAGGAAGCACCCCAAAAGCAGGCTTAGGCTGGGAAAATGAGCAAGCAGAGAAATAATAGGAACACCATTGAGAAATATTTTGCATATGAGCCCAAGAAGGATCAAAATACTCAGTCTGAAGATGAGGAAGCACAAGCTCCTGCATCTAAAGACTCCAAGAAAAACAAAAATTGGGCTCAGGCTATGACAGAGCTCAAAAAAGACTTTGAAAATCAAATGAGGGAGTTAGAAGAAAAACTGGAGAAAAAATGAGAGAGATGCAGGAAAAACATGAAAATGAAGTCAGTAGCTTAGTCAAGGAAATCCAAAAAAATGCTGAAGAAAATAGCATGCTAAAAACCAGCTTAGGTCAAATGGATAAAACAGTTCAAAAAGTTATTGAGGAGAAGAATGCTTTAAAAAGCAAAATGGGCCAGATTGGAAAAAGAGATAAGAAAACTCTCTGAGGAGAACAAATCCTTCAGACAAAGAATAGAATTCAGGGAGATTGATGAATTTACTAGAAATCAGGAATCAATAATTCAAAACCAAAAAAATGAAAAATTAGAAGAAAATGTGAAATATCTAATTGAAAAAACAACTGATATGGAAAACAGACTTAGGAAAGATAATTTAAAACTTATTGGAATATCTGAAAGTCATGATCAGGAAAAGAGCCTTGACATCATTTTCAAAGAATTACTACAGAAAATTGCCCTGATATTCTAGAAGCAGAGGGCAAAATAGAAATGGAGAGAATCCACAGATCCCCCCGAAAAAGGGATCCCCAAAAAACCAACCCCTAGGAATCTTATAGCGAAATTCCAGAACTCCCAAGTCAAAGAGAAAATATTACAAGCAGCCAGAAGGACACAGTTCAAATATTGTGGAGCTGCAGTCAGGATCACATAGGACTTAGCAGCAGCTACATTGGAAGCTCGTAGGGCTTGGAATATAATATACTGGAAGGCAAAAGAGCTTAGAATGCAACCAGGAATCAACTACCCAGCAAAACTGAATGTCCTCTTCCAGGGAAGAAGATGGACTTTCAATGAACCAGGGGAATTTCAAATGTTTCTGTTGGAATGGCCAGAGCTGAACAGAAGGTTTGATCTTCAGATACAGGACTCAGGTGAAGCATAGAGAGTGGAGGAGAAGGGGAAAATATGAGGGACTTAATGATGATGAACTGCATGTATTCCTGCATAGAAAAATGACACTGATAATACTCATATGAACCTTCTCAGTTCATAGAGCAGGTAGAAGGAGCTTTTATAGTTGAAGCACAGGAGAAAGCTGAATCTGAAGATAAAAATATGGTGTAAAAATGGAGTCAATAGATAAAAGGGAAATGTAATGGGAGAAAGCAAAAGGAGAGGGGGAATAGGCCAAGATATTTCGTGTAATAAGATTTTTCTTTATTACAGTGAGCTATTACAATGATATGGAAGGGGGGGAAGGCAAGGGGGAATGAGGGAATCTTCGCTCTCATCAGAGGTGGCTAGGAGAGGAAACAGCATATATACTCAATGGGGTATAGAAGAAAAGGGTGGGACAGTGGGAAGGGGGGATGTGTGTGATGGAGGAGAGGATGGACCATAGCGGGAGAGTGGTCAGATATAACACATTTTCCTTTTTACTTCTTGCAAGGGGCTGGGATTGGATGGCCTGTCCTGGACCATAGGGCCAGGTGGATGCTGGGCCTAAGGAGTGGTATGGGGGCTCAGGGCCTCTTGGCCCCAGAGCCGGAGATCAGTTGGGTGCATCACTCAGCTATGCTACAGCAGAGTCAGAGTGAAAGGAGAGAGAAAAATATAGTACATGGTAGTGGAGAAATATGAAAGGAGGGAGTTGCGATCAGCAATGGCAAAGGTGGAAAAATATGGAAGTAACTTTTACCATGGACTTATCATAAAGAATGTGATCCACCTGTGACAGAGTTGTTGGTGTTGGGACAAAGACTCAAGCACATTTTTTATTATTATTATTTTGGGGGGTGCAGGGCAAATGGGTCTGGGTGGCCTGCCTGGGGCCACATAGCAGGGTGATCTTTGTGTGTCTGAGGCCGGATTTGGACCCAGGTGCTCCTGGCTCAAGGGCCAATGCTCTGTCCGCCACCCAGCCACCCCTACTATTATTGCTATTTTATTTTATTTTGGGTCTTTTTTCTTTTTTTTTGGTTTTTGCAGGGCAGTGGGGTTGGGGTGTCTGGCACATTACACGGCTGGATGATTGTTGGATGTATGTGGCCTGATGTGGGCTCGAGTGCTCCTGGCTCCAGGGCTGGTGCTCCATCCATTGCGCCACCTAGCCATACCTACAGTTATTACTATTATTTTTTTATTTTAATTTTTTTCTCTCCCCTTTACTTTATCGCTCAAGCAAATCTATATTTATTGGGGGCATTTTGTTTACTCTTAAACAAGAATATTTTATTAATGTAAAAAGACATTATTTGTACAAAATGAGAATAAATATTAAATAAAAAATAAAACAAACAAAAAAATTAGTACCAATGTCAGACAAATTATTCTCAAAAAGTGATAAAATACCAGATTCTCTTTATACCTCATTGAATTGTATGCATAACCTTAAAAATTAGAAGAAAAACAAATTATAAACCACTCACAGAGATATAAGATGTTTAGCTGAGATGAAAGGTTCAAGTAAGGGTTTTTAAATAATTGGGTGTAGAACTTAATAATTTAGGGTTAAAATAAGATGACAGAAATATATTAGATATGAAGTGTATTTTCTAGGATTTACCCCAAGACCCATAGGTCTGCTGTGTGCCAGCCGGCTAACTTATACTACATAGTTTATTCATTACCTATTCGCTTGACTCAATGCAGCTGTAGTTAAGTTCTCAGACAACTGTTGAAGAGGCAGGAGGCAAAGATGACAAGTTCTTCGTTTATTTTTCAGAATGCAAGACTTAAAGATCCCCTTAGTCCCTGGTTTACTCCCAATTCATGTGGCATTCTCTAAGTAGCCAATCAAACAATGCCTCCATACTCCCGGACAGCAGGTGATAAAAGTTTACTTCCTCAGGCTAGTACTCTCACATAATGTTGCTATCACCCACTTAGTGTTTACTCACAATGTTCCACTTCCAGAAAGTGCCAAAGCATTAGGAAGTTATGAGAAGATCGGGAGAGCTGACCCATTGATGCATGTGGGCAAGAGGACCTTTAAGTCATTCCCAGTCACGCAATGACATTCCTGTGACCCTCAACAGTCTCTTACATAGGTTGAGGCCATTAATGTAATGACCATCCCCAGAAGAGGGGATATTCACAAGATATTTACAGATAAATAACGATAAGAGAAACATTAAATCTCCTTGGAGGCCAGTCTATTTAGGCTGCAGAATTGTTCATCCTCATACAATGCTCTTATCTAAATGAAGATTTATAGTTTTCTCTTTCCTGAATTATAGTATAAAGAGGGCAGGACAAGTTTGCTGGCTTTCTAATCATTTGTCTTCCTGAGTTTGTAACTAAAATATGAAAAGATAACATTCCATTTTTTTTACAATAATAAGAAATTAGACTTTTTTTTAAAACAGGAATATAGGTTTTGAAAACTTATTAAACTTCGACAATTTTCCCCCATTTTAATCAAGGTTGACATCATTACAGTCAACTGTAGAGCACAACCAAAGAAAGCTGGACACACACGCATGCACACATGTGCACACGCATACTCAGATTCACATACACACTTTCTTTTTCTCAGACATGTGCATGTGCACACACACATTATCACACTCTATCTCAAACACACACACTTTCTTCCCTGCACTCATGCATTTCCTTGTCTTGCGCATCCACTTCCACAGACTTTTTAAAACATACTCATATCCTCTCACACACACTCACTCACACTGTCTCATTCTCTCACACCCTATTCTCACACTATTACACAATTGAAGCAGGGAGAATGGGTTTCTCACATTCACACATTTTATTTCACACTCACACACTATCTCATTCACTCTTTCACACACATTAACTCACACTGTTACACACAAAATACCCTCACATTCTCTCACTGTCTCCCACACTGTTTTTCATACTTTACCTTATACTCTGTCTCATATACACACACATTCTCTCTCACAATCACACCATCTCACACATACACACTTTCACACGACAGGAAAGAGAATGAAATTAAACTTTAAGCAGGTTTTGTGAGGTGATATCACAACTTGTACGGTGAAGAGAAACTCAAGCAAGGTTAAATCAATGAATCAGTGACAAGTTCTGAAAAGGAAACACACCATAATTATGATACATCAGTGTTAACTATTCCATAATAACATCAACTTGCAACATTACAAAAGAATCATTTATCTGTAGTATGACCCCAAAGAAACCAAGAGTGAAATGCCTGGTTCTATAATTCAGCAATTGATATCTCCAGTGAACTGTGAGTATATCAGAATGAAGTCAGAGGGAAGTGTTGACCACAGAAAGTGAATAACTGTTATTTATGTGACTGAGTATTAACTAAAAAAAATTGTTGGTTGACTAAGCAGACCAATTGAATAGTTTTCTTCATGACTTGCAGGATTCAGAACTGGAAGAAACCTTAGAAATCCCTTATTTTTTAGATAAGAAAACTGAGATACCACTTACTTCACAGAGCTATTGTGTTTTTTTTTTAAGAAATATATTATTTATTTTGAGTTTTACAATTTTCCCCCCATTCTTGCTTCTCTCCCCCCACCCCCATGGAAGGCATTCTGTTAGTCTTTACATTGTTTCCATGGCATACATTGATCTCAGTTGAACGTGATGGGAGAGAAAAATCATATCCTTAAGGAAGAAAAATAAAGTATAAGAGATAGCAAAATTACATAATAAGATAATGGGTCTTTTTTCCTAAATTGAAGGTAATAGTCTTTGGTCTTTGTTCAAACTCCACAATTCTTTCTCTGGATACAGATGCCATTCTCCATTGCAGACAGCCCCAAATTGTCCCTGATTGTTGCACTGATGGAATGAGCAAGTCTATCAAGGTTGATCATCACCCCCATGTTGATGTTAGGGTGTACAATGTTTTTCTTCACATAGCTATTGTGAAGAAAGTCCTTTGTTAAAGCACTAAATGAAAGTGAAACA
Source organism: Macrotis lagotis (assembly GCF_037893015.1). Taxonomy (NCBI): domain Eukaryota; kingdom Metazoa; phylum Chordata; class Mammalia; order Peramelemorphia; family Peramelidae; genus Macrotis; species Macrotis lagotis. The sequence continues at coordinate 863,269,650 of NC_133658.1, forward strand.
TAAAACTGAAAGATTCATATCTACTTGTTTGAAATGCTCCCTACTGTCAGAGAGAAGATGCAGGGTCCAAGTTAAAGGAAGATTTTATGTAATGAGTGAGATTTCATGCTAATTATGCAGATAACATGCTAATTATACTAAGTTCTGGAGAACTCCAGAGCCTCTTGGATAAAATCTATAATCACTCAAAATAGATTTGCCTTTTTATCCATCAATGAAAAAAAAAGTTGAGGACTATCTATCATGTGCAATTGGACAGCCTACAGAGATCCTCATTCACCATTAGAGATGTCTTGAAAAGCCATTGAAAATATTCAGGGATTTGGACCCAAAATTGAACAAGAGAAAGAGATCAGATTAGATTCTTTTTTTCTAAGACATTGTAAAGCTATTTTGTTGAGACCAGATTTATCTTAGAAATAAAGGCCCATCTTTTTTTTTAATTCTAGTATTCTGCCTATGTTTAAAGTACATAAGATTTGGAACACCACAGTCTCTGAAAAATTAGAAATAAGAAGCACCAGAAGGCAATGAAATGGTACATGGTCAATGGGAATACAAAATAAAGGATGCTATCAAAGATGTATGTTTGAAAAAGAAAAGAGTGAAAGGTGAAGGAAAAATGAGGGGTCATATTGGAGAGAGAAATAGCTAATCTTTGAGACCTATGATTGCTAAGAGAAGGGCAGGCAACAGAAGGTCTAAGGAGAACACAAGGATGAATGACATTTAGAGTCAAAGGGGCAAGTTACAAAGATCAAAAGAAGGAAGTCCCCTTTGATTAAATAACCTGTACAATTAAGAAGGGCAAAAGGGAGAAGGTAAACAGCAGCATAAAATTCAGGTTTATTCTCTTCTGGAGATAACTGAGGTAATTCTGTAGCTCTGGATATTGTTGTGGACCAGTTTCTTCCAAGTAAATTCAGCTTACATGTAGCTAACTTCCTTTCTGGTAAAAGAAATGTCTCAACACAAATTTTATCAGGTCAAAAGTTAGAATATTGGAACTTCTTAGATCATGCAAATTATAATTTGATTTGTCAATTGTCACATAGAAAAGTTAGACACAAATAGAAAATTTGAAAACCAAACCAATTTTATACAAAACAGCTTTAAAAACTCAGTTTTATACTTGGCCTTACTCATTTATTTCCCCCATTTGAAGAATGCTGCTCCACAAATTAAAAAACTTTCATGAGACTCAGAATTCTATTACAAAAGTGAATTCATTAAAATTGCCAAATTAACTTGAATTTGTTACATATTTTTTGATAATCATATTAGAATGGTGTGCATCGAATAAATGATTTTCAAATAAAAGTTTTAACCTTTTGCCAATGTTTAAAAAGAATCAAAAACTATTAGCTGAAAACAGATTTCTATATAAAATTATTTTTAAAAAAGAGACCAGATCATCCTTCTGATATACTTAGTTGACTAACATTCCTATCCTTATAACAGAACTTGAGATAGAATAGAAAATCATATCCTGATATCACAAAATCTTTATCATATTTACTTAAATATCCTTAGCATTGTGAAAAGTTAAAAGATCTTACTTTCCTCAGGAACATGGAGCTGACAACAGATGCCAAAAGCTATACATTTAGCCTAGTTGGTTATTAGATAGCTATAGAAGCAAAAAAAGGCATACATTTTTACAAATGAATTAATCATATTTCAAGCTGATTCCCTGATATGATTATCAAAATTTGTCATAGAGAGCTAAGACATAAGAAAAGGGAAAAATTCCCTTTTTTATTGAGATATCAGTTTTTAGGGTGAGGTTATGTGAATGACTAAATACCATGAGCCAGACGTAGAGTCTACCAGATGAGACATTTCAAATGTCGTGTTGGGGAATTTGCTAAACAAGACATTTTCCTAACCTTTTCCAAAGAACCATCATCTGCAGTATGCATGTCCAAAGCCCATCAGGTTTCTAGTATCATAGGTCACTAGTCCTACATAAATTTCTTTGATGATCATATCTGGGGTCAGACATAGATAGAAAACCAATTAAACATACCGTACAGATGGTCAACAGCAATTTCCTGGGGTGGCTAGGTGGCACAGTGGATAGAGCACCGGCCCTGGAGTCAGGAGTACCTGAGTTCGCATCTGGCCTCAGACACTTACCTAGCTGTGTGGCCTTGGGCAAGCCACTTAAGCCCATTGCCTTGCCAAAAATAAACCCCTAAAAAAATAAAAATTAAATTAAAATAGCAATTTCCTATAATCAGAATGAATTCAGCTCTTAAGAATCAAAATATGCCATGTGGTGACTGTAATCTCACAGTGGCAATGATACTATATTATGACAGAAAAATCACCACTTATTTTATCAGTGATGCAAAAAGTATTTTGCTTCTTAATAACAAAAGATTTGACATGTCAAAATAATATCCTAAACTGAATCAAGGAATAGATTTTACAAAAACAATTTTTTTTAGTAAATATGTTCAATTTTAAACCATGTTTAAAATAGGTCTAAGCACAAATCACTGTTTTTAAACAAATATAACATCTTAGGTGAGTTTAAAATAATTTGCCTACATATCAAGCAAGTGTTTCTAATTCCAAATGAAACAAAACAGTGAAAAGAAAAATTAGATTTCCAAGTTGGGTGATGCATGAATTATTGTATTTCATGAAACAAGACATTTCCATACTGAAATCTTATTACTTAGAACAAAAGCAAAAATAATACAGAAGTTTCTTAACTTTAGTTTCATTAACATAATGGATTTTTACATCTTTTTTTAATAAGTTTACTTTTACCCAAATATACTCATGTTACACTCAAAAAAGAAAATGAGATTCTTCAGGAGTTGACTTATATACTTGGGATAAATTCAACACATTAATATAATTCTTATTTATGCCATGGAATGGCAACAATTCAGATCAAACTAGCAAAAAATTTTTTCTACCCCCCAGTAATTTAGATGCATTTATCAATGGCAAAGTGTTTCAATTGTGCAATAGTAAACTTCCACATTTACTACTTTGAAAAATAGAAAATTTTCTCTGAGAGCTATAGGGAGGGATATAGTTAGGTGGACAAGGCCTATTGAAAGGCCTATGAAATTCCAAAAGAAACATTCAAAGTTCCAATGTCTCACTTCATTACAGTAGTTCGGATCAAAAAGAAGTTCTAAAAAGGATCAATGTAGGAAGGGTTGTGGGAAATCTGGGACACTATTACATTGTTGGTGGAGCTATGAACTCATCCAACCTTTCTGGAGAGCAGTTTGGAATTATGCCCAAAGGGCAGCAAAAATATGCATACTCTTTGATCCAGCAATACCATTACTGGTTCTATACCCTGAAGAGATGATGAAAAAGGGTAAATACATCACGTACAAAATTCAAAGTTAGTATGTACAAAAGTATTGTATTGTATAAAAAGTATTGTACAAAAAATATTCATAGCATCCCTATATGTGGTGGCAAAGAATTGGAAATCAAGTGAATGTCCATTAATTGGGTAATAGTTTAACAAACTGTGGTATATGTATGTCATGGAACATCATTGTTCTGTTAGAAACCAGAAGGGACAGGATTTCAAGGAAGCCTGAAAGGATTTGCATGAACTGATATTGAACTAGATGAGCAAAACCAGAAAACCATTGTATACCCTAACAGCAACGTAGGGGTGATGATCAACCTTAATTGATTTGTTCATTCCATCAGTGCAACAATCAGGGACAATTTGGGGCTATCTGTAATGGAGAATACCATCTGTATCCAGAGAAAGAATTGTGGAGTTTGAACAAAGACCAAAGACTATTACCTTTAATTAAAAAACAAAACAAAACATTATCTTATTATATAATTTTGCTATCTCTTATACTTTATGTTTCTTCCTTAAGGTTATGATTTCTCTCTCATCACATTCAACTGACATCAATGTATACCATGGAAACAATGTAAAGATTAACAGACTGCCTTCTGTGTGTGTGGGGGGGAGCAAGAATGGGGGGAAATTGTAAAACTCAAAATAAATAAAATCTTTCTTAAAAAAAAAGGAGTTCCAAGATGTGTCCCAAGTCACATCTACTGAGAGCAATTACATATGAATACACATACACACACATGTGTGTATGTGTATGATCTCACTAATTAAAATATGTTGGACAAGATAGTTGTTAATATCAAATTATTGGACTGTATTAACTTAAAACTTAAAAACACATACAAAATTTTTCTTAAATTAGTTGGGAAATTGTAAAATGATAGATATCTTTTTCTTATTCAGCTTTAAAGCAAAAATAAATCTTTAAAATTTGAACTTATCAAATCCAAATTGATGTAAAATATTTTTAAAATTCAAAAAAATTTTTTTAAATCCAAAAAGCCACCCCTATAATAGTGTTTCTTAAAGCAAGCCATGTTTGGTAACATTTCTATGAGCAGATTTCCCTTTATAAGCAAATAGGTCAATCAAGGTAATATTTATCTTTTGTAAAAATTAATTTATGAATTTCACCCCAATTTTATGTAGAGATTCAACACAGAACATTCTTTTTTTTTTAGGACAGAAAATCCTTGACAAGGATTTATAACTTGATGTTTCTAAAAGAAATACCCTTTTAGGATTACAAGATTTTCTTTGTTCTTCAGTTAATAATCTTAAAAACTTTATAAATCATAATCAAAATAATTTAAAATAAGTTTCCTTTGGGGTGGCTAGGTGGCGCAGTGAATAGAGCACCAGCCTTGGAGTCAGGAGTACCTGGGTTCAAATCTGGCCTCAGACACTTAATAATTACCTAGCTGTGTGGCCTTGGGCAAGTCACTTAACCCCATTGCCTTGAAAAACCTAAAACAAACAAACAAATGAATAAATGAATGAATAAACAAACAAACAAACAAATAAATAAATAAATAGAGTAAGTTTCCTTTTGTATCGAAATGTAGATGATAGAATAGTGGTCATTTCCCAATTCAGGTAATGATGGTACTTTTAATATGTAGGGGAAACTGCATGGTACAAGGATATTTTATAAATGCACACATATTTTCAATGGAGGAAAAAGCTGGGACATGATTATCATAGGCACAGCAGGACAAAGTCAGTTACGTCCTCTAAGCTTTTCACTCCACATGTAAAATATCACTAATTGCAACTTAGGGTCAGATACAGTTATTTTTCTTTTTGTGGTGTCACAGTAAGCAATAACAATACATTAGGGATTTATTTCACTGAAATTTTCCTCATTCATTGTTGTAAACAGCACAATATTAATCTCCCAATGTTTAGTGCATGAGGGAAATTTGTCTTGGTTCAGAATAATAGTTGATACAATTATTATCCAATATTTCTTAATACTACAACATTTAGGAACAACAAAATATCATAACTATGTACTTTTTTTTGGCAAGGCAATGGGGTTCAGTGGCTTGCCCAAGGTCACACAGTTAGCTAATTATTAAGTGTCTGAGGCCAGATTTGAACTCAGGTACTCCTGACTCCAGGGCCGGTGCTCTATCCACTATGCCACTTAGCTGCCCCATAACTATGTACTTTTAAAAACTTGAAAACTCCTTAATTTAATATATTTTTTCAGTTTACCTTGCCCTTATCTATAATTATATAATTAAAAGAGATAATAATGAGTTAACATTTGCTTTTAAGCCAACAGCTCTACAATTGCATGACCCAAAAACATGAGTCCCTGTTTCTACTTACAGAAAAGAAAATAATAGAGAGAATTTTTTTTTGCATGTTATACAGCTTAATAAATTCCTTAAATTAGGTAGTTCTGTTCTCTTTCCCTTCAGGACTAAAATTTGGCTTAAATTAAACCAAATATGAACATATAAAGAAAGTTAATTTCTAACACACACACACACACACACACACACACACACACACACACACACAGACAAAGAGATCTCAAACCTTTTCTCCTAGTTTAAACCTGTCCAGTTTCTAAAGGAAAGCTTATCTTTTGCAATTTTTCACAAATCACCACACTATTTAAAAACATTTTAGAATGGGACTAAATCCACAATCTTAAAAATAATGACATCCTAAATTAAATGATAATCTGCCACTGATTATTCACATATACACACACAGATACATGGACACACACACATATATATGAATAAATCTTTTAACAATTAAATTCATAACTTAAAGATTAAATGGAGAATTTGCATTTTAAAATATTTGTTTCATTTAGACTAAATCTTATTTTTCAAGTTAGCTCCTGTCTTGTATGGTGAGGAACAAGATGTTTCCCAAGATTTAAAATACAAAAATCAATATTTAAAGTGGATGGAGGGGCGGCTAGGTGGCATAGTGGATAAAGCACCGGCCCTGGAGTCAGGAGTACCTGGGTTCAAATCTGGTCTCAGACACTTATAATTACCTAGCCATGTGGCCTTGGGCAAGCCACTTAACCCCATTTGCCTTGCGAAATAATAATCATAATAATCATAATAATCATAAAGTGGATGGAAGTCTCATATATAATTTCCATCAAAATTTCCAAATTTCCACAGTATACCTTTCAATTTAACATTTTATATTTTATATTACATTTTACATTAACCAATCCTTAATTTTAACTTGTATAACTCTTAAAATACCTAATCAAAACCCAAATACCTCGTTTAAAAATCTGATTCCCATTAAAAAAAAACAACCAACTTTGAGCTCCAGGATAGCAGTTAGCCTGTGTTATAACTTTATCTTTTTTTAGATTCACAGAGAGAGATAGAGAGGAGTAGGTGAAGGACAACCTCCAGAATGTGAATTAGATAAATAAGACAGGCTGCATAGAGGGAGTACTAGGGCAAAACTTAATAAATGAATTGGCCATGAGGTTTGAAGCAGAGCCAGGAAGAGGAACAACAGACTTTCCTCCTTCAAAATTACAATTTATAGATAAAAATATTCCAGGGCATGCCTAAATTGTGAATTTTGAAAGAAAAGTTCTAATTTCCCCTATTTCCAGATGAAAATCCAAGTATAGAAATGACAGAAGGCTAGAAGCCACTTCCCTGGCAGGGGAGAGAAACAAAAAAAAAAAAGGGAATAGAAATAGCCAATCAGGACAGACAAAATACAATAGATAAATGACGCAACCAATCAAGACACAAAGAATCAAAAACAATCCCAACAGAACTTCACAAGAACAAAGACAATTTTAAGTTCTCACCATCCATCAGTCACCAAACAAACATACACAAATTGGGGGTGGGGGTGGGGGATGGAGAAGACCTGAACAAGATCTCATACTATCAGGTACCAGAAACCATTAACACACAGAGGATACCCACAACAAATTTTCACATCAGAGGTGCCTAAAACACAACAGATAAAAAACAAATGCCACAAATACCAGAGAACACCTAAAGAAATTCTCACACCAGAGAGATACCCAGAGGCCAGACCAGAAGAAATTTCTATCAAAAGGAGGAATGAATTCCCATGAATTCTCTCTGAGGTAAAACCTTATGTGTTTTAACTGCAATTAAAACACTAGTTCAAAATAGAGCAGGAAATTGAAAAGTTATAGACCTCTATCTGACGATTTTCTTCAGGCAATAATTAACCAGAGGCCTTTTGATTAGTATAATTGGGAAGAGGAAGAGGACCTGTCCCTCTTCAAATCACTCTCCAGATCTGAGTCACAGCACGAACTGTAGAATTTAATAATGTAGGATTAAAATAAAAAGATAGAAATATGGTAAACATGAAGTTTACACATTTGGATTTACCAAGAAACCTATGGAGGAAAGTCATTAAGGTAATGGACCACCATGAACAGAGGGAGACTGAGATATTTATACATAATCAAAGATAAGGAAAATATTAAACCTCCTTTGAAGCCGATCTATTAGGTTACACAATTGCTCATACTATTACAATATTATGTCATCTAAAGGAGGATGAGTTATTTCTTTCCTACATTAAAGTATAAATTATAAGATGGGACAAGTTACCTGGATTTGTCTTCCTGCGTTTCTAATTAATATATGGAGAAGTAACATTATAAAACTTTTTAAACCAGGAATATATATATGTACACACACACACACACATATATATATATATATATACATATATATTAAAAACTTATTAAATTTTGACATGGGAAAGAGACATGAGTATCTTTGTAGGCAGTAGGAATTAAAACAAAAGTTAGGGAGAGATTGAAAATGAGACTGGGGATGATGTGTGGGCAGTTTATTGAAGGAGTTGGAATGAAATGTGAGTGCTTGAGCAGGTTAAGGGATTACCCTTGTTAAGGAGTAAAGTCATATCAACTTGTGAAAGAGGAGTAAGGGAGAAAAAACTGGCAGAAGGCATGTGATTGAAAGGAGATAAAGAAGAGGGAGGAAGAAGAAACTCATGGTGAATGACTTCATTTTTTCGATAAAATATGAGGAAGACTTCTCAGCTCAGAAGGGAGAGGAGGGAGAGATATAGAAAGTTTGAGAAGGAATGAAAAAGTGTGGAAGAGCCATTGTGGAGGGTGGGAAAGGGAGTTGATAAGGAAGGTTTAGAAGGATTGCCTAAGAAGAAAAGTAGTCATACAGAGGGAGTGGGAGGGGAATCTTATCCAAGAAACTCTTACATACAAATAACAAATATATTTAAACATATATGGATATCCATATTCATAACTATATCTCTATCTATATGTCCAAAGGCCATTCCCTAATAGATAAATGATCAAAAGATGTGAACAAACAATTCTCTAGAGAACTACAAACTACTAACTTCGTGTGGAAAAAACTCCAAATCACTAATATAAGAGAAATACAAATCAAAACAAACTTAGTTTCATCTCATAACCTACAAATTGGAAAAAAATGACAAAAGATGGCATAGTCTATGTTGGCGTGGTTATAAGAAAATAGATGCATTAGTACACTGTTGTGGAGCTATGAATCAGTATAACCATTTTGGTAAGCAGACTGGAATTATGCAAATAAAGTGACTAAAATGTCCATAGGATTTGACCCAGAGATTATATTATTAGACCACTGATTAGAAGAAAGTCATCATATACACCAAAATATTTATAGCAACTTTTTTTTTGATAGCAAAGAATTAGAAACTAAGTAGATGCCCGTTGATTAGGAGGAAAATAGCTAAAAACAAACTGTGATATGTAAATGTAATATAATTTAATGAACTGTTAAGAAATGACCAATGTGATGAATACATAATAGCCTGGAAAGATCGATGTGAGCTGATGCAAAGTGAAGTAAACAGAGGCAAGAAAATAAAAATGGGACTAAAACAAGTAAACAAAAAGAACAATCACAAAAAATTAATCAAAAGGGAATTTTGTAGAATTAAAAAGGACAAGTATAACTTAAGAGAAAGGAAAACATCTTCATGCTACCCTTTTTTAGAAGTTAGAGATCCACAGCTATAAATTGCATATATTTTCAAACTTTTTCAATGTGTCAATCAATTATACTAGTTTTTTCTCTTTTTTTTCCCCTTTCTTAAAGGATGTTATTTGTTATATGGTATAATGATCTAGTAGGGAGATAAAAAGGAATATTGGAAGATATTATGGTGAAGGAGAAAAACAAAATTAAAAAAAACTAATTTAAAACAAGAGATAATTGGTAACTTTGGAGAGAGCATTTTCAGATGAGTGAAGCCAGATCTCAAATTTCTGAGAAATGAGAGAATAGGACACAAAACCAGTAACTATATAACTGTTAAGGCTGGGAAAGGAGGAGAGACATAAGATGATAACTTGCAAAGATAGAAGTAGAGTCTAGAGAAAGTTCTTTGTTTTGTTTTTAGGATAGGTGAAATGAGCATTTTTGAAGGTGGTACAGAAGAATTCAATTCCAAGGGTAAGATTTGTTCAATCATTCAATTCAGTCATTGAGGATGGAAGCTCCTGGAGAAGGGAAGAGACAGGATCAAGTAAATGGAAAAGAAGTTGGTCTTGCCCACTTTTTTCATAGACTGGTAGAATGGAGAAAGTGGGAGATGATGTCAAGGGGTTTTGATATGAAGAGAATGGAAGGAGAAGGAGAACATGGTAAATGGCTTCAATTTTTTTTTTCTGTAAAATAAGAGGCTAAGTACATTAAGGTGGGGAAAAGGGAGGTGTAGAGAGCTCAAGAAAGGAAGAGAGGGTTTAGAATAACTTCTGTGTGTAGCAAGATAAGGAATCAATTAGGGAGAAATAAAAGGATTTCCTTGAGGCAGCAAAATGTGAATTTGTTGCATATTGTGAATTTGCCCTCTCTTTCCCTTCTTTTTTAGGAGTTTTTTTTAGTTGTTTTTTTTTTTTTTTGCAAGGCAATGGAGTTAAGTGGTTTGACCAAGGCCACGCAGCTAGGTAATTATTAAGTGTCAGAGGTCGGATTTGAACTCAGGTACTCCTGACTCCAGGGTCAGTGCTCTATCCACTGAGCCACCTAGCCGCCCCATTTTAGGAGGTTTTGAAGTATAATATTAATATTTGTGTAATCCTTGTATAAGAAGGATCCTTGACAATTTTTAGAAATATGAATTTGACTAGGCATCTTTAGGTCTGGAAACATACTGATAAGGCAGAGATGGGGGGGGTCACAGAACCTATCTTGGATTCACAAAATGTTCTTGTTTACCTGATCCTTTTGCTGTGCCTGCAGATTCCTGACTCCTCCCGAGACTATCTCCCCTTTCCCCAGATGTAGCTGGAACTAAAGAACATCATATTCCACATATCCTAAGCCTGTAAGAGACCTGGGAGTGATTCTTTCTACATTAGTAACTACCTGTCTGATAAGGAAATATATCTAACTGCTATTTCTGCTTCTGTAGCCTGCTTGCTCACAATACCGCCCCCCTTGCCCCAAATACTATAAAAACCTTGTTCTCTGGACACTCGGTGCCATGCAATTTGAGGGAAAATATAACTCTGCATAGTCAGGCAATAAATCTCTAAAACTAATCAAATTTTGGTCTCTGTCTAGCTCTTAGGGTTCAGTAGTTTGACTGAGGATGTTTTCCCCAAATGCCAAGGATTTCTAGGTATCCATAGGATTCTAGATCTAAGACTCTGATGCCTCAAGTCTGAGCTTAGATCCTTAAATCTTCTAGAGCCTAGATGAGGAGGGCATAGCCATTACAAAGAGACATTAAGTAGGAAATTGGGTGAAGCTTTACTCCTTCTTTGTCCATGAGAGACAAGATTTCCACTGAATCCTTAATAATTCAACAGTTTTGAGTAAACAAGCCATTCCCCAATTGACAAATGGTCAAAGGATATGCAAAGGCAATTTACAGCTGAGGAAATCAAAGCAATTCATAGCCATATGAAAAATTGCTCCAAATCATTACTTATTAGAGAAATGCAAATTAAAGCATCTCTGAGATACCACCTTACACCTCTCAGACTTGCCAATATGACCAGAAAGGGCAATGATCATTGTTGGAATGGATGCTGGAAATCTGGGACACTTATATTGTTGGTGGAGATGTGAACTCATCCAACCTTTCTGGAGAGCAATTTGGGATTATGTCCAAAGGGCAACAAAAATGTGCATACCCTTTGACCCAGCAATACCACTACTGGGTCCATGTACCCTGAAGAGATGATGAAAAAGGGTAAAAACATCACTTGTACAAAAATATTTATAGCAACACTGTTTGTAGTAGCAAAAAATTGGAAATTAAGTGAATATCCTTCAATTGGGGAATGACTTAACAAACTGTGGTATATGTATGTCATGGAACACTATTGTTCTATCAGAAACCAGGAGGGATGGGAATTCAGGGAAGTCTGGAGAGATTTGCATGAACTGATGCTGAGTGAGATGAGCAGAACCAGAAAAACATTGTACAACCTAACAGCAACATAGGGGCGATGATCAACTTTGATGGACTTGCTCATCCCTTCAGTGCAACAATCAGGAACAATTTTGGTCTGTTTATAATGGAGAATACCATCTGTATCCAAAGAAAGAATTATGGACTTTGAACAAAGACCAAAGACTATTACCATCAAGTTAGGAAAAAAAAGCATTTTATTATTATGTAATTTTAATATCTCATACTTTATTTTTCTTCCTTAAGGATATGATTTCTCTGTCATCACATTCAACTGAGATCATTGTATAACATGGAACCAATGTAAACACTAACAGAATGCCTTCTTTGGGGGTGGGGTGGGGGGAGGGAAGCAAGAACGGGGGAAAAATTGTAAAACTCAAAATAAATAAAATCTTTCTTTTAAAAAAATAATTCAACAGTTTCAAATGTCCTTAACCCTCAGAACTAGGATGGGGATGGGCAGGTCATAGATTCATCAGCTCAAAAATAATTCTATGAATATTTTGTCTCAGGCGCCAGAATCAAACCACAAACTCTGAAGGCAATGTTCATAAGCTCTAAATTTTCAGAGAACTCTGTACTTATTAATGCTGTTGAGAGTAGAAGTCACTTCTCACTTCCCACTCTGATGTCTACCCATGACACCACATTCAGAATTAGTCTTCCTTCCTCCTTTCACATGCTTACCAAAAACCAAGGACCTCTGTTTATGTAAAGGCAACTGTCCCTGGGAGAGTCTGTGATAAGAGAGAAGCTAGATAACATTGGGTGGGAACAAGATTGCTTTCCCACTGTATTCTTCTCTCTTACACATCCCTTATCAGAGATGCTGTGAAGTGGATTTCTGCAATGGATAATAAGGAGTCAGGAAAAAAGATATCTGAGGTTTTTTCCAACTTACAGCATCTATAAAATCATATTGAGCAGGGTCCTCAATATATACAAAACAGAACTTATTCTTTTTCCCACCCCATCCAATCCTATTCCTTCAGGTTTCTCAATTTCTGGAGAAGGCACTCCCAGGATCCTCCTAGCCTCCCAGATTCAAAACTTCAGCACAGCCTTGACTCTTTGCTCTCCCTCAGCCCTCAGTCACTAAGTCTTATTCATTCTAACTCAATCAATAACCAAACATTAAGTACTCTGTGCTCCACAATCCTCAACTCCATTTCCTTTCCCTTCTTCATTCATACAGACACTACACTAATTTAAAATCTGGACTATTACAAAAGCCTCCTAATTGGTCCATATGATTCTAATTTTTCTCCTTTCTTTAACCCATCCCATACAACCTATAGTTTATAAGGAATCTGACTTCAGCATTCCCATTCACAAAAACAAACAAAAAACTTCAGTAGCTCTCATTTCTCTCAAATCCTCAAGGGAATCTGTGATCTCATTGATTTGAGAGTTCTCATGGATCCTGAGAAGACCCATGGATCCCGTCCTGATTCTCACTTATCCATGTCCTTTCATAAACTCATTGTAGAGGATCCATCCAACATATTGAGGGCTTTCCTTAATTTCTCCTAACATTGTGAGACCAACAAAGCACTCTATCCACTTGTCACCCCTTCTCATTGCAAGTGACCAGGCTCACTTTTCCTATCATATAATATCATGATGATGCTTTAAACCTGTTCACCCAAGTTTCTCATCGATGTATTTCACTACAGTTCATTCATAGCCTTTGCCTCTTCACTGCCCTCTTGTGGTTTTCATTAATTCTTCAGAAACAGGTATATTCCAGGTCTCACTGTCACACACCAACCAGAATATTAGTATTAAAGTTAGATCTTTAATTCCCTAATTGATAGCCAAAGGATATGAATAGGTAACTCTCAAGAGAAGAAATAAGAACTATTGGTTAATGAGTCATTTTCAGTTGTATTGACTCTTTGTGACCCTACTTGGGAGTTTTCTTGGCAAAAATACTGGAGTGTTTTGCTATTTCCAGAACTATCTATGAGCATATGAAAAAAACATGTTTCAATTTACTAACATTTAGAGAAATACTAATTTAAGCAATTCTGATGCAGGGTTAGTGGGGCTGTGAAATTGGCCAGACATTCTAGAAATAAACCATGCATATCCTTCAATCATTACCAGACCTTTACTTCAAAAAAGGTCAAAGACAAAGGAAAATGTCCTATATATAAAAAATATTTACAACACCTCTTTTTTTGCAGTGGCAAAGGAAACTAAAGAGAGATGCCAAATGTGAGAAATTGCTGAATAAATTATGGCATATGAATGTAATGGAATACTATTGTGTCATAAGAAATGATGAAAGGGATTTTAGAGAAACCTGGGAAAACTTAAATGAACTGATGCAATATGAAATGAACAGAACCAGAGAACAATTTCTATCATAAATTGTAAGAATGAAAAATTTTGAAAGATTTAAAAGCTTTGATGAACACTATGATCGATCATGATTACAGAGGAAATTGACAAAGCATAACATCCAACTCTTGATAGAGGGATGATTGACTAAATATATAGAATGAGAAATTCACCTTTGGACAGCATCAATATGGAAACTTGCTTTGCTTGACAATGCCTCTGTTATATTTTCTCTTTTAAATGTTTGAGTATGTGGGAGAGAAAAATACTTAATTGAAAAAAAATTAAAAATAGAAAGGCCTTTACTTTAATGGGAATATTGGGGAACTTTGCAATTTCTTAAAAGCTTTCCCACCCATTTTGCTCTGGGCCTGATTTGTTTATCTGTTCTGTCAGTCCCAAATATTCATACCAATGGACAAGCTTAATAGGGTGTTCTTTCCCATATCTGTTGAAATCTGGGCAATAAGGCATTCATAACCCATTTGGTCCTTTCTATGTGCTTGGATGGGCTGAACTCCTAGAGATCTCCTTCAGGAGACTCTACAATATTTTGGAATTTGGTGCTAGGTTGTGAGCTAACTAGACCATTTAGAGGGTCTCTTTATCCAAAAAGAATTCCTCTTTGACCTGGACTTTGCACTGTATCTCCTCCCTTACAGTGGTAAATGCACGTATTTCTGTTTTCTGACTCACCTGATGTTTATTATCAGAAGGTCATTGAACAGGATCATTTGTTGTTGTATCTTCCAAGGAATTTTAAATAATTTTGATGGATAAACACAGGGAGGTGCTGGTAATTGCTTACCAAGTAGCCAAAAACACACAATATATTTTTGTTAAAATTATGTTGTTAACATTTTCTCCATTGCTTTAAGTCTACTCAGTCACAAGTTAATTTGAACAATTTGCCCTTGAGAGCTGGTAAGAGCTAGCTCCAATAAATGCCTAAATTGGAGACACCTTATTTTATGGTGCTAAGGCAGTACTTTGTTCTGCTGAATAAAATGCTTTTTCATAATCAACAAACAGTACAGTAGAATCTTATATTCTTAATATTTTTCAGTTAATTGTGAAATGATAAAGATAGTGATTATTATCATTTGTGAAAGCCTGGTGGTTATCTACTGACACCTTCATTGAAGATGTTCTCAATTTGTAGCTAGGACTCTAGGACTTTTCCATTAGATTTTCAACTTAAACTTTTCATCTCTGGTGACATTGCACAACTCTACCTCACTTAAATCTAATTCACTTGCAAGTCATGACATCACTTTCCTGATGTTAGAAGTCCTCTTAATCACACCTCTTCAGCACCATTTTCCCCTGGGGCCCCCTCCCTCTGGTTGGAGAGGGTGAGAGATTTTGAAGAGGGTATGCAGGGAATTTGCTTTATCATTTCCCTCTCTCTTAAATTTATGGAGAAAACATTCTGCAAGAAGAAATGAACTCTAACATACACTTACTCAAATCATTTCCCACCCCCAGCTTTCAGATTCTTCCCCATTCCCCTTTCAGCTTCCTGTGTTCTTTCCCAGGAGATTGTGAGCTTCTTGAGGGCAGGGGTGCCCTGATGCCTGTCTGTATAACCCCAGTGTACCCCTTAGTTCAGTATATGGTACATAGCAGAGATTAATAATTTTGACTCAGACTGATGTGCTCAATGATTTATTCATTCATCATTTATTGTTACCTTTTTTTATTATTAGTAAGGTTCAAGATGTTTTCCATGCTTTTGGTATCTCTCTTCAGATAATCTGAATGCATATATAGTTTCCCAATTATGTCAACTTCAACATGGATCTCTTCTATATACACATGGTCCAATGTGTCTATTCTTCCACCTTCCAGTATAGTGCCATATTGCTCTCCTCCATTAGCATAAGTCCAAGTGTGGTGGGTGCACCATCCTTGATGAGAAAACTTTATATTAATGTCTGTGCATAGTCTAAAGTACTCAAAGCAGTAAACTAGTCTATATTACACTGCATTCAAGGATCTCTACAGTCTGGTTCCCACCTTTCTAGTTCTCCTTCATACTAATTGCCTGGTCTAATTGGTTTAATAAGTTAATCCCTGAAAAAAAATCTCCCTTGGTATTTTACCTCCTATCTCCTTCCATTAACCTTGCCTGGGATGCACTCCCTCCATTCCATCTCTCAGAAACTGCCTCTTCCTTTAAAGCCATTTGGGTGTCATCTAATCAAAGGAGGATGATCTTCCCCCAGCAAGTGTTGGTGTCTTCTCTCTTGTCTTCTCAAATTATCTCATGTACTCATCTTCATACCTGTTGCAAGCAACTTGAAGGAACTAACTTGTAGCACAGAGATCTACATGTGGTAGGCAGATAATGCTTTCTGAGTCACATTAGACAGACAACTGGAGTCTCAGACTATAATAGAGGCCTGGGCTCCAGCATCTTTCTATGGAGGACTACTACTATAGCAGGAAAGAAGAAGAGCAGCAGCAGAAGGTGGCAGCACCACTTTCAGGACACAAAGTTGCCCTAGAATTATTTTTTTAGATTTTTTGCAAAGTAGTGGGGTTAAGTGACTTGCCCAAGATCACACAGCTAGGTAATTATTAAGTGTCTGAGGCTAGATTTGAACTCAGGTACTCCTGACTCCAGGACCAGTACTCTATCCATTGTGCCACCTAGCCACCCCTAGAATTAAATATTTTGAAATTTTTTTTTCTTCATTCTTTCCTGACTCTGAGAGACAGCAAGCTGACCCACAATGTAAAAGATACTGGCAATCATGACTCCAGAAGACTTATGATAAAGCCTGTTTCCCATCTTTTAGGAAGATTATGGATTAGGAGGCAGAGCAAAACATTTTCAGTCATGGTTCATATGTGAATCTGTTTTACCTGATTATGCTTGTTATAAAGAAGGGCTTTTGGGGTGGCTAGGTGGCATAGTGGATAAAGCACTGGCCCTGGAGTTCAAATGTGGCCTCAGACACTTAATAATTACCTAGCTGTGTGGCCTTGGGCAAGCCACTTAAGCCCATTTGCCTTGCAAAAACCTAAAATTAAAAAAAAAAGGGTTTTTATTTGGGATAAGGAGAGGTATAGGGGAAGAGTGGATGGGCAGTGATAGTGATACCAAAAGAGAGAAGAAAACAAAGAGATTCAAAGAAAACAGTAAAAGATAAAGCTAAGAGGGCATGGACTAGCAGTAGAGTATTGGTATTACATTTCTTGTATAATTCTTCTAAAATAATATGGAAACATTTCCATTTGTTATTATTAGTTTCATTTAAAATTTCTACAGCAGTAGCCTGGGGGGGGTCATAATGGAGTTCTCGTCTCACCTCTTCTACCACTAGTTGTGCAGCCTTGGATAAGTAATTTCTCCCCTTTGAGCCTTAGTAAAATGAACACATTGAACCAAGAGGGCTTCTGAAGTCCCTTTCAGCTTGACCTTTATGATTAATATTAATACCTGACAGTTCTTTCAGATTTTTAAGTCTGGAGGGCACTTACCTCATAACCCCAAGGGGCAAAAGGTATATATTTCCCCCCTCCCATTTTTCAGATGAAAACACTGAAGTTCAAAGATATGAAATGATTTACCCAAAGTTATACAGCTAGTTATAGATCAGAGCTGAAATCCCTGGTCTTCTGACCTCAAATCCAGGGTCCTTATTCTAACTCAGAGAATAGTGGTGAGTCTTGATTTGTCACTTTCTCCTTGTGTGACCTTGGGCAAGTCACTTGACTCAGTTTCTTCATTTGTGCAATGGAGATAAGAGCATCTACCTCTCTAGGTTGTGAGGCTCAAATGAGATGACATACCTAAGCGTTTTGCAAATCTTAAAGCACTATATTGTGCTGTCATTTCAGTTGTGATCCCATTTGGGGTTTTCTTGGCAGAGATACTGGAGTGGTTTGCCATTTCCTATTTCAGGTCATTTTACAGGTGAGGGAACTGAGGCAAATAGGGTGAAATCATTTGCCCAGGTGCATGTGTCTGAGGTCAAACTTGAACTCAGGAAGATGGCTCCTGTAGGTGGGTTAATATAAATTCCATTCATCCCCTACCCATTAGTTCTCTCTCATTCATCCCTTCCAAGGAGGAATCCTTTGACCCAAGGCAAAAATGAACAAGATGATGTCTCAGGACAAGATGATCTACCAATCTTTCCCTTCGGGATGTAGACAAGTGTTTTGCCTTCTTCTATGACTGCTTTAATTAGCAAAAATCCATTTTCTCTCCTTCCCTCTTCACCCAATTTAAAATGCCCTCCCCAAAGCACAAATCCTTGTTATAGAGATATGTAGTCAAGCAAAACAAATTCTGCATTGGTCAAGCCCCCAAAATGATGCCTCAACATGTGCTGAGTTTATCATCTCCAGGCTAGATTGAGGTCCTAGTCCCAAGCAAAACAAACTGGAAATTAAAAAAAAAAAAAGCCCAGTAGCCCCCCACTTTTTTTTCTGGTAGCAAAGGATGAGAAACTGACCAAGTTCCTACTAATTGAGGAAGGGCTGAAAAATGTTACCAGGTCAGAGAATGAGGCTTAAATGACAGATTTCATGCCTCCCATCTTGTTTGTATAGATTTCTGCTAGGCATTGTGGAATTTCTCCCATCCAATCCTTTCCCCGCTCCATTTATTTTTCTTTCCTTTTCTTTCCTTATTTTAAGACAATCAAAACAAAACAAAATATAACTCCCTGGCCTTCTAAACTCCTCTGTGACTCTTGAAGATAATAGGGCTTGGTGGGAACCCAGTGAACATTTCCCCTTTAGAAAGCAAACAACTTTTCTTTGTTTAGCTACCTATGCTAATTCACGTTTACCTTTTTGTTTCTCTTCATCTTTGTATTTGATTTTCAAAGTCTCTAAGTACCTCTGGTCATTTCATCTGAAAGTATTGGAAGTCCTCTTTTTCATTAAAAATTCATTTTTTATCCCTTAGGATTATACCCACTTTGATGGGTGTTATAGAACTCTATAAACCTACCTCTGTAATGCTGTATTCCAAGCTCTCCATTCCTTTATGATGATGGCTACAAAATTCTATGAGTATGATTTTGGCTTTTATTTTTCCTGGATGCTTGTAATATTTTTTCCTTTGATTCAATAGCTCACCTGAATTTTGACTATAATGATCTGCAAATTTTGTTTTGAGATTTCAGAGGAAGTGAACAATGTGATTACATTTGTTTTGTCCCCTGGTTCTAAGAGGTCTAGACAGTTTTAAAATTTCTTGAAATGTGATGTCTAACCTCTTATTTGATTGTTAGTTCTTAAAGTATTTCTCCTTAGTCTGTTTTCCAGGTCAGTTGTTTTTGCTATAAGCTCAAATTTTCTTTTTTTTTTTTTAACAAGTATTTTGACTTTAGTTTTCTTGTCTCTTGGAGTCATTACTTTCTATTTGGTCCATTTTAATATTCATTGAGTTTCTTCCCTAAATAGGGAAGCTTGACTTATTTTGTGTCATTATTACTCACCAAATCTTTCTTCCACAGCTTTTAAAAAACTTTTAAAGCTTTTTCTTTACCTCTTTCAGGAATTCTAGTTGAACTTTTAATCAAGTTGTGTTTTGCTTTGAAGTTTTTCGTGATGTTTTGGAATCATTTTCTTCTGGGTTTATCTTGAGCATCCCTGTCAACATAATAGCATTTAATTTGCTCATAGTTCTACTACTTCCTAGTTTTGGACCAAATTCTGCACACTTCCAGGGAGAATGTTTTGAGTTGGCCTTTCTGCTACTTTCTTGGGGTATATTTGGACCATTCCAGGATCTGAGGGATAAAGTTGGGGACCTGTAAGTTTCCCCATGCTCTCAAGGTGGTCCAGGACAAAGTCTAATTTCCTGTCCTGGTTATCAGTTCTACAAGTTCCTGACTTGGGTCTGGATCTGAAGTGTACACTTGTAGGCTTGCTCTATTTGGAGTTCCAATAGACTTATGTTTGTCCTTCATTTGAAGACTACATCAGGAAGGTGATGCCATGACTAGTATATAAAATTGGATCCGAGGGAGGGGGTGCTGTGCTAAGTCACCATTCTCACTTCCTTCTGCAGAGCCAGATGGGTCCAGGGGCCTGATATGGATCAGGATAACAGGAGATGGCCCTGAATGCAAGGCAGAGTTAAATGACTTACCCAAGGTCACACAGCTAGTAAGAGTCAAGTGTCTGAGGCTGGATTTGAACTCCTATCCTGACTCCAAGTCTCTCTCCACTGTACCACTTGCTGCTGGATTTGATCATTATCAGCCAGCTAGAAAGCTTCACTGTTTCTAAATGATAGAACTGATGGCTTTTTTTCAGTTTGGGATTCTTACCTTGGTTAGTTCAGACATCAGACTGGGTTGTGGGGTGGAACTGGGACCCCCCTCTTCTCCTGCAGTCAGAACCACATCATTGCTACTTTTCACCATGGAACCCTGGGCACAGGATCCCTTCTCAACTCTGGAACTAGGTACTGAGCAATAGTTTCCACTTTTTTTTTTTAAGGTTTTATAGGCAAACGGGGTTAAGTGGCTTGCCCAAGGCCACACATCCACTTTCTGTATATGTTCCTGCAGACTAGGTTTTTTGTTTTTTATTTTCTCTTTGCTGGATTTGAAACTTCTTTCTACAACCTCTCCACTTTGTGCTAGAATGTCCCGAATGGATATTTCCTGATTAGACCCAAATCCTCAGTGTTGGAAGACCTGCTATTCTCTCTACAGCTATAGGCTGATCTGTGCTTTAAAAAAAAATATAACTTTTCTTGAATTTTTCAATCAGGACGCATGGTTCATTTTCCAGATCTATTTGGAGGTCTCAGTGGCTGGGGAGGAAAGTTTAGGTCTTTCTGCTGCTCTGCCTAGCAGAGAGAGAGAGAGAGAGAGAGAGAGAGAGAGAGAGAGAGAGAGAGAGAGAGGAGAGAGAGTGCAAGAACCTTAGAGCACAGAGAACCTGGATTTTGACATTGAACAACATGATTTTGGCCCTCACGCAATATGATTATTCCCAAAGGTTTGAGACATTTCCCTTTTCTTCTGCCAGTACATTGCTGTGGAAAGAAAATAGGACTGACAGTGAGGAATCACATTTCAAATGTCACATCTCTGACAAGGCAAAGTTACAGAATCATAGACTTCTGACCTGGAAGACACCTAAAAAGTCATGTAACCCAACTTTTATTTTACAGATGAATAAAGTTAGAAGTTAAGTGATTTGTTTAACATCAATACTAAGTGGCAAGATTCAAACCCTTTATGACAAATGTAATGCTATTTCCAATGTATTTTACTGGAGTTTCATTTGGTCATAAAAGCCTTTCACAACTTAGCCTATTATCTTTAAGGCTTTAAACTTTACCACTCCCACCCTTGTAAACCCACCAAACTGGCCTCCTCTCCTCTATAACCATCTGTGTTTTGGCACTTGTATTCCAGGCTTCCAGAATGCATCCAATCCCTCCTTCCTTACTGCCATTTTATAATCTCTCTTCCTCAAAGTAGCTCAAGCACCATTAACTTATTCCCCCTTGCATTTAATTACTTAATATATTCACTTTCCTTTTTGTTTGTGCATGTATTTGTCTTTTCTCCATGAAATTAGTAGCTGGAGATAAGGGAGCTCATTCTTTCTACTTATATATGCAGTATCTTATCACAGTGCTTGACACTCAGGGTGGAGCTTAATAACCATTTGTTTCTTGATTGAGGTATATATGAAAGAATGGAATCAAGACACTAGACTAGAGAGCAGGTCCTGGAGAAAGATGTTTACCAAAAGAGGCAATGTGTTACTGTAGAGGGCAAGGTCTCAAATTAAAATACCTGGACTAGTTGTGTGATCCTGGGCAAATCATGAACCCTCTGAGCCTCTCCTTATCTCCAAAACAGGGATAATATTTTGAACCATGGCTTCCCAGGACTATTATGAGGAAAATGCTTTGAATCTTTAAAACAAAGCTATGAGAATGATGATGGGAGAGAAATGACACAAAGCAGGTCCAGAAGTTGAATCCTGCCACAGGTAGGAAAAAGCTTTGTCCAGCTCAGTCTAACCCTCCTGCTCCAGTGGTATGGTCCTGAGTTTGTCCTGTCTGGAGACAGCTCTGCACAAAAGCACAGGGACAGAGGCAGAAGCAGAGGAAGGAAAGGTAAGAGACTGGGAGAAAAAGACACAAAAGCCAGGCCAGCTCCCATGCTCCTGCTGGCGATGCCTAAGTCATGCAGACAGCGGGAAAATTCTCACTTGGTACAATTCAATTATTCCTCCAGTGAGCAGCTCAGAGCAGCTACCTGGTCTATGCCACCAAACCCTTCCCAAGAAAGAAGAATGCCACTGGCATGGCATGTGGCCCCAGAGAGTACTCCTCTGCACCCACACAAGCAGCTGAGATGAGTCTGCATGGAATGTACATTTTCTTTCTTGACAACATTTTAGATTATTTGACTCAATAAATTCAACAAAAAGTTGCTGAGTGCCCACTCTATACCAGGCACTGTCAGGTGCTGAGGATACAAAGAAAACATTCCTAAAGTCCCTGCCTTCAAACAGCTTCTAATCTGCATTTAGCCAGGATTTCTAGCTACCACCAAGGTCCCTTCCTGGTATAATTATGGGGTTTTTCTCCTTCCTCAGATGTTCCTAGAGTATTCATTGGCTGGAACTTTCCTTTGTCCTCCATAGTCCATCATTTATTGTACTTACCTGCATCTACCCGCCCTCCTCACCCCCCCCCCCCCAGTCCTTATTGTAGAAGCTAAGTACTGGTATACAGTTGGCACTCAAGACCCACTTGTTGAACTTGTGGAGCAACAACCACACCTGGAGGAGGCAGGTGAGGTACTCTGTCACTCTCCTGAGGACACTAAGGACAGAGGTTAGGACAAAGCTGTAGTGGCCTTGGCTGAGCAGGATAGACAGTCCTTTTCTTCTCTCTACCCCTATTTGTTCTTACCTATGTCTCTTTTGTGGTGCTCCACACAAGTTGGATGTGCATCCTGGCTTCTGCTGCAAAGCTTCAAAGTTGAACTTAACAATCTGAACTCAAACTTGTTTTGGAATCCATCACCTCTCTGCCCTTGGGCAGCTCACTGCCCACTCTGGGTCTACTGCCTCATCTGTGGGGGATCCATACAAGAGTCTGTCCTGAGCTGTAAGAGTCTATGCAAGGCTATCTTCCATCAGATTCCCTGGTTCCTGGCGTGGTGGCAGTTAGGGTCCCTCTGGTTTATGCTAAACTCAAATGTTTCTGAGGACAATTCTCTACTATGGCCTACTAAAATTTCTCAGCATTTTTCACTTTTCTCTTTTTCTCTGTCTTGTGTCCCAGGAAGAAGGATAAACTGCATCAACCCTTGCAACAAGGTGAGGGAAAGAGCTCTGACCCTCAGATCTCTGACAGTTTGGTGTGGTCCCTCAGGCCCTCCCTCCCCCAACAGGCCTGGAATGCTGGGACCACAACTTGACCTAGCTCTGGGAGGCCCTTCACTTCTCCAGGCTGCCTGGATATTGCCTCAAACTCAGCTTTCCCTGGAATCTGATCTTCCTCTCAACTTACTCATTTCTGCCTAAGTTACCATCATCATTACAAATCACTCAGGCCCCAAACTTCACAATCATTCATTGCAGGGTGATGCAAAGAGCCCTAGGGACCCTGGGGAAGTCACATACATGTGGTGAGAAAAGCACCTGGCAAGTCTTTAAAGTTCTCTTTTATTTTAGACTTTTCCTTCTTTTACCTCCTACATAGGGTCAGTTGATGCCTCTTACTTTCCTCATTCCCCCTCCACTTCTCTTGCTGCAATTCTAGCTACAATCCCCATAAACATGTCCTCTGGGACAGTGTCATGATTTTCAAACTGTATTCCCCGTCTCAAGAACGTCTGACACATACTGCCAAAAAAGTCTTCCTAAGGCACAGGTTTGATCACATTACCTCCCTGCTTTCAAGTCTTCTGTGGGTTCCTCTGGGTTCAGTGAATAAAATACAAATTCTTTAACAAAGTCTAGTATTATTTAATGCCTTTAAAACTTAGCTCAAATCTATCTCTCCAGTATTACTCCAATAACAAGCATTTATCAAAAGTCTATTCTTCTCAGACACTTAATAATTACCTAGCTGTGTGACCTTGGGCACATCACTTAACCCCATTGCCTTGCAAAAAACAAAAACAAAACCCCTTCATATATAAGTTGCCTTCTAACATGACTTGCCCAGGATCACACAACTATTGCAGTCTAGGTCTTCTAATTTGAGACCATGTCCTCTCTACTGCAGCGTATTACCTCTTTTAGTAAACTCTTGTTCCACATCTTCTCCCCCCGGCCCCCCCCCCATGAAGGAAATCTGGGATTTTAAAGAGGCAGAGGTGAAGAGAGAAGAGTATTCATTCTAAGCCTGGAGTACAGCCCAGGCAAAGGCACTGAGATAGGAGATGAAGCTTCACATATACAAGAACACTATCATTATTATTCAAATCTCTATTACAGACTACTTGTTTCCTTAAGTTTTTGTGTATGTTTTTTTGTGGCTAAACTGATCTCTCTCAAAGAGGGAAGTTGTCAGCTCAGCCCAAAGAATCAGAGCTGGACAGGTCCTCAGAAGCCCTTAAGTGTGTCCCTCCCTGAGAATCCCATCTTCAGTTTCACCAATAAATGGCCACCAAGACGTCACTAGAAGACCCTAGGTGAGGGAGGAACCCTCCCTTCCATTTCTGGGTAACTACTTGAGGGTCTTGATATCAAATCAGAATCTACCCCTTCTTTGTCCCTTTTCCCTGTGTGCTTCCTGTTCAGCACTCTGTGAGGTCTAATGACATTGAAGAATATTAATATCATTTACATCTAATACTTCTCTATGATCCATCTTTTTCTTCATTTTGATAGACCCTTTTATTTCTGAAGAGTGTGATCGAACAAGATGATCACCCCCAAGTCCCCCAATACATCTTCTCTTTTAAGCAGCTTGAGCACAGCTCTCCCCAGTGAAAGAGTCTTCTGCTTTTCCTTATCAAAGTTAGGGGTGACCTGACTAAATCACAAGAAACCTAAGATGGCTTAGGATTTTCTAGTCAAGGATGTTTTGCTATCTCCCCACTCCTACTCCAGTAAGAATAGGGAAGAAGTTGATAACTATTAACCCACCTCCTCATTAAAATGTCTACCAATCAGGATCTAAATTAGGTCAATCAGAAGCCACACCTGGGCTTCCTGAGAATATCTTGCTCAGAAAATTGTCTCCATTTACCTATTTGTTAAATTTCATTCTGTGACAACAGCAAGTTTAAAACTCCTCCATGAAACTTTTTTCAGATACTTGACTTGATGATTGTTATTATCCCTTCAGTCTTCTGCCTTCCAGGTTAAATATCATTTGTTCCTCTGATATGGTATGGTCTCTGTATCTTTCATCATCCTGACTGCCTATCCTTCAGGGTTCACCCTCCAATTTATGTCCTTCCTGAAAGGTGGCACCAAGAACAGTGTTGAAGGTGCTGCCTAATTGGGAAGTCATTTAAGAAACCATCTCCATCATTCCAGACCCAGGCCTTCCTTAAGGAAGCCTAAGCTTCCCTATGCTTCTCAGGTTGCCATTATCATATCCACTCCAAGTTAACCTGTGATTCACTAAAACTCAGGTTTATTGTCATTCAGGGACCCACCCTACTGCCCTTCATTCTCCAGGAAGGTTTCACTGATCTCCTTGATGCTGGTATCTCCCCAAACTGGAGATTCTCTGCTCAAGGTGTCAGTCCACTAATATGTACTTAAAATACTTGTCTGTGGGTTCCTTGATGTTAAAGCAGTTTTCTCTGTATTTCTGCTAGTGCCCCACATACAACAAAATAAGTTCATTACCATTTCTCCTGAACTGTGAATTGCTTAATCCAGCTTCCAAACTCTCCAGCACTCTAAGAGGCCAAACTGATTCCTGCCTACCTTGAAATGCAACTCAAAAGGAGTCCTCTTGCAATGTAGGAGGCCACTTCCTAATCCAGGGAGCCCTGTGATGTGACTGAGTTTATTTAAAATTAAGTGGGGAAGTTTACCTTTAAAAAGGCAGTGGGTCTATGAATGACCATGTCTCTCTCTCTCTCTCTGCTCCATGCTGAACAAGGGAATTTTGCACAAAGTAGTCTGAATCTGAACAGCTAACGGCATGGTTCCATTATCCCGCAGCAACATGCTTAGCCTATGCTGAGGCTAAGCAGTGGAGATGCCACCATGGGCCCCAGGGTGCTGATATAGAATGAGGCACCTCTTCCTTCAGCCAGGATCCTGAAAAGGACAGAATGAGAGCAAAGAGGGAATACATTAGGTTGGCCCCACATACAGAAGGGAACACCGCATGTGCATCTCTCAAAACAATTTTATTACCATCAAGGCACAGGCCAGGAGGCTTGCTGGAGAGTGCTCACCTCATCAGGGAGGAACAGAATACAAAAAGTCAAAAAAATTCTGCGTTCAATACAACACAAATGCAGCTTTCAAAAAAAACTCCCATATGCCCAATCCTCAAAATTCTTTTTTTATAATTACCTGGACAAGAAGTCAAATAAATCCAACTGATGTAAAAAAAAACACTACAGATTGTGTGTGTATATATCACACAAATGCACACTCACACCCACACATAGCATCGAGTTATTTGTTCTGACATCAAGTTATTTGTCCTGTGACTGAGAAATGAGACTTGATATCAACAAATTAAGAGGCACTTTTGAGGGGGAAAATTTCTTGGACATCCAAGTGGTGGACATTGAATTCCTCTAGTTGCTTTCAATTCAAAGGAAAAGCAAGCTGCCTGAGAATCTAAAGTGAACTGGTCAGCAGGGAGGCTTGAAGGAAATCAAATCTTCAGAGAGCTTCGATCACCTACCAGAAACTGCTTTTCATTTCAAGCTGGACGTACATTAACAAGCATTCAGGAAGCAGAAGTAATGCTGTGGGCAGTCAAAATGTCCCTGGTTCCCGTTCCAATTTCTGGAGTTAAAAAAGTAAAATGGAAACGAAAACCAAACCAACTCCCCGATGTTGCCCAATGTGCACAGTGAAGTTATATTTGCAATAAAATCCCCTGAAGCTATCCCAACTATGGAATCCCAAAGTCATAGCACTCAGGAAGTATCCATACATCGGGGTCTACTCCTGACCCTAAATGACCCAAGTTGAATGTACTTTTTCATCAGCTAACTGATGATAGGGTCCAGTAAATACAGTCTGTTGAAGTTACTTGGACTGAGGAGGAGCCTTAAGATCATTCTCTGTGACATCTTTGGGGGAAAAAAAGTCCATCTTTTACTTTAGATCAATTATTATAAAGGTGGCAAGTGATGAGACTTTCCCCATTCCCACCAATGGTGTTCATGCCTTTATATCCTATCTAATTTATTCCAAATTAAAATTAGATCCCAGAATATCAAGAAAAACAAGTTTAATTAAAAAGCTATTACCTTTATTTAACTGCAAAAACTCCACTATCTTAACCTTTGGCTTCAGTTTCCACCACCACACCTCAAAAACATGTGTAATTGGTCCCAGGAGGTGGGGCTGCTGCTTGAGGGGTTGGGAAGCAGCTTTGTATAAACCATTCTCACTAGTGGAAAAACAACACCAAGCCTACACCCTTGGGTGGGCAGGGCTATTAGCAGCTTTCTCTCCAAGATGAAGGTCAGTGTACACACACATATATATAAACCTATTTTACATCCTTCAGCTCCAGCTGGGAGACCTATATAGCTAATTAGAACTTCTACCTTCATCAGGAATCTTCAATTTGCAGCACCAAAATGGGAACCAATCAGTACATTCTGGGATGGAAAACACTTCCTAACCACGTGGGAGTGATGGGGACTGAAACATTAACCCAACCCAAATGGCAAAAAGTTGCATTTAATTTACAACACAGTCAAGGTTACAGGTAAAAAAACTACACAGAAGGTGTGGAAAAAAGTCTATTTCACAAATGTACAAACCTCTGTCCAAAGCTCATGGTGATGTTTTCTGTCTCCTGTATATGTAGGTCAAGACCAGCCTTAGAGCCTCTGAGCTACCAAGGACCCAAATTCGTAGGGAGGGTTGGAAAGCTAGTGAATCTAGCCATAAAGTCATCCTCCTCAAGAGATGGCCAATCACTTGCCAAATAAAATCATTTGATGTAATTTAAACTACCTTTAACTGGTACCCTCATAACACATTTTGAGAGGAGAAATAGTCTTGAGAAACCGTACCTTGGAATCAAATGAGAAATATTTCCAAATGGAGTGATGTTTTATAAGAAAATACAGGTAAAATTAGAACCATACTGTAACCCCAAACTACAGTCCGTATCTAACCATTCTCATCCCAACAGCAAAGACAGAAGGGAAAAGGCCTAACTATATATAGGACTTCAACTTTTTGACATGGGGAAAAACTTTAAGTTTAATCCTAGATAAGGTTCCCATGAAGAACTCTAGAACCATCTTCTGACCAGACTATAATCCATGAGATCCTGACTATAACAGAGGAGATTCATTAAAATCAAAACTATCTGGGAATTTCAAGTATAGCAAATACAAATCAGGTCACATTGACCTACATCATCAGTAACACTAGTAGCGTTCCTGCTACACCGCCATCCAATTCATCTTGAATTTTTGAAGATGAGGGCCTGGTGTTCATTACAAACAATCTATATAACTTCAAATAAAAAAATGATCCTAGAATGGAGGCCAAAGGGCCTGGAGAAAAGGTGGCTGGGCAGTTTAGCTCAAAGGATGCACGAAATAAATTTCTATACATAGAAAGCGTTCTGAAGACAGATCTTTAAAGGGGTATTGCAACCCCAACCCCAGCCCCAGTCTTAAAATTACATGGTTAGGACACCAATAGACATTCTGAAAGACGATACTGCACACATGGAAAGTTTTGTTTTCCTCAGTTCATTAGCCCCCCAAACCACCCTTCCACCCAATTCCCACCCCACCCCAGGACCAAAAATATCAAATTAATAAGGAGGGTGTGGGCTTCTTGCCAGGCCAAGCCTCCTTTGCATATTTCTTCTTCTTGGGCTCGTTTACAGCTTCAGGATTGTAAACCGCAGGATTTGGTGCAGGGTTCATATTCACTGCTGATGGCACGACAGGGGTCAAGTCCACCTCAGGAGCAAGGTTTGGATAGGGCATGGGCAGGCCACCAATGAGTGCAGTCCCATGGATACCATGAGACTGAGAGCCTGCCTCACTGTGGGTAGGGGGCAGACCCCCATACAATCCTCCACTGAATGGAAAGTTCTGCATGCGTCTGCTCACTGACTCCTCCAAACTGAGGGAACCAGGGCCCTCTACACGTTTCTTCTGGGATTTGCAAAAAAAAGAAAGAAAAGTATAGATCTTCAGTTTAAATCAAATTTTACAATATTCCCTAAAGGTACAAGACAATTACCCAGCTTCCCCTTATAGCTAAACTGTTGTCTTAGACTCACAGCCTGAGAAAGACCATAAAGATCAAATATCCAAATAATGGAAAGGGAAGAGGCCACAAAATAAAAGACAACCTCTCCATCCTGGAAAGAAAATGTAAAACAAGCCAGGCCCATCATTGAAATGTATTTTTGGTATCTACCTCCCACAATGGACAGAACCAAACTGGCTAGTTATTCGATGTCTCAGGAACATTATAGAGCTCGGCCAGATATAAACCAAGCAATTATCAAGAGACTGAGAGAAAGAATGCAAAAAACCCCCAATGTTATAAACTATGCGCTCCAACCTCACATACATGAGGAAACCATACTCACAGCTATGGTACACTTCATACAGTTAGCTCATACCTTAACTGGAACCACTGCAGTCTGTACCATGTTTCTGAATCTGCCAACAGAAGGGTCCACATCCTCTGTCAAGGGGAATGAGAACAAGGTGAGGCTGATATTTCTTCCTGTGATGTCACTGATGATGCTTGTCCTTCATACTTGGAAGACCATGTCATCAGGGAGGTGATGCCATGACAAGCAAAAGACTAGGATTTGAGTAAAGGAATGCTGTGCTAAGTCACCAGCCTTACTTTCTTCTCCAGAGTCATCTGAGTCCAGTGAGCAGATATGAACCAAGAGGACTGGGGATGGCCCTGGATGCCAGGGGATCAGGGTTAAGTGATTAGCCCAAAGTCTAGCAAGTGTCAAGTGTCTAAGGCCAAATTTGAACTCAGGTCCTCCTGACTCTAGGGCTGGTGCTCTAATCACTGCACCACCTAGCTGCCACTAGCATCCCTCTCCCGTGCATATGTTTGCAAGTCAAGCCAAGTCAAAGTCTACCCTAGCATCTGCCACCCAAGTCAATGCAAAGATTAGAAAATAATGCTTAGCATTTTAACTTGAATTCCTAAACTTATAATCCAGAGGCCACATTTTGTCAACAGATCTGAAATCTCTAGCTTTGCAGCTGGTGAACACATTTAACTAAACCACAATCCTGCTCCTGGCCTCTCTCATACTCAGTAGAGGACAGATCAGCTAAAATGGCTAAGAATACTAACAGTGTAAATAACAAATAAGGGAGGCATAGGTAATATCTAAACAAACACATGTGTTTCTAAACTCAAAATCCTATTTTAAAACAACCCTGCTTTGAACAATCTTTTTTGTGATATAAAAACTCCTTCTGTTATGAGAATAGAGGGTTAGACTTAGAAATAAATAGATCGGAGTTGGGATCCCAGTTCTACCATATCCTCTGATCCTCTCAAAAGTACTTTGAAGCAGGTGGTACAAATTTTATCATTCCCACTTTACAGATAAGGAAACTGAAGCCCCAGAGATGAAGACTCCCAAGGTTAATAAGCAGCAGAGCCAAGGTCTGAGCCCAGATCCCCAACTTCAACCCTAGCTTTCTCTTCACACAAAGACAACTGTTTTGGATTCTTTGAAAGGGCAAGTTTCTCCGGGGAACTGGCAAGAA
Organism: Macrotis lagotis; assembly: GCF_037893015.1. Taxonomy (NCBI): domain Eukaryota; kingdom Metazoa; phylum Chordata; class Mammalia; order Peramelemorphia; family Peramelidae; genus Macrotis; species Macrotis lagotis. Next base: position 863,300,712 of record NC_133658.1, read on the forward strand.
CACACACTCACCTGGATTGATGATTTCATCATCTTCACTGAATGTTACCCTAGAGTTCTTCCGTTTCCGCTTTGGTCTCTGGATGTCCAAGTTCCCTTCTTCAATGGTGAGAGTAGAAATCCGTTTGTTATGGGCTGTGTTGAACTCTGTCAAGTTCTAAGGATGGGTTCACAGAGGAGACAGGGAGTCAGTGTACCTACAGATAAAGGTTTCAGGGCAAGGCAACAAGATAAGAGTATCAGGACTAGGAGAGCCTTTGAAAATTGATCTTGCCTCTCTAGACAGATGGGAATCTATGTTGTTAAAAGTCAATTTCCTTTGATCATAGGTTCACATAATTATGGATCTTTATTTGTCAGGATTTAGTAATTCCTCTGTGACTAGAGGAACTGAGGTCATCAAAGTGAAGTGAGAAAGCAAGGGCGTAAATATTACTTGGGTTGAATTATATGCTTGAAGAAAGCTGATTAAGTTTTAGTCTTTTATGTTGAAAGTTAAAGATACGATGATGACAGGTAAAGGAAGGCTGGTGGATACAGTGAGACTGGAGGAGCTCCAAAGAACTTGGTTTTAAGTGCAAAGGACAAGGAGGCCCTATCCTCTCTGACCAGAGACTATATGTACTTAACTTCTGGCATTAAGATTTTGCTCTCTGTGTCATTCTATTCACATCCATGGATCTATCTATCTCAATAACTGACGTTTGTCTTCAGCACAGTTACTTGCTTTCTCTTCTGCTAGACTTTGTCCAACATGCAACGCAGCCTTGGATGCTCCAACTGCTGGAGATCAATCTATAGAGGCTGCTTTGCTGCACAGTGGGTCCCTAGCACTTCAGTTAAGAGTTTGAGAGAAGGATGGTATTCAAGGGGAAAAAGCAGGAGGGCAATCAGGAGACATTAATAGCCAAAAGAGTGCCCAGATGCAAAATTATCAAACCCAAATCCCTCATTTTACAGAGGAAAAACAGTCCCAGAGTGTCAAAGTGACCTGCTCAAAGTCACAATGTCAAAGCTGGACTAATATTCCACAATGTCAAAGCTGGACTAATATTCCACATCTCCTGGCTCCCAGAATTCTTTCCACTACACTAATTTCTCATTTGGATAATACCAAACTTATATACTTCTCATTCACCATATTTACATGTACAGAAATACTTATGTTTAAAAGAAATCACATATACCTGAACCTATGACACACAGGTAACTATCTGAAATCATATGCACATATGCATACAATCACCACATATTCTACAGAGCAAATCAAAGAAAATGTTTAATTTTAATCTTGCAAATTTGTGCCAGGAAAATGGGAAACTGGTGTTGTTAAAAGGACTCTGGGAGCCAAGAGATCTGGCTTGAGTTTCGCTCTAGTCTATGCAGCTATGGGTCTGGGTAATTTTCTCCATCTGTGAATGAGGATGAATATATATATATATGTATATACACACCCACCAGCAATATCAGCCCTTGTACAGATTCAGTGTTAAAAACTGAAATTTACTGTAGAAAAAGACTTTTGAGTTCAAAAACATGAAAATTAAATTTTCAAAAGCTACCAATCCATTCTAGGGATCACTGTGGGCTGACTTGATAGTTTAAAAAAAATTAATGCAAGGGCATTATGGAGACCATGGATGACTGGAAAAGCCAACAGGTCAGTAATAGACTGAAATATAAATGGAGAGACCAGAGAGCCACCCCAGCACCCATTAGATAGAGGGCTCTACTGTTGGGGTAGATTCTCCACAGGAGATTCCTGGAGTTATACAGACTAAAAACACACAAGATACTAAGTCCTATAGGGGCTACAGTAACTGTGAGGTAAGAAGCATCCACACAAATAAGATCACAGATTCAGTATCCAAGGAATGCAAGGGTTAAATTAAAAGTGTAAATCTCTGACTATTAAAAGTTTTATGAACAAGATGACTTTTCACTTGTTAGTTTCTAATGAAATCAGTCCTGAAGATGAGAAATTATTAAGTTTGGGAATTAAAAAACAAAGAAACAAAAACATTTATGTACATATCAGGTGATAATCATGTCACTGTCTAAAACAGAAAATTGATCTGCTTCCATTTTAAAAATTAACCCAAGGAGATGAGCAATATAGTGCTATAACATAAGAGCACAGACTGTTGAACTCAAAAAGACCTAGGTTCCAATCCCTCCTCAGATACTCAGGAGCTCTCTGACCCTAGGCCTCAGTTTCCCAACTGCAAAATGTGAAAAGTAATACCTACAAGTACCTACCTCACAGGACTGCTGTGAGGTCCATACAAAAAAAGCATGTAAACGTTCTTTGAAAACTTTAAAGTGTCCTATAAAGTGTTCATATTAAGGTGTATCAGCAGCAGACCCATGGGAAGCAGCTTCCAGGAAAGGCAGACTGTCCCGCTCTAGAAATGGCTTCCTCCTGTGGGCAGCAAGGCCCAGAAAACCAGAGTTAAGTCCTGTGTTAACATCCTGAGAGTTTCTAAGCTTCATGGTCTACACAAAGGAACAGCTGAATAAACACGCTAAAGCTTCCATTCTGTCTTTAAGCAGTCAGGTCTAGGAGCCAGGAAGGTGAGAAAGCAAGGGAGATGAGATGTCATGAGACAGATAAGCTCAGGCCCCCTCACCAAATAATCTCCCCATCTGTGAGTGTGATGAAGTAAGTCTGCATCACAATGCCCAGCCCGCAAAAATGCTGATGAACATTATGAGACTCTGAGGCTCTGTTTGATGATGATTCTTTTGTTTTCCCAAAGCAGAGAACTACGAATTACAAGAATGGAGGATGTCTCTGCATATTTACATTCCATACACCAGTCCAAAATATCAAAACAATACCACAGAATTACATCAAGCTCAGTCTCCTCTTCTGGGAGGCCCAGTAAGCCCTTGAGTTCATCATCCTCTCCACCCATTTTCTCATCTCCTTTCACCGCTGATGGCAATGTTTGGGGCTTCTCACGAAGTGTGTATGCCCGTGTAGATGCACCAAATGAGACTGTGGAGTCGATGGGGATCTGCTGTGGCTTGTGAGGTTCCAATCGAATATGACCCAAGAATGTGCCGTGTGCTGGGAAAGATCAGAAAGGTAGGAGTGAGAAATAAGACATTCTATGGCATTCCTGAGTTTGGAGAAGATTTCCATGACTCTCTAGTCTCAAATAGCAGTGCCCCCCCCCCCCCAGGTCACTAACACCCTACAATCTATTCTAATATGGTTTAACAGTTATAGAATACTTTCACATACATTCTCTCATCTGAGCCTCATAACAGGTTTTGAAGTGGGGGTGATATTGGTATTCTCATTCTCACATTACAGGTAACAAAACTGAGGTCAAGAGAGTCTAAGGAACTAGAACAAGATCACAAAGCCAGGAATGACATGAGACCCTCACCACAGCAAGCAACTAGTTCCAGAGACAATCTGCCTGTAAGCAATGACAATGCAAGAGACATTTCTTGTAATGTAATAGTTCCAATCTGGTTTCTCTGACAGGAAATTCATGCTTTTCTAGGCGGACATTCATATAATCCCCAGCCCAGACACTCCTTTCTTTTGCCTTTTGATAACCCTGATTTCTTTTCTTGAACTTTGAACATTTTTCTTGAACTTTGAACATTTCCAGCTCATTCCCTTCAAAAAATTCAACTGCCCCCAAATTCTGAATGCTACTCTGTTGCCAGGCTGCCCTGATTTGGTCAAGGGTGAGGCACAAACATCTTAGCTCTTACCAACTACCACAATGTGTACTGATGCAATGATTACGAATTGACCAGCGTAGACTTGTATAAACTGAGTTTTCCTAAAACAGAATAAGGCCTAGTTAAAAGAATGAGAGCTCCAGGACCACCCTTCCCAGGATCCCCTCCCAAGATTTTTCCACTTGGGCTCAATCAAAATGGGGATCAGAGACTGACATAGGTAGCTAGACGAGTAGCCAGGAGATCTGGCTCTCCTAAGACAATACTAGTGCCATCATGGGTTACTCATGGTGAACCAAGGGGCTGAATAGTCATGGAGGCAAGACCTCATGTAATGAACTTGCTGAACAAGCTGAAACATGTCTGTGACCAAGTTTTTTATCTAGTTTTGATTCCCAATGATCTCTAAGTATATGGGTTTTCTTTTTTAAGGTTTTTGCAAGGCAAATGGGGTTAAGTGGCTTGCCCAAGTCCACACAGCTAGGTAATTATTAAGGGTCTGAGACCGGATTTGAACCCAGGTACTCCTGACCAGCCGGTGCTTAATCCACTGTGCCACCTAGGTGCCCCCCCAAGTATATGTTATAAGGTTACCTTTTTTGCTATTGTCATGTGCTCTGGGCACAAATGAAAATTGTCAATGATTCCCTGGGGCAATGAAGTGGCTCCAAGAGTAGAGTACCAGACATGAATTCAAATCTGAACACAAGTGCTTTGAAGCTGTGTGGCCCTGGGCAAGTCACTTAACAGCTTTTTGCCTGTTTCTTCAACTAGAAAATGGAGATGGTGATAGCACTTCCCACCCCTACAAGGCTGTGAAGAAAAAAAAAATAACTGCAAGGTGGTGCCACATAAGTGTTTGCTATTCTTGGTCCAAAGAGGACACACACTCCTCCAATGAGAACTCTTCTTCTAAAGGACAGCCTGAAAGGGGTGTGTGTGTGTGTGTGTATGCACAGTTAGCAAATACACATGAGAAAGGAGGCTGAACCAATAAGTGACCACCCTCAGGCTTCACACAAACCAGATCCCGAGCTACAAGGCAAGTACTTATTCACCATAGTCTCAAAGAGATTTGAACATCAGTCAATGTCAAACAATCAGAAAGCTGACTTTTCTCCCAAAGCCATAGAACCCTCTATACCCTCCACAATCGTCTCTTCTGCAGCAGCAAAGTTAATGCTGGTGTTCTCCACACCACACTATGACTGGTCTGCAGTCATTACTCTTGCTACCACCAGATCCCATTGCTCTGACACTGATGATATACTGAGTGTGGTCCATGCCACAACACTTCTCCCCTAGAACTAACCACTATGCTGGTCCGTATATCATTGCATTTTCCCAGAAGCAGTCATAGAGGCTGGGCAGGACAAGCCTAGACTAAGGACTCTGCCCTACAGAGGTCCTAGAACTTGCTCTCTCTCTCTAAGGCTACTTCTCCCTACCTCCCATCCCTGGTCTGGAGGAGGCTGTCACTCCCTCTGGGTTCCTATGGCCTTCTCTGAAGGAGGGGGAGCCCTTCCCATGCACTCACTCCCTTTTTATCACCCAATCTCCATCATCTGTTATTTCAGGAAAGCCAGCTACAATGGCTGGAAACAAGCAAGCAGGGGTTAAGTTCTATTTTCAAAATGGAATAAAAACTCCTAATGTCCCATTTAGTCAACAGCAAAGCGTTATTTAAAGACTGATTAATTCAAAATAGTTTTACATGAAGCAAAGTTACTTACTACTGTTGAGATCTATTAGGAAAACTCTCTTCAGGTGCTTGTGGTAGACCAAGGCAGCATGGACTCGGGAGCAAGACTGATGATCAATGGTAAAATCACATAGATCAGGGTTTCTCCCAAACAGGTAATACTTCTTTTCATCAATTATCAGTTTCTAAGGATGAGTACCAAATAAACAACATTACTTAATCTTGCACTGACAGCTTTCCCCAAAATCTCTCCAATTAATAAAAAAAAAAGACTTTAGTCTTTTGTAGATTGACAGTTCTTTGCCAAAGATAAAAATATTTTTCAAGACTATTAAAATGAAGAACTTCAGAAACTTTTGACAACATGAATTTATTACATTTCATAACACTTCTCCTAAATAGAGACTGCATGTCAAATTCAGGAATAAAGTTCAATTTTTTTTTCGCCACTTATAGAATCTCAGATTTGGAAGGGATCCCAGAGGAGATCTAATCCAATTCACAACATGAAAAGGAATTGTCTGTAATATCACAGATAAATGGTGGTCCAGCTTTTCCTTGAAGACTTTCAGAAACAAGAATTTAATTGTCTCTGAGGTAAACCATTCCACTTTTGAATAGTTAATTACTACAAAGTTTTCCCTTCTATTGAGTGGAAATTTGCATCTCTAGAACTTCTGAACTTACTGCTCCTACTTCTATACTCTGGAGTCAAGCAAAATAAGTCATTCCTATTCCACCCACATGATGGCTCTTCAAATGTTGTAAAAAGAATCACGGTTCCTCCATATAGGTCTCCTATTTTCCAGGCTAAAGAGTCACAGTTTCTTCAACCAATCTTTCCAGAATGCCATCATCTCCAGGCTTCTCCCTATTCTGCTTGCCATTCTCTGAATATATATGCCATTCTATCAGGCACCTTTTTAAGAGATAATGTTTTTCCCTCTCCAAATCCCTGGTCTTTATTTCATATTTACTGATCTAAATACATGATGCCTCCCCTGTTAGAAAGTCAAATCCCTAAGCATTGGGAAAACTTAAGTTTTGTCTTTGTATATAGCAGCTGCTTTTTGAATAAATGCTCACTGCTGAATCGTTACTCTATGATGAGGGCAGGGGGTAACACTCTTCCTCACTCCATCACCACCACAAAACAATGCCATCTAAATTTTAAACTTTTCATATTGCCTAATTTCAAGCTAAAACTACAAAGGAAAAGTACAAGGCATGACTAAAGCAATGAGATTGACTTGAACACATTCATTCTGATTTACCTTTCCAAACCAGTGCTATTCATCTATTCACAATAGTCACCTTGGGAAGCCATGTGTTTCTTCTATACCAGGGCACTTTTGCTCAGACATTCAGGGAACAAATCCTATTTATGAATCCCAGCATAAGCTCAGTCCTACAGGCTCACAGCTTTAATTTTGACCAAAATCACTAGCCCCCTAATGTGACTGGATAAAACTCTGACTTTACACAGTTTTCACGTTCAAAGGACAAATATTTACCAACACTGAGAATGTACAGAGGGACACACCACAGATTCTGAAGTCAGCTACCAAAAGTGGAGGCAGCTCCACTGAGAGAGAGAGAGAGACAGACAGACAGACAGAGACAGATAACGTGTGGCCTCCCAAAGTATTTGGAAGTCGAGCCTCACATCTGCAGGAAATCAAGCTCCTTTTAAACTCAATTTCATTTTTTAAAAATAAACTCTTTCCTAGACAGAGTGGGGTAATAAGGAAGAATGGCCCAGAGAACAGCACTTTTGGAAATCAGAAAATTCTCAATTACTGGAGCCATAAAAGGCTACTTCTTCCCTGGGTGCCTCGGTTTTTCCAGTTACAAAATAGAGATATAAATGACTTTGAAGACATAATGAGGCCATAATATTGTCATTAATTTATGTCAACAGAGATGTATTTTCAATACATTATATCAGTAGTAGACAGTTGAGCTAAGTGCATGTATAGGGCAGGACTGTCAAACTCAAAAAGAAACAGGGCCAATAAAATGCACTAAAGAATCCCTGCAACAGCATAGTGACTTAGAAAATAACATATTAGTATTATCTATACATTTTTGAGTTATTTATACATTTTAATTTGTTCCTGCATGACTGACACCTCTGTTATGAGTCATAGTCTTTTTATTATTAAAACTCATTGACCATAACCTAATTTACTTTGGGTTCAGCTTAAAATAGTTCTCATTAACCTGGATATGTGGCTCTACTCTCAATGCACAAACTAACTCATGTCACTCATGGGGTGGCTTCTAGTTTGAGCCTGCTTTAAAACAATGAAAATTAAAGAACCTAAAACTCAAAGGCAAGTAAACTGGGTCTGTGCTCCTGAGCTCTGTGGAGCATGTGTCCTCTCCTCCCTCTTTCCTGACATCTCTCTCCTCCTGGTTTTGGGACTCTGCTTTAGTATCATCCACCTAAAACTGTAATGCTCTCATTTCACAGTGGAGAAAACTATGTCTCAGAGAATTATGGGACTTGCCAAGGTCACTCAGATAGATATTAGGTAATCAAGTTCTCTGATTCCAAGCCTAGCACCCTTCCCCTTCTGCTCCTTTGCCTTTCTTCTTGGTGACCTTATCTCCTGCCATGGTTTCAATGATCAGCACTATGCAAATTACTTCCAACTTTCTATCATCTGTCTCTCTTTCCTTTGCTCCTATGATGGTTTTTCAACTTCTAGATGGACCTTGCCATCTAGTTGTACCAAAAGAATCTTCAATTTAGATATATCTAGGGACAAACTTTAACTTGACCAGAATTCTCCATTCTGGTTAATGGTACCATTATTCTCCCAATATCCCAATGAGGTCAATTTTCAATTTTCTTTCTCCCTTACCCCACACATTCTAAAAGGTGCCAAGTACTTCTACTTTCAAGATACAGTCTGAAGAAAGTATGTGAACAAGTCATTTATTTAAGGTCTACAAGAAGTGCCAGACACTGGGCAAAGCACTGAGTGCTTTATAAATGTTCTCTCATTTGATCCTCACAACTTGGGAGTTGGAGCTATTACTATTTCCATTTTATAGATGAGGAAATTGAGACAGGGATTTGGTGATTTGCTCAGGGTCACAGAGCTAGGTAAGACTCTGAGGTGGGATTTGAAGCCAGATTTTCCTGACTCTGGGCCCTGTCTAATCATGGTGCCACTTAATCCCCTCAGTTTGACTCTGAACTCCTTCCACTCTCCTCTCCCCACTGCCCCCCAACCTTATTTCTATTTTGATTCTTTTTTGATGTAGATTCTAACAATCTTTTTAACCTCCCATCCTACCTTCCTCCTATGTTTTCTCCAGTCCAACCTTCATGATGCTTCCCAGCGTATTGTTATGGTTGTCACTCCTTACTCAAAACCTGCAGGGGGCTTTCTAGTTGCTACCACATAAAATAGAAACTGCAGATGTTGCGATGTCCACCTCCTTCTCTGCTTCCTCTCCTAATCTTCTTCACATATTCTCCATCTAGTCAGACTGGTTGCCATTTTCCACTCTCACCTGTTTTCTCTGTACTCCTAACATAGATTCTCTTTCCATCTCAGTTGCAATCCCTCCCTTCCTCTTAAAGCCTAGTCCCATTTCCTACTTGAAGCTCTTCCTAGACCCCCAGCTCCTCATGCCTCAGGTAAACATGATTTCCCTTCTCAAACTGCCCACAGCATTTTGTTTGAACCTCTTCTTGTATTCATCTCCCTCTGCCTCATATCAGTAATTTGAATGCAGGTGTCTCATCACCCCCACCCAAGGTGTATCTCACTATTCTCTTCAATTTGGACAAAGTAAATTGCTTTAACAGAAATCTGACCTTTTTTAATTTGTTGAAATTCTGAGATGGCCACAAATTGTAAAAAAGAAATCCAATAAAACAAAAGCAATTATCTAGACAGAACTTCTAATAGCATTCTCTACTCCTATATTAAAAATATAGACTTTGGATTTATGATAGCAAAATACCTGGCACACTCTTTACAGGTCCTGAGAAAGACATCAAATATAGTGAGACAATAAGTCAGACAGGATCCGCTCTGCTGCTTATCAATGTCCCTGATTCATAATATTAAAACCACTTCTCAGACTAGGGGACTATCTCATATCTGAATTCCTTTTAAGCAGGCTGGTCTTCTAATTTTCACTCCAGACATTAATTCCGGTCTGGTTATCATCAGGACTGTACCTTTGAGTTATAACCCAGAGTGCTCACCTCAACATACTGGGCTTAAAAGACTCATGGCTTATTTTAATATTGCACTTATAAAACCCAGCTATCACAAGACACATCCCAACCTTCTGAAGCAGCTCAGGATACAGATAGCTTGGTTAGTATCAAGTGCTTGAAAATTCCAGAGATAATAAGACCCGTTCAGGTCTATTGCTAATAAAAATGACAAAAAGATACTCTTAGGATTGTGACTTGCCAGATATGTCTCATCCAGTCATCTAAGAGAGCATTTTAAGAGATTTCTAACCAGTGCCAAACCTTACAAATTGTCCTTACTTGTCTTCTTCCCACCCATACTGAAAAGAGATGTTGGTTGAATTCTAGTCAAGAATTTATTAAAAGCCTAAAATGTGCCAGGCACATACTAAGAAATTAAGAAAAAAAAAAAGACAGGGCAACCAGGTGACGCAGTGAACAGAGCTCTGGCCCTGGAGTTAGGACAACCTGAGTTCAAATCCGGCCTCAGACACTTAATTACCTAGCTGTGTGGCCTTGGGTAAGCCACTTAACCCCACTGCCTTGCAAAAACCAAAAAAAAAAAAAATCTCTAAAAAAAGAGACAAACTTCTGTCCCTGCCCTCAGGGAGGTCATGATCTAAGGGGGTGGGGGTGGGGGACAAAATGCAAACAACTGTACAAATGAGACAAAGTAAATCCTGGAGGTAATCTCTGAAGAAAGGCAACAAAATGAAGGAAGCCTGGGAATGTATTCTTAGAGAAGGTGGGGCTTTAGCTGAGACTCAAAGGTGGCCAGAGGAGTCAGAGAGATTCGAGAGAAGAACATTTAGTCAATCAATATTTATTAAGCCCCTCCCCTATGCCAGGCATTTTGTGAAGATAAAAGACATTCCCTGCTTTCAAGAAGCTCTGAGTCTAATAGGGGAGACAACAGGTCAACACCTCTGTCCAAACAAAAAAATGGTATTGACTGAAGCAACAGTAAAGGAGCCCATGTCCTGGGGAGTGCAGAGTCCATGGGGATAGGTGCTATCTCTGTGTATGTATGTATGTGTAAATGTGTGTAGATACACATACATGTATAGGGAGGGAGGAGAGCTGCAATTCATGAGGACATTCTGTTTATTGCTGAAGGGTTCAATGGCAATTATTAACAAAGGCATAACAAAGTTATATCTGGGCTTCAGAAGCCCATCTACTGGATGGCTGAGAGGAAGATGGAGTAGAGTAGGAAGATCAACAATAGTAAACAAATTTCTTCTCTAAGAATCCTTAGCAAATATTTTTAGGAATTAGAATGCTCGACTATAAAATACTTCATATACATTTCAACCCAATTACTCCAGGTTAATCTTCCACTATACTTCCCAGTGTATGTCTCTTGTCATGCCTTGGTGATGATCTGCACTCTTAGAAGGTCATACCATTGAAATGCAAGGCCTGGCAAAACTTTGGGTACAGAGCAACAACTGATTCCTCATCTGTCATAACAAGCATAGCCTAACTAAGTCTGGAAAGTTCTACAACAGGAGACTGACTTACCAAGTGATGATTTTGGGATTTTTGGACATGATACTTTAGGAGAAGGTTGTCTACTAAAATGTAGAAGGGCTGTGGTGCTGCTGAAACCAGAGTCACGGATCTTCTAAGTATTCCTTATATTTATCACAACAGGATGGTCTTACAGGTTCTACTTTAAAAAGTGGAACCTCCAATAAAACTATATTGAATCTGCATGTGTAGCAGAGACAGGCCCTCATTTCAATTCATTCTCTAATATAGCTTATTCCAAGAGAGACCAATAACATCAAACTCTGTCAGAAGGATCCTTCATACAAGAAACTCATTGCAGGCCACTCGTCAAGCAGACGAAAGGACAGAAGGATGCATAATGTGCTTCAAGCAAAGAGAAATTACAACTCATATAAAACTGTTTGGATTAAAAATTCTGAGTAAGTGCGGAGACTGATCTAAGTCACAGAGGTCCTTTGGTCCATCTCCTTATACTACTTTAGTAGCTCTGATCTTGTCCATTCTAACTTGAACACTCTTTACTGGATTCAGTTTAAGGATCTTCAGCCTTCAATCAGGGGGGTTCCCTTGGCCAATTTCCATTACTCTTTTAAAAGCATAGCTCCCTATTAGCTTTTTCCAATCCTCAGAGCAAAACTCAGGGACAATTCTTATAGACTCTTTCTCATGCTCTGTATTCCATGTGATTTATTCAGTTAATTAACTCCCAGTATATTCCACACATCCCATGCTGCTTTGGGATGAAATGACAGAAATTTCTTATAGGTCCTTCATGAACTACATTCTTTCCTGAGAGTTCAAAGGTCCATGACTATTAAAAAACTCTACACAGGGAAGCTTGAGGAGCTAAAATACACCTCACACCTCAGTGTCTTCAAGAGATACATGTGGTTCAATCATTCAATCATTAAGTACTTTTAATGGAAAAAACTGGGAATTGAAAATAGCATTACTGGAAAACAAAGTACAGGAGTGGGGGTGGAAGTGAGTCATGCTTTCCCATGCTGGAAAAAACACATGATATGTATTTTCATACCTCAATTAACTTGTCTCCTTTGACTACATCCAGATGTAAACCAGGTGGGGGTTTACCTGCCCTACAAAATAAAGAGAAAAAACACCTTCAGGATGAGTACAATGAATGCTATTTACAGTTTCTGTCCTCACTGAGTGTCGAAGCTCTCCAACCAGCCTATAATTAGTTCATGTTCAAGTAGAAATGCCATCTCCTTCGCTGTTATTACAGTTCCTCTCCACTCTCGGTGCTGTACTTCTTCAGTGATTCAACTGCTCCAAAACAGACTTTCAGTTAAGCAATATTTAGAACAGCAGGAAAGAAACCTATATTTTAAGACCATATGTCTAGCCTATAAAGATAGAATGCTTCCGCCATGGTGATCAGGCAATCTGGGCTTGATTTTAAGGTCTGCCACTTACAATCTGAAAAGGCAGCATAAGCTAACAAGCATCTGGGGCTGAAGGTAGGAAATAACATGTCAGGAAAGCTCAAAGTTGGACATATCACAGTACAAGAAGAAACTAGTGACTTGGACCTTGAGTTCTGAGACAAAAACGAATGCTGCCCATTTTGACCTTGCCATGGGAGCCCCCTACTTTCTGCGGTGACATTCTTTGAGGACAATACATAAAAGAGTATTGGAAGCATCATCCGCTGGCTGCTTCTATATGTTACACCCAGAGTTGTGATGGTCATGTCAACTTTGAATTTGCTACACATATGTTTGAGTCAGTGGGAGGCCCTGGGGCAAACGAATCAAAGATGGGATCACACTGAGTCCAAAACCTTCTAGTCTTTCATTTCATTTCATTTCCTGTGAAAAGCTTAAGAATCAACCAATCCTTGCCCTTGTCACTGGAGCTAGACCACAGTGAAAAAAATGCAATCTCATCAACTATCCCATTAATATTCTCCTAAGAGTAATAACAACACTGTTATCTCATGATCTGGATCACATCCTCCCTAGCACACAGCAAAAGAAGAGATATGTGTGCACCATGTCCAGAAGATGGAATGGGTGATATATGCTAAATAAGTTCAATTCATTTTGTACCACTGAATGAATGCAGTGCCAGGAGTCTGTGAGTCCCTGAATTTAGGGTCTTTGGATTCTGGGTATGGCTGGGGACCACTCTCAGTTCAGCTACTTCCAACCAGGTAGCTTTAAGTAAATGGCTCTTTAACTCTAGGTTTCCATTTTTCTCGCTTATTAAAGGTCTCTTTAAGATTTGTCTCTAAAGTGTCTTTAAATTATGCAGGTCTTAACGTGTTAAGATTCCTAAGATTTCAAGATTTATGTTTAAAGCTCCCTCAAATTCTGCAAGTCTTGCGTTCTAGGATGATTCTACAGGGCCATGTTTGGAAGATGCCTTCGGATTGAAGGTTGATTTTTTTGCTCAAATTCTGCAGAGTCCGTCTTCAGCTTCCTGACATGTTCTGATGCCTGGGAGTCAGCCTCCCGGCCCCGGGCTCGGCACACGAAGAGGGCAAGAGGGCCTCCCCGAGGTGCCCCCGGGCCCGGGGCCAGGGGAAGCCCAGCAGCCGGGCGGCCCGGGGAGCCCTCGGGGATGAGCGCAGGCCGGACCCCCCGCTCCCGGTCCGGTCGGGCCTCGGGCGGGGGGTCTGCGGTTCCGCCCTCCCCAGGGCACCCCCCGCCTGCCTCTGGCGCTCGGTCCGCAGGGGGCTGAGAGGGGAGGGAACCCCCTCCTCCGGGCCCCCTCCCCCTGCAGAGGCCTCAAGCCTGACCCCCGGGGGCCCCGTGAGGAGAGGGAGGAGGCGAGACGGAAGCAAGGCTGGAGGATGGAGGCCGCCTCCCCTCCCGCCCCGCGCTCGCCCGCCCGGCGCGGGCCCCGAGGCCTGACCGCCGCGCCCCGGGGACACCCCCGCCCCGGCCCGGTCCGGCCCGGCCCCGGCGCTCACCAAGTCGGGCAGTCGAACAGCGGGAGACTGGAGCCTGAGTTCGCGGCTGCCGCCATCTTGCGTCTCCCCCTCCCATTTGGAGGGCCCAAAGCATGCCGGGAAGTGGGAGGACTGAGCCGGGGCGGGGCGGCACGGAGAGGGATCCCGGCAGTCCGTGCGCGCCGTCCGAGACAGACCATCCACCTGCCGGGCCCGGGAGCGAGGGCTCGGAGGGCGCATGCGCCGACGGTCCCGCCCACTCCGTCCGAAACAGGCCACCCGCCTCCCGGGCCCGGCAGCGAGGGCTCGGAGGGCGCATGCGCCGACGGTCCCGCCCACTCCGTCCGAAACAGCCCTCCGCCTCACGGGCCCGGAGGGCGCATGCGCCGACTGTGCGGCCGCTCCAGCACCCCCACCCCCCGGCTCTGACGTTTTATTCTCCAAGGCCCCTCCCGTCCCCTCACTGGCCCGGCCCCGACAGCCTCCGGCCCCGGTGGGCCCCGGTGCCCTCCTCCGTGCCCGGGGGACGTTCTGGGCTCTGAGGCCCCACCAGCTGATGGAGAGCTGGGGCTTTGGGAAGACCCGAGTTCCAGTCCGCCCCCAGCTACCCTGGCTGAGCCTGCCTCAGTTTCCTCAACTGTAAGACACCACCTCCGCCTCGTAGGGTTGCTGCCAGAATCGAAGGGGCGACTCCAAAAGCTTCAGCGCCGTGCTGTGCCGGAGAGCCTTCATACTGGTTCCCCTCCCTCCCTCTAGTCCTCGGTGCGTGCCGAGGCCTTCGCGGCACTCATCTCCGCTCTTCGGGTGCCTGCGGGCCACGTGGTGTTACCCGGCTCTGCGGGGGGGCCTTGTGTTCTGGGGCTCTTCTCAGCATTCACATTCTGATCTAATATTGTTTGTTGTCCCACATACAAATAAGGTATTCTGGGATTCGGTTATTAAGGTTGCCTCCAGCTTTGCTGTTATATATTTAAATGTATGCCATATTTATATTTTATGTTGATATATGTATACTAGCTTTGATAATATATATAATTACATATTATCTAACATATAATTACATATTATCTAACATATATGCATTACATATATACATATATATGCATATATATGCATACTAGCTGCGTGTCTGAAGTCAGGAAAATCTGAGTTCAAATTTGGTGATCTAGACAACTCTGGGTACATCACTTAACCCTGTTTGCCTCCGTTTCCTCATTTGTTAAATGAACTGGAGAAAGAAATGGCAAATTACTTCAGTATCTTTGCCAAGAAAACCTCAAATAAGGACATAAAAAATAGACACAACTGATCAACAACAAAGCCTTGATAGTGTATGTTTTGAGATACCTCCCAGCTCTAACATAGATATTCAGTATTCTAGAATCCTCTATATTTCCATGATTGACATTCTGTGTTCTGTGGTCTAGCTCAGTTGTGGACAGTCTGTATTTTAGTTGCCCCCAGTTCTGACATTTTGTATTCTAAATTCCCATCGACCTCTGACATTCTGTATTCTAAGGGCTCTCCCAGAACTGATATTGTGATAAAAGATTCTGTCCCATGTTCCCCTCTTGCTCTAGAACTTATGATTGATATACTTACCTTACCGCCTTCATTCAGTGCCTTTACCCAAGCTCAGAAAAGGGAATTTTGCTTTGTAACTGAATTATAACTGAAAAGCATGTAGGACAGTCCCGTGCTTGATTTCCACCTTAGCTTTATCTCTTTTGTGACAAAAATAACTAGAAATTTCTCCCTTCACCCAAAGCTCACAGAACTTTCCCATAACCTTCATTCAGGAGACCTCAGCTCCTACTGATTTCTGCAATGAATTTCACTTGTACTATTTTGCAATTTAAGCCAACTAAAAACTTGGTGAACTGTGATGAATAATTAAGTCAAGGCCTAGAGCCCCCAACTCTTTTTTCCAAAGGAAACAAATTTTTGGATCCAGAAAAAAACGGATAGATTGACAAATATCTCATCTGATCCCCAAAATAACCCTGGGACATGGGTGTATTATTTTTATCCCTATTTTACAGAAACTTGAGATAGAACTTAACCTAGGTTCACACATAGTGTCTGAGGGCCAGAATTTGAACACAAATCTTCCAGATTCTGAGCCAAGCACTCTACCAGTTGCCCAGTACTACTATCTAACTGCCTCTGGGCAAGATAAAGTGACCTCAGCAAAAGAACAGTACCCACCAATACCAATCAAGGTAATTGATCATCTTCACAAAGTTCAATAGTCTTTACCATAAGATGCATACCTGTAAATCAGAGATGGAAGGAATCTCAGACGTCTGCAAGTCCAAATTGTATTTCAATGATTTCCCTTTAAAGCAGATTTCCTGGGCAAGTGGTCATCTAAGCTAACACATGAAGACTGGAAACCACTGCTGCCCCATAATATCCCAGTCAATTTTTGGACTCTTCTGGTTAGATCCTGTACTCTCAGCCAACCTAGAACAGATACCTCAGCAAAGAGCTGATACTCTTTGGGTATTTCAGTGAGATTTGACATACCAAACCAGCTAGAGCAAACAGCTGGTGAGAAGTTCAGTGTAACATAAGAAATTTGGTTTAAATTTAAGAAATTCTGGATTCTGGGGGAACAGGTTAGCTCAGGACATTTGTAGAATTAACTCTTCCACAGACATATTTCCTGTCCAGAAACAGGACGTGTTTTTGTGTAGTTCAAAGAACATCTTGCTATGAAGATAGGAATGGTCTAGAATACTGCTTTTCATCTATCACCTCAATCTTGTGAATGTCTTACAAAAGAGGTACTAGACAGAAATGCTGAATCCCACCCTGTATTCTTCCTCTCCAGGTTTTGTGACTCATGTCTTCAGGAAGATGGGAATAATTTACATACTTTATTTTCAGAGTGATCTGAGAAATTATGACTTTTAAAATGCTTTAAGCCACAAATGAGACTAAGGTTCACTCATTTGTTTCTGGGTGTTATGGAGATCTTTAAAACTGTCTTTTTGATTCATACTTAAATAGTGGTAAATTTTAGTCAACAGTAGGTATGATGTAACACAGAGGTAGAGAACCTCTAAATATACATTTAGAGTTAGAAAATCCTGGCCTGAAAACCGAACTCTTCTTTACTCCCTGTACCATAAGCAAATGAATCCTTCTGGCTGTTGTTGGCCACTCTCAATCATGACCCTAGATGAAACCTCTTTGGACTTTCCATTTCTTAGCACTCAAAATACTCCTCCCCCAGATCTTAGTTCCTACAGCCCAAGAAGCCTCAAATGCCCTTCTTACCCCTATAATCCTTGCTGTTCTAGCCATGTTCCCGTTGTTTCCTGAATAGTGGATGCGAACACAACCCTTTGGGTACAAGGAGTCAGCCTGCACTACCTTGCCCTCTTATGATGCAAAAACTCTCTGTTTGAGTGGCTGCATCATCAATGATGTCAGGACAGTTTTGCAGACTGAAAGACAGTCCACTAAGCCCTCACCTTTGTGATCTGGGGAGCCTTCAAAGTTGCCTTTGCATTCTGTGTATCCACAATGGATCGGGTAGAAAAGGAGAATTGATCCAAAACTTGGAAATGAGCACCTGGATAAGAAATCAAAAGATACTAGAGGCTCATTTGGAATCTGTAAACTTAACTCTTACTTGCGATTATCTGACACCAAACAGTAGTTGAAAGCAATACCAGAGCCAGGGGACCAGCATTCAGATCTTACACATATTTGCCAGGAACATGGTTAAGTCCCTTTACTTTTCTAAACCTCTGTTGGTTAATCTATGAAATGAAAATAAAAGTACTAAATCACTCATAGAGCTTCAGGCTCTGCATAAATATGCTATTCTAGTGAAATTTCACTTGGGAAAAAGTACAACAATCTCCCCCACTCACCAAATTGATCAAGCCATCTGAAGGCAAAGCCTAATTGTGAATTTAAAGCCCACCTAAGATGGAATCAGTATCTTTCAAGTGAGGGATCATGGCAGAACAGCTAAAGCCCTGGTCAGGAAGGTTCTAGCCTGGCCTCAGATACTTATCTGTTAATTAACTGGACCAATTCCTTCATCTTTTTTAAGCCTGTTTCATCTCTTTATTATGTTGATGATCCAGCACCTATTTCATGGCTGTAAATTGCCTTATAAATCTATATATTGCCATATATATTACTCCCTAGCTCATAAGAGTCATGGAAATTTCAAAGGCATTATGCTTTATGAAGTTGGAGAGAATGAATTAAAGAAGCATTTATTGGAACCTTGAAAGACCTAAGACTATACATTGCTACCTCAAAGACCCCAGAGAAAGGTACATTCTTTTGGAGTTGAGACTGAATCCTAGTTTCATTCAACACACTGATCAAGACCCTTACCATCTTGAGGAATTAACTATGAAGGTCCTAAATACAAATACTATCCTCAACAGCCTCTGAGCAGCTGAAGCAGCTATGAAAGGAAAAGGGGAGGCAGTTTTCTGTTATACTCTTATTTTGCATTAGTTGTGAGAGTCATTTCAAAATTTTTGCTTGAAAACCCAGGATACCAGTGGGCTATGAGACACTCTTCTCTCTACTCTCTCCTATCACACTAGCCTGAGATCATTTTAGGACCTAGCAGACTCTTATTTTCAATATCATCCCAATGGGTAGGCAGGTTCTAACTTTATCCCACCATGCAAATCTGATTTGCCTGAAGAAAGGGGTTCACTCTTGAGGATTCTCCACATCTTTGGAGGACTCAGAGGAGAGTGATGAAGAATGAATTCATGAGGAATCCATCTGGCATTCCTTTGGACAGACAAACCAAAGCCCCTGGAATGTTGGTACAGACTGAGAACTAGGGTTTTCATCCCGTGATTCACTGAGGCATATAGTGATGTCAAATTCCTAGTGGATTACAAACTGTAGCAGGTCCTTTAAAGCTGGAGAGGCTCCAAATACAGACATGGTGACAGACTGACAGTATATCCACTCTTTGGGGAGATCTGAGTTGAACTCAGAGAGGCACGTTACTATTCTTTGCATGTTCTCAGTCATACCAGTTCTATGGGACAAATCATCTCTCAAGTCACAGAGGGGCTGGTTGAAATCTGTACTAGTAGAGGGAGCAAGTACCTATAATGTCCCCAGTATTAAAGAAAGAAGAAATCTTTACACAACCTTGCCCCTAGAACTCACCTGGTAGGGGCAGCAGAGTATAGATTCACCATTCATTCTATCAGGACAATGATCCACATAAATGTACCCAAAAAAGCTTTTAAAAATGTTTATTAATATTAATTGGATGGAATGGTAGTGTGATAGTGCAAAGAAATGTGTGCAATTCTGGGGCCTTAGGTTTCCTAATTTTCACAGTTGGACAGACAGGTCAAAGAGGATTCAACAAACACCAAGGAAGGACATTGATAAACATGGACTGAACACGCATTAGCTAGCTCAACATTAGGTGACTTGATTCACATTTGGGTCAAAGCTGGAAAGGCTGAGCTCACTCCATTCACTCCAGGCCAACACATAGGGGAAGTAGGCCACAACTAGGTGGCATGAGGGTGGATTTATTTCAAATATTTTCAATCTAAACTATATGCAGAGAGCTGAATCTCTTGTTCATAAATTAGTTTCATAGGTTAGCATTACTATTTCAAACCAGCATTATTTACAAAATGAACCTTTTACCTGCTCTAGCCTCAGGTTCATAGGGCAAGTTATTAAAGAAAACTTCTGACTAGTTTTTAAAACCTCTCTTCTAAACAACATTCAGCAACTTTTGAAGGGTAGGGGCTGGGAGTGTTCAACTTTGTGATAAGCAACAATCACCATTCACCAGGAACACAGGTTGACAAACTAAATGAAGGTAAACTTAAGTCATTGCAAATTGTTTGCTCCATTTAGCTTGTTAGAAGAATGCTACTTTTAAACATTAGTGATTGCTCAGTCATCCTCTTTCTACCATATATGAGAGAAGGGCCCCAGGGAGTGCTAATAAATACATTGGTTAACAAGCTCATTTGAAAACCAAAAAAGTGCTGTCTGAACACAATCCAGTGGGCCAAGGCATTTAATGCTCCAAGGCCACCATGGACTGATCTCAGCAGAAAACTGAAGGATGAAATATGAAGTCAAATGGGAAGTGTGCTCTTAAGTGAGGCTGACCAGTTCACACTTCCAGCTGAAAACACAGGGTTGAAATCTTCTAAAGCAGATGGAGAATATTTTTCTTGGAAATTCCAAATCAAAATGGCAAGTAAGAAAAATTGCTGGCTTATAAAAAGTTCCTGATGGCCTCCATTACACTGGGTGCCAGAAAATCCTTCTGTTCCAGATGCTGGTAAAAAGGCCGTTCTGGCACACACATAAAAAGGTAAGAACATAAGAATGTAGTGTGTTATCTGTCAAACAAGAACTTCAAGAACAGAATCTCCGAGGACTCATCAGTGGATATTTGGAACAGAGAGCAATCGGAATACGATAAAAAGCAAAAACCCACATAAGTTAATTCCTAATTTGCAAAACTGATACAATTTGTACATAAACTGATAAACATCATCTCCACGGTTTACCGATCCCAAGTCCTAGTCACCAGTGGTTAGTTTTCTACCTAGATTACTAACAGGGAGCTCAGGAAGGCTCCCTTTGAGGGGACTGGTTTGCCCTGGAGATGCCAACACACTCTTGCTTGGAAGCTGTTCAGCAGGAGCGGACTCTGAGGGGAGCGGCCACTTCATTTGGATAACCACACGATAATGAATATCAAGATTCCTAAAGCCACTGCTAGCACAAGCACCAGGATGCAGATCTTCTTCCGGGATTTTTTCTAAGGATAAGAACAATTAAAGACTGATAAAAAAACAAAACCCGATTAACTGGGCTTCACATCCAAAATATCCAACTCCACTTTCAGAAGGCTTTATACATCTGTGTTCTCTTAGTAATTTTTAAAAATTAATTAAGGCAATGGGGTTAAGTGACTTGCCCAAGGTCACACAGCTAGGCAATTATTAAATGTCTGAGGCTGGATTTGAACTCAGATTTTCCTGATTCCTGTGGTGGTGGTGCTCTATCTACTATGCCACCTAGCTGCTATACAAAGGGATTCATGGTGATCTGCTCAAGGTAGCAGACTTTGCAGGAACAGAAACACTAAAGTTAGGAACCCTGAATCTAACTGGCCTAGGTTAAGTACTGGTAATGGAAATTATATGGAATTATTATTAAATTCAGTTGCAGGCCCCCAAACCTAATAATATGAAGAGAATTTGGAAATGGGGGCAAAAGTTGGCATGGGAGAGGATAATAGTCCCCTATATGGGTCAATGCTCCCAAAACTGTGCCTTAAGCATAGTCAAGAAGTACAATAGGCATTTCCCAGGAGATCTGCCAGCATCTTTCTCATCTGCTCTTTGTCCTGACTCTGCACTTTCTATCAGTGGTGTCTCCATTGGCTCTTGCAACATGCAGAATCTTGGTTGTTACAACAGACTCTCTTCTCTTCCCTGTTCATATCCAATGAATTGCCAATTTCCCCTGGGAAGACCTCCTACCTTTGTGGCCTGCTCTCTGTTCACATATCACCATTCAAGCCCAGGGGATCACTGACATGTCTATCTCTGAAGAATTTTGGAGATGCTGGCAAAGGACTGCCCAGCAAGGTGTATATACATTAAAGAAAGTGCTGTGCTGTATAAGCAAAGCAAAACTGTAGTAACTCAAAAGAAACGTGAGGTGTCCAAATTTAGAGAATCCACCCAATATTCACAGGACCATTTGTGCCCAAATTGGTGTAAAGCCTTCTAAGCTTATATTGGTCTGATAAGTCACAGTTGGACACACTGAACCTTGACTCCAACTTAGTAATGTCATTCTGATCTTCTTCAAGAGTTATAGTTAGCAACAGCTTGCCTCTCAGCAGCTTGTTCCAGTCCCATTAGTAGCTCCACAGTCCAACCAGACTGATTTTCCTCATCTAGAGTTTTGATCATGTCACTGATCTACCCAAAAACCTTTAGTGTCTGTGCAAGTCTAACAAGGGTAGTATTCTGTTCTTAAGATTCCTCCAGCTTTGCCATTTTATGTTTCAAGGCCCCTTCAAGCTTGGCAACTAAGTGCTAGACTTCAAATCTGGTCTCACTCACTAGCTGTGTTACCCTAGGCAAATCACTTCACCCATTTGCATCAGTTTCCTCATCTGTAAAATGAATTGAAGAAGGAAATAGCAAAAAGTATCTTTGCCAAGAAAATCCCAAAATGGAGTCACAAAGAGAAGGATATAAATAAAATAATAACAACAACAAAGCAGCCTACCAAGAAACTTCAAATCCCTTTGGTTGGCCTTTGAGACCCATTTACCTTTCCAGACTTATCTCATCCTACTTACACTGAAGAAGAGAATTCTATGTTCCAGTTATGCTAGACAAGGAGTTGCAGCCTTCCTCCCTCTTCTAGCTTCCATGTTTTTTCACAAGCCTTTTCTTCTCCTTTTTCTTTGCATACTGATCTACAATAGTTTATGGCTTAACTCAATAAATACTACCCTCTCATCTCTGCTCCAGTTGAAGATCTGAGTTCTGGTTGTATTATCTTAATTGGTGCCACCAGCCAACTAAGACTCTAAACTGCAGACAAGGTGCTAGTTTATAGTTTGCATGACTGGAGAATTTATTTTTGGGGTGGGGGTCCCTACACCAATGAAATCACTGATCCTTGTGTCATGCCTCTCAGAAAGCCTAAATCACTCCAGATCACTGAGCCTTGGTCTCCTCATCTCATCTACAAAAGAGGAGAATTTCCCTCATATTATCTATCTTGATAGATATGCTGTGGACATCCAAATGAGATTACATATAGAAAATCGAATTAGATGCTAGAGGACAACTCCACAGTACAATGTCACATCTAAATGTTGTACTGCCTCCAGGGAGCATCCCCTTTGGGTGCTCACTGGGGCAGAACTGTGTTCAAGTTGAGGGGGGGACACTGAGGCAGCTTGACCTTGAGAAATTTTGACTGACCCAAGCCCAGTGTAAACCCTCTCTTAGATCTGCATGGGAGAACTAGGATGGACTGGCTCCCTCCTTCAGCCCCCCAGGAAGCCCTCTCCCACAGACCTCCAGAGGTGGATTATGCATAGCCAGCTCAATCTAGAGTCAATTCAGACATGAAAACTCAGCTCTTCATTTTTCATAGTTGAATTTGACTCCAGGACACAAAGTAGGAGAGGAATAAGAGGCCTCGGCTTTGAATCGCAGGCTGAGGCTTAGCACCTTCTCTTTCTTGAGCCTCCCTCTCTCTTCTGTAAGATGGAGATCATGGGAGGGAGCAGGCTTCACCACCCACTGAAGAGGTCTCTTGTTTCTAACTATAAAGTATGATATAAATAGAGACTTATTATTTAACTGAATTTCCAACATTGCCTACAGAAGTGAGTGAGTGGGACTGAGAGTTGAACACAGTTGCTCATTTTCAATATAAAGTCAAAAAAGCAGCTGTGGCTGTCCTCTGGGATAGTCTGTCCTCCACATTTACCTGATAGTAGGCAGCTCGCTGCAGCTGGTCTGTGGCTCTTTCAACATGTACCTCAGAGCTCTCTACATTGGCTTCTATACTATCTGGAAAAGCAAGAGATAGTGGCAGTTAACACACACACACACACACACACACACACACACACACACACACACACACACACACACCTGCCCATCCACCCACCCTCCCTCCCTTTCTCCTAAGGGAATGAACTGAGAGCCCTGCAGGCTCTCCCTCTGTGGCTCCTCTCTCTGCTGTGTGTATATACTGACAGTGAAGAGGAGTTAGGAGACACCGATGCCACAGTGCCTGTATGCTATTTGTGTGCTTGGGGAGCTGAAAGCTAGGCACAACAACCAGAGTTAAAAAACAGCCTGGCAGACACTTAGGTGACAGAATTAAAACAGAAATAGGCAAATGAAGCTCAGAATGTAAGAAAGTTCACCATGAATCTTAACTTTTAAAAAAGAGAGGATATCTGTTATGGGAATGTTTTTCAATAACACTCACAAGGCTCTTGCACATAGACTAACTATTCCTTCTTAACACAAATGCAAACACTAAGTGAGGCATCATCAGGTTTCCCCCACCCCACCCCAATTTGGGGATTTTTTTGGCTAAATCAGCAATAGTACATACCAATCAAATCTCCGTGATCGTGGATCATCACGGCCAAATCTTTAAAGATCTGATTGACATCCAAAATGTCAGCCTGTAGTAGAACACAATAATCTTAAGCAACATTTTGATTCATTACTTCTATTCCTTCCTCAGGCCTTTCCATGCTTCAGTTATTCACATGAGGGGAAGGTATATTTGTGAGTGTTTGTAAACTTATCCTTAAGTTCTCAGGACTATTTCTCCACAAATTTTAAGTAAAGATGATGAAGTCACAGGCAGAGGATTCAGAAAAGAGCAAGCAGCTAGGACCTGGAGGGCAGTGTCAGTGGTTTTCTCAGGAGTTTAGTCATGAAAGAGGGGAGAGATGTAGGATGATAGCAACGGTGGTCTGGTCAGATCAACTGAAGATTTGTTTTTTAAAGAAAGGAGGAGATATTTATTTGTTGGCAAGGGAGGAACAGCCATCAGTGAGGGAGGGACTGAAGATTAGTGACAAAGTGGGGATGATAGAGATGGGTACTATGGTAAAAAAGAACAGGATGTGATGGAACTAAGGGTGCATGTCCTTGTCCTTGTCCAGGATAACTGGTCCTTGCCATGATTTCCACAAACACTTATGGAGCGAGTACAGTAAGTTCTGCTAAAAAAAACTTTGAAAAAATTAATTTGTCCCAATATGAATGATGTATTATGAACAATTTGAACATGCAATTTCACCTATGAGAAACAGTGAGACTAAACACAGCTGGACAAGTCACTGAAGAATATTCAAAATGTACACATTTCAAACAAATTACAGCTCCCTCAGTTCACAGGTGCATCATCCTATAAGATTGTGTTTAGCTACTCTTTTACGTCTGTGAACTTTTCTATTAAAAACGAACATTCATTCAACATCTTGAATTCAATTCAGACTGACCTCTCACCTGTACCAGCCTGAACACCAGGGGAACTGAATGGCAGTCTGAGAACTTATGGCTCTATTTCATAAACACATGTGCTTTGAGAGAAAGTCCTGAGGGAATCTACAACAAAGGGACTCCAACAGCTCCACGGAAATGCAAAAGCCAGGATTCTTCTCTTACCTCCAGCTGCCTGATTGCAGTTTCTCGCTCCTTAATAAGTTCAAGATCTTGTTCTGTAATGGCCAACTCATCATCTTGTGACTGCATCTGATTCCACTCTTCATTGCTAAGGGAGTAACAGAAATGGTCACTGAGAATCCAAAACTCTTGAGTAGAAGATGCAAACAACATATAATATTCAGGGACATCTGGCTTGATGGAAAAGCCTTCTCCAAGGTTGGTTACCAGGCTTTCTCTGGGGAATTATTGTCAAGAGCAAAAGTATGGCATTTAAATGGGATTGCAAAATTGAGAAGGGAGTATGAAAGGAAGAATTAGAGAGGAATTAGATAGGAATTTCCTTGTGAAAGTTACAGTCTCAAATTCTACTAAAAATCACAGCACAGTAGAGTATTGAATTTGTGGCTGGAGAACCACAAAAGTTAGAAACCGATTTCTGATTCATATTATCTGTTTGACAGTGACTAACTCAATTTGTTTAGCTATAAATGAAAGGTCTGGACAAGACCAGAGATCATCTCTAAGATTCCTCTTTGCTCTAAATACATGATGTACCTAACCTGCATAAGCTAGAGTCTAGACTTGTTCTTCCTTTGTCTCTTCAAATAAAGTGTAGCAGAAGTCTGAGGGTGGTTTTAATATTTAATAGCTTAATGCAAGTTTGAACTTTAAAACCTTTAAGCTTTAATAACTTAATATTACATTCAGACTTTTGAACAACTTGTATAACTCAATCAATCTCATTTTTTAATGGGCATTTCTTTTTAACCTAACAGTAAAATGGAGAAAAGTTGGTGCAAAATCAAAGGACACAACAGGTTTATTTTCAAAAGTCAAAGGTGATCAAGAAAATGGCATATTCTAGTTTTCACTAGAATAAAAATCTAGTGCTAGACATTTCCTGTGTCACTAATTTGTTGCTTGTTTATTTCCTATTATTTCAAATGTCCCTTAAAAAAAAAAAAAGAGGGTAATAAGCCGTGGCCTGGTACAGAAACAAGTGCATAAAAATTCCTGGTCTCTAAGTCTGATGACTCTTGTTGAGACCAGTGCATCAGGGTGATTAACATTAAAGATGGCAGCCTCCTTTTGGAAATTCCTATCTTCCTTTAACTTGGTTCCACCATAAGACAAGAATCTTAAATCTGCCCTTAGCTGCTATATTTTACATAGCTCTGTATTTTTAGAAATTAAAACATAGTTAAATTCCATTTCCCAACATCTAAGAAGATGGAGAGATAATCTCTCTTTACCTGTCAAATGAGACGAGCTGCTCTTCTCTCTGCCTCTCTTCTGCCTATGAAAGAGGAGGGATTATTGTTGCTGGTTTCCAGAATCACAGAGAGACACATAACCCACTTGATAGTTTTTGCTTAAAATAAGAAAGGAATAGACATTTCCCAGCCAAGAAAAGGCCTGGAAAGGAGTACAGGGCTCTGGCAACACTGAGTGGCTGGGAGTACATGGTGAAAGAGTCTAGCCTCAGACTGACGAGAAAATAATGTGATAGGCTAAAAAGATCCACAGTCAGCCAGTAAGACTGGAAATCTAGGGGAAGCTAGGTGGTGTAATGGATAGAGCACTGGTCCTGAAGGCAGGAGGACCTGAGTTCCACTCCAGCCTTAGACACTTAATAATGACTTAGCTGTGTGACCTTGGGCAAGTCACTTAACCCCATTACCTTGCAAAAACAAAAAAAAAATACTGGAAACTTAAGAGGAACACAAAGTGGCTTTGAGAAAGATCTGAGACCAATGGGCATCAATATTACATTAGGGATTGGAGTTGCACAAGACAGAGAAACTTCACAATCAGCCAGACATATTCTGGGAAAAAATGAAAAATTTTCCTCTTGGAAACAAACTTACAGAGAGGCGGGATCCTGCTCGTGCTCGGGCAACAGTCTCCTTCTCCTTCTCAGACACTTTTCTCTGAACAGCCTGAAAATTGTTTAAGGCTACAGAGAAGTCATTCATCAAACGCTCCTTTTGAAGTTTCTGCAGGCGCTAAAGAGATGAAATGGAATGTTAAATTGGAATGTGAACTACATGTATACCTGGGCTGCTGAAAACAAAAAAATGACTAAAAAGTAGTCTTTTCCTCCTTTTGCATCTCTGAGTCCTTGAGAAGCCCAATCTGTTCACTATACATGTTCTAAAATAATAATACTACAATGGAAAATAAATGTCATATGAGGGATCCACAAGAGGGTTCCACTGTGCATTGTGGTAATCAGGAAAGACTTTGTAGAGAAGGTAAAGACTGAGCAGGACCTTGAAGAGCAGGCAGGATTTTAGGTGGGGCAGATGGGGAAATGGGCATCCAGGACAGGTGAATAGTGTGAACAAAGGCTTTAGCAGGAAAGCACACAAGCCCATGTGCCAGACAATAAGCCTCAAGCTGTTTTTTGGAAAAGTCTTCAAAGACCTAGAAAAAAAGTAATCCCTTTTTCTTCTTACTATTGTCTACCAACCCGTCCAGAGAACAATTCAACCTGTGAACAACTCATTTTGGATAGAAAAAAAAGGGGGACACTATGCAAATAATGATATCTTGGGGACTGGATCTAACCTTGCTTTTGCAAATATATACCCATTAACCATTTACCAGAGAGAAGTATCAAGATTTTTCCTTTGACTAGAATCTTTTTGAATAATCTTTCCTCCAAATGGGAAAACACCAACCTGTTCTGAAGCAGACAGTGGGAGTGGCAGCGATCCCAGTTCTTTCAGGCATTCATTGGTCTCCTTAGCAAGTTGATTTGTAGAATGTTGCAATTGCTGTCTGAAAGAAAAAGTGCAGTTTTAAGAATGTCATTATTTCCTGGGGGGCTTTTATAGAATGGATCATTTTATTCCACAGTTGAGGGGAAGGACACTTAAAGGGTTAGAGGGGCAATGAGTTTCTGGTCCTCAGCAGAACTGAAGCAATATTGCCAAAGTAATTTTCTTTCCAAGTACACAGCAAAGCAGCATCTGAAGAGTACTAAGGACCTATCTCCAAGAGGTTTTCTGAAGGGACTACAAACTAAAGGTGTTAACTATTTCAGCAGAAAGATATACAAAAACATGAGTAAGTAGTGAATAAAGAACAGCTATCCTTTGTAAATTCTAGAATGTGGCTGCAGGAGGGAGAAGAGCAAGTTATACTTCTTGTAAAATCTGGTAAGTTGAGCTATTATCAAATAGCTTCTGAGTTGGACATACACAAAGTCTTGCATGCCTGGTATTGATCACAGTCCACTTACTACAGTCAGAATCTCAGGCAAAAACATTTGAATGCAATGTGCAATAGACAGCACAGTTCTCTTGTCCTTAAAGATCTGTTTCTAGACTCATACCTTGCACTGGACATATCTTTGGCTTTAGTCTTGGTGCCCCCTACCTGCTTCTGATCTTATGATGGTTCAGTCCAGCCTCCATTCCCCATTTCTATTTCTAATCCTGTCTGACTCTTCTTCCCTCCTAATTAACCCAAGATGCCTTATGTAGTTCCAGGGAAAATATTACAAGGGGTAGGGAATGGAATGAACAAAAGAATAAAGGAAAGGTGATCTGTGAGGTGAGACTGGAGAAGCTGTGGTAAGGGAGGCAATGGTATAGAGGACAGATTCCTCTTCTTCATAGTTTCCTTCTTTCTGTCCCCCCCTTTAAAGATTTCTGCAGGATTGAAAGAAGCATGTACTTCCTTTTATTTTTTTAGTTTAACTTAATTATTTTTTCAATTAACAAGTATTTATCTTTTCTCCCTCTCTGCTCTACCACAATTGAACAAAAAGAAAGAAAATCCTTGTAATAAATAGGCACCAAGTAAAGCAAATTCTCATACTGGATTCATGTGCTTCCAATTCATTAAATCTTGTCATTGAAAAGAGGCTTCTAGGCCAGAGAAAGTAACTGAAATAGGGAACTGACAGTTTCCTAAAAGTGTTACACCATGTAGCTATTTGGTGGCTTCTGTAAAGAAGTTCAAATACATCAAAAGCATTTTCTCATTCTCTAAATGGCAGAGAAATATTTTAAATATTCTAGAGATGGGGAAACTGCAGTTCCAAAACTAGAAATGGAGTCAAAACAAAGAAATGAAAAAAAAAAAAAACACCCAGGGAATTCACCATGCCAACCCACTGTTCTTTCTTTCGTTTCTTTTTTGAAATAGAAGACTTGTTTCTGCTTTTTACCACAGATTATTTCCCAATATCCCCATTGATCTTGCCTTCCAAAAACAAAGAAATACATTAGACATAATCCAATATCAATAAACTAAGCAACTAAGTCTGTTAACAGAAAAAGGAGATGGGTATTTTATAACCTGTTTTCTGGAATTGTTTGTTTATTGAAATTAATCCATGATAAGTTGTCTTTTAAAGAAGCTGTAATTTGTAGTACAGTGATCATTTCACTTTTCTTTCACATTCTAGCTACCCTAGGACCTTTGGATCATTTAAAATATTTTGATGGATCTGTAATCTCACTGATGTGGGTTCTCATTATAAGATAGTCCAGTTTCTCATCCTGAGCAACTCATATCCTCATCTTCCTATAAATCCTCCATGTAGCATTTGGGAGAATTTTGATAGCTTTTAGTCAATTAACTGTATGATAGTAAAGATGTAGTCTCCTGTAGACTATATTTGTGAAAGCCTCCCTTTTCCCTAAAAAAAAAAAAAAAACAAACCCCAAACAAACCAAAACTACTTTATGTATATGTATAACCTCAAAGAGATTACAAAGTAGGCACATGGATCAGCAGTTTGTAATCATTTTTTAGTTACTTTTTTGGGGGGAAGTGTCAGATATTTTTTCTAACCCATTAGTATCTTTCCTCTTTCAGCTATTTTAAGAATTGATCTTTCAAACTTATATCACTTCTAACACAGACCTCCTTGGCACATATTTTTATTTAGTCTAGCTATTTGGTCCCTTCTATTTTAGTGCCATTTCTACTTTAGTGGCTGAACACTCCACTAAAGACTAGGGATACAGAAAAAAGAAAAGAAAAAGGAATCCTCATGGGGTATATTAAAGACTGTGATGTTCAAGTCCAAATGTGGTATTCTATTATCACTGATGGAAAAAAAAGGAACTGTTAAAGAATTATCAACACTTCCCCACCCCTACTTTTCAAGTGATTATTTATTCTCCTAGTTCCATCCTTAAATGCTCTTGGAATGACATGACTTGGTTGGATTTCAGATCAAGCTTTCTGTAAAGTTATTTGTTTCTTCACTGTTTCACAAGGAAATAATGCTCAGGATTTTCCATCCTCCTTCAATGTAAGATTTTGAAAACAAGTTCACATTCTAAACCAGTTTTGCCCTTGACTGCTATATCTCTTCTTTTGCCAAGGAGATCAAATACTTGCTGGCTGAAGTTGTTTCTAGGTTCTTTGTTTCTCTGTTGTGGCAGATTTACAATGGTTAAACTATCCTAGCAAGTCTATCAATTTCCTCGTTTCAGAGTTGACAGCTTCTTTAAATAG
Source organism: Macrotis lagotis (assembly GCF_037893015.1). Taxonomy (NCBI): domain Eukaryota; kingdom Metazoa; phylum Chordata; class Mammalia; order Peramelemorphia; family Peramelidae; genus Macrotis; species Macrotis lagotis. Next base: position 863,331,475 of record NC_133658.1, read on the forward strand.
GATGAATTGGTTTAAAATTGTGTATCATAACTAATTTTATTCCTTCTTCTAACCAAAGAGATTGATTTTGATCTTTCTCTAATAAGTAATAACTGAACACAACTGATTCATAGATGACTCCCTCAAAGGGAAACTGGTAATTTCTCAGTCAGTAAAATATAAGCTATTTTTTTGTGACGTTCTTCATATCCATTGCTCATTCCACTTCCCATCTGCAGCTCCAAAGAACAAAGATGCCTCTCTCAGATAAACTCATCACTTCTAATTTCATCACCAGATGGCTAATTCTAACCCTGAATGTTCCTTAATTTCTTCTCCCCATAACTGAAGGTCTGAAGAATAGAGTATTAGACTCCTCTCAGAGGAGGGCAGAAATTGGACTTCCAGTTCTACTTCCCATCCACAATTATGTGGTTTCAACTTCATAGAATAAGAAGCCCCTTACCAGGACCACTCCACTCCACCAAACCTCCAAGTCCTCCTGCTCCCTATCTTTTCCAGCTTTCTTTTAGACATTATCTTTCCCAATTAGATTATGAGATTTTTTTTTTAAGGGCAGGAACTGCTCCCCTCCCTTCCTTAGCACAGTGCTGGGTGCTTAATAAATCAAAAACTGAATTGCATCCTTTCTAGAAGAAAGTATTCATGGTACAGAGGTGAGAGACTTCCACAAGAAAGTCCCAAATTACACCAACTCTCACTAATTCACCAACAACTGATCCCAGGTTAAGCCCCACTTGGTCATTGGCCAGTCTTGACTGCCTTAAGAGTAAAAGTAAACAGCAGTTGTTTCTGTCAGAAATCCCAAGGATCTTCCCCTACCAGAGTGATGTTTTTTTAACTAGTTAAAAGTGGCCATTCTTTGCTGCATTTGGGTTTAAATGCTGCCTCAGAGACTTCTGTGATTTTGTGTGATAATGTGTAATCTTGGGCAAGTCACTTTAACCCTATTGCCTCAAAAACCTAAAAAAAAAAAAAATGGTTAAGGTCTCAAGTGGTTCATCTGATCGAGTATATGATGGGGACAGCTAGGTGGCACAGTGGATAGAGCACCTGTCATGGAGTCAGGAGGACCTGAGTTCAAATCTTGCCTCAGACACTTAATAATTACCCAGTTGTGTGATCCTGGACAAGTCACTTAACTTCATTGCTTTGCAAAAACCAAAACCAAAAAAAGTATATGATGATTTAAGTGAAATGGTCTTATTGAGTTCTTCATATAAATTTTTCTTTTTTCTCCTTTGATACTGATGTTGAAGCATTGTTGCTATTCAAATGTTTTCAATTATGTCACACTATTTGTGACCCCATTTTGCATTTTCTTGGAAACATACTGGATTTTTTCTCTAGCCCATTTTACAGATGACGACACTTCTTCAGGGTTAAGTGATTTACCCAAGTCATCTGACTAGTTCGTGTCAGAGCTTAAAGATGATTCTTCCTGTTCAGGCCCAGTGCTCTGTCCAATACAGAACCATCCAGCTTTCCCACATCAATGAAAACCAGAGATGCCAGAAGTATAAATTCATGATAAACTAGCATCAAGTTCTGCTGCTTTCTATACCAGATCTAGCTTTCATCCTGACCTCAAGAGCCTAGAACTTCAAGACCACCTGAAGGACCCAGGAGTCTCAAAAGCCTTAGTCTTCTTCTAGAGATACTCACAGATTTTCCTGCAGCTTGCTGGAATCTTGCTTGGTTCCCAATTGGCTCATCAAATTCTTGATCTGAGCAGCTAAAAAAAAAAAAAGAAGAAAAAGAAAAATTTTTAATAAGGTGATGAGAAACTGCATTTTCAACTCACATGCCCCAGACTTCTTACTTATCTCATCATACCTTCCCCAATACTTATCTATGAGGAAGCATGCTGGGATCAAACCCAGAAAATAATTCTATCCTAAACTAGTAACAAGATAGCTTTTTCTCTCATAGAAAAAAAAAACTATTGGGGTGGCTAGGTGGCACAGTAGATAAAGCACCAGCCCTGGAGTCAGGAGTACCTGGGTTCAAATCCGGTCTCAGACACTTAATAATTACCTAGCTGTGTGGCCTTGGGCAAGCCACTTAACCCTATTTGTCTTGCAAAAAAAAAAAAAAACAAACCACACCCTAAAAATAATAATAATAAAAAAAACCCTATTTCTTCCCTAAACAAGAGAAGGGCACAGTTTTGTCACTCTGAAGTAAGGATTTACCAACACTCTCCTAGACACACTTTGCTATGGGCTGAGGTTTAAATCAACTTCACAGGGACCTTATGATTCCAAATTGCAATGAGCACCAATTTTGAAAAATCACTAGGTCACCTTTCTCATCAAATTCTGACTAGATGCAGTATTTTTTTTTAACGTTATCATTCCTGTCTCAATTTTAATCTTCCTCAAGACTTTGGATTCCTAGTCTATTCTAGAGCTTGATTTTTTTTCCAAAATAGTCTCTATTTTTTGGTAGAGTCCAACTATAGAGCACTGGTGGAATTCTTTAATGTTTCATCATAGTTATCATGGTGATTATGGATTCTCAGAGGTTTTTAAAGTGAAAGATAGGTTATGGTAGGGGTAGGTCCTGTTCAAGCTGAAATGCCTTTTCACTATAGACCCACTGAGCAGACTCTTTGTCATTCAAGGACCAATGTAGCTAACTTGTGGAGAGCTCATCACTCAGTTGGCAAAAGGATAATGCAATTTTTGGCCACAGTAACTCTCAAAGACAATCTCGAGAGCTGCAAAGAGGTTGTAATCTGACAGATGGTATGAGACTACCCATGGAACAAAAGCACAGATTTTGAAAAATGGTAGCATCTTAAAGTATAAAATGTAGTGACAGTTGGCTATTATATGAGAACACTTAGAAAGGAAAATTTCTGCCTCAGACGTATTTTATCTTCATGTTGTAATAGAACTTTCCCTTTCTGGATCATTGTTAAAATCTGACTCAACTCCAGGTGGCTTAATGGGGGATTTCTAGGAGTGGTTGGAAAAAAGCAGAATTGAATGCAACAAACTGAGCTATGTGGTACAATGGATAGTGCTGGACCTGGTTCAAATCCTGCCTCTGTGACCCTTGGTAAGGCACTTCATTTCTTTACTTGCAAAATAGGGAAATTGATAGTATCTACTGTCTAGATTGTTATGAAAATCAAATGAGATAATATTTTAAAGTGCTTTCAAACTTAAAACTAGAATATAAATGCTAGTTATTATTATTATTCATGAATTAAACTAAAATTTCTGCTATTACAAATTTATAGAATTTGAGATTATACTGATATTTCCATCAAACTCAAGTGTCCAAATCCCCTTCTATCACTAAAAACATAATACTTAATATATATATTAAAGGGCAATACTTTTCTATGGTCAATAAAATGTTATTTATAACAGTAACAACTCTACAAAAGTTCTTTAATGCTTCTTGTAGTGTGGAGGTTATGTTAATGATGCAAGATCTGATGGTTCCATAGTAAGTTAGAAAGGTTCTGAGAGGGGGCAGCTAGGACACAGTGGATAGAGCACCGGCCCTGGAGTCAGGAAGACCTTATTTCAAATCAGACACTTAATAATTGCCTAGCTATGTGACCTTGGGCAAGTCACTTTTTTTTTTTGCAAGGCAAATGTGGTTAAGTGGCTTGCCCAAGGCCACACAGCTAGGTAATTATTAAGTGTCTGAGACTGGATTTGAACCCAGGTACTCCTGACTCCAAGGCCGGTGCTCTATCCACTGCGCCACCTAGCCGCCCCAGCAAGTCACTCTTAACCCCATTGCGTTAAATAAATAAAAAAATTTTTTTAAAAAGGTTCTGAGAATGGACCCTGGCAATAAATTGAATGGCCCAAGATCAAGATAGGTAAAAAACAAAAATGATAATCACCAGTGGGATAACTACAAAGATGGATTTATTTGGCCATTGTCAATCATGAAATAGGTAAAAGATATAAAATGACTTGTAGCTCTGTGTGGCTTTTTTCTTTCTGCAATCAAGATGACAGAAAAGAACCAGTTATTATAAAGAGTCTAAACTATTTCACTGTTGATGCTGAATGTTGAAATGCTTGTTGTTCAAAGCCTGATTCGTTATTGGAGGAACTTCCCACAAACATATTGCCATTCTTGTTCTAAATGAAACAAGAAAGCATACAGAAACAAAGAGGAACAATTCACAGGTTCTCCCTAGGGGCCAAATAAAGGAGTTGATGAGTTTGCTTTCATTGTGCTCTTAAAGGCATGAAGAAATAACATTTCATGGGTCACTTGTTCATCACAAGTAGTACTCAGGGTGAAGGAGAGAAACTAAGAAAAGTTTGACAAGATTCTCTCAATTAAATCATCATATATTTTGATACTTGGTAAATGCAATGAAGAAAGAAAGAAGTGGAAAATATTGGTTAAAATTAAGAAACAAAAATGTTTTAGAACCTGTTAATGCTACATGAATGCAAATAGGAACACAATAAATCCTTGCAGAAGATTCTGTTTATAACCCTCTTCCCTTCCTTACCCAGTGAGCCATCCCTTGTAAAAAAAAAAAAAAAGAATAAAAGAGAAACAAAAAAATCAGTTTAGCAAAACTAACCAACCTCAATCATACCTTCCAATTAATACAAGCTATACCCATAGTCCTATACCTCTGCAATAAAAAGAAAGAGATGCATTTTCTCAACTCTGGGGCCAAACTTAATTTCATGTGTCTTTTGTTCTTTTCATCTACATTATTGTAGTAATTATGTATACTGCTTTCTTGGTTCTATTTGTTTCTTTCAAAATCAATCACACAAGTCTTCTAAGACTTCTCTGAATTCCTCATATTTATTATTTGAAGCAATTTTTCATTTTGTTGATAGACTGCAATTATTTTGAAAGTTGTTCATATCCCTTCACTAATTTACAAATTAGGAAATGGTTCAAAAGATTTTATAGAGATAAGACAGAGTAGGCATGGTTGATAGTTGCCAATAGCTTTCTCAATAATTTCACCCATGATCACCAATAATATCACCAAGGTTCCATTTTGGAGGGAATCTTCCCCTTTGAGATGAATTGAAAATTAATACCCAGAGACAGCTGAATAAATGTGGTATAAAAATGTAGTGAAATATTACTCTCATTAAGAAACAATGAAGATGAAAGAGAGCAAAAGATTTATACAAACTGATAGTGAAGTAAGGAGAAGAAAATAATATACATAATGACTATAATAAAGTAAATGGGATGAACACTAAGACAAAACAGAACAGTGTAATTTTATTGACATACTAGTCCCAGGAAATGGATGAGGAAATGCACCTCCCTTTCTTTCTTCCTCTTCCAATTCTACTTATGGGCAACTAATGCCTGGCTCAATGAGTATCTGACCTGGAGTCAGGAAGAGCTGAGTTCAAATATGACTTCAGATAATAGCTGTATAATACTGGGAAGCCCATTTCACCTCTCTCTGCCTAGTTTCCTAACTATAAAATGATAATGATAATAATAATAATAATAATGATAGCATTTAACTAGGGAGGATCAAATAAAATATTTGTAAAGCCCTAAGCATAGTGCCTAAGCAGCGTAGGGCTTAACAAATGAGTTTCCTTCCCTTCAATGGTGAATAGAAAAGAGTAGATGATGAGATTCTCCTAATGCTTTTTTTTGAGAATAACACTGTTAAAGGAAGTCCTTTTCCATATTATAGGGCTTTTTCAGTGAGGTCTATGGTCACTTTAAAGAGATCAGTCTAGCATTTTATAAAGGAAAAAACCAATAGGATCATGAATATAAATTGCCCGGATGATGACATGTAGTTGAATAGGAAGTTCATCAGTACAAAGAGCTTGGGCAGGCACTGCAAGGATAATTATTAGCCCTAGAATTGAATAAGGAAAAAAAAAGAGAACCAACTGGAATCCATATGAGAAACTGGGTAGTATTTTCAATGGAAATGTTATATGGCTGTAAACTTTTGAATACAACATGATATCAGAATCATGGTAGATGTCAAATCAGCAATAACATAGGCCAAAAGTGGTATAAAGCACATCAACAACGTTTTGTTTTGTGGTTCTGTCATTTTCAGTCATACCACACTTTCTGTGACCCTGTTTGGGTTTTTATTGGCAAAGCTACTGGAGTAGCTTTGCCATTTCCATTTCCAGCTCATTTTACAAATGAGGAAATTGAGGCAAAAAAGGTTTTAAGTGCCTCACTCAAGGTTACCCAGCTAGTTGAAGGATCAATTTGAGCTCTCTTCCAGATTCCTGGTCCAGTGGTCTATTCACTGCATCACCTTGCTGTGCACATTGAGAAAAAAAAAATATATATATATATAGATATAGATATAAATATGGGCTCAACATAGCAAAGGATTTCAGACAGACAACCTGAGTGCTATTCTAATATTTGTAAAGTATTTAAAAAAGACAGAAGGTTTTCAAAACACTAGACAAGAAAAATCTATTGAGTACTGATGTAGACTTACAATCATGCTAGAGAGAAAGGAAAAGTGAAGAAGAGTGGCAATCAGCACAGATGAAGGGAGAAGGACCCCACCCAAAAGATATGAGCTCAGAACCACTGGCAAATAGTGGTTGACCTTTGTTAATCAGATTTATAAAGCAGTTTTCCTTGCAATTTCCCTCTGAGGTATGTGAGGTTATCCCTACTTTATAGATGGGGAGGATGCATGGCAGTGTGTAGAAGGCTGGACTTGGCATCAGGAAGACTGGGTTCAAATTCCACCTCTAATATAAGCACTTAATTTTTCTGACCCATTGCTTCCTCATCAATAATAATGAGTTGGAGCTACACAAGGTAAAACCTCAGCAACTGATTCCATATGGTTGAATTTTTCCTTTCAAGAAAGCAGGCTGGAGTTGGTAGGTGATGGCACTAGATAGAGCCCTAGTCCTGGATCAAGAGGACCTGAGTTCAAATTTTGCCTCAGACCCTTCCTAAGCTGTGTAAGCCTGGGAAAACTACTTAACTCCATTGCCTCCAAATAAAAATAAAGTAGGTTTTCTTCAGAGTCAAAGGAGAGGTATGTATTAAAGAACTCCCTTGGTTTATAATAACCTAACATGTTAGCAATGCTAAATTTTTAAAAATAGTAAATCCTGTCACAGGATTGTTTTGGATCATCTGGTTTCTGATAATCAGAGGCTTTTTGTTTGTTTTTTTCTCTTTCACCTCAGGCTTTTCTAGATTACTTTCTTTTTTGGTTTTGCAAGGCAGTGGGGTTAAGTGATTTGCCCAGGGTCACATAGCTAGTTAATTATTAAGTGTCTGAGGATGGATTTGAACTCAGGTCCTCCTGACTCCAGGGCTGGTGCTCTATCCACTGAGCCATGTAGCTGCCCCTCTAGCTTACTTTCTTGAAACTCTGGTAGGTATGGGTGATTCTGTTTTTATGTGCCTAGTGTATGCAAAGGATAGTGCCAGACTCTTGATGGTGAAAGAACTCTTTCTCCCTTGACAGACATATTCATTCCTTCAGTAACATTTATTAAGTGCCTACTATGTGCCAGAAGCCTGAAAAGGGAGGAAGAGCTTGAAAGCCAAACTGAGGATTTTTGTATTTGTTCCTGGAGGTAATAGGGGCCCCCTGAAGTTTATTGACTGGGGGTTGACATGAACAGACTCCTGAAAAAGAGCCAGTGTCAACACTTGCCCATATGAAATCACCAGAACCCAACTACTTAAGAGCTCTCAGCTGACCTGGCCTCTTTTTTTGTCTTTTCAGTCTTTACTTCCATCAGATGTTTTTGCATGAGGAGCTCTAGCTAGTGACTTCCCTTCTAGTTTGCATATATCTAATATACACCTATATGTGAATATGCTGACTCGCCCATTAGAATGCAAATTCTTTTAGGGAAAGGACTGTTTTGCTATTTAAAAAAAAAAATCAGGCGGCTAGGTGGCACAGTGGATAAAGCACAGGCCCTGAAGTCAGGAGTACCTGGGTTCAAATCTGGTCTCAGACACTTAATAATTACCTAGCTGTGTGGCCTTCAGCAAGCCACTTAACCCCATTTCCCATGCAAAAAACCTAAAAAAAAAAAAAAAAAAAAAAGAATGGTTGAGTGCTATCAACATACTACATAAAAAAAAAATCCTTAGCCCATAGCACACTGCTCAGCATACAGTAAGCCCCAATAAATGCTTGTTGATTGATTAATCTGCAGTAAATCAGAAAAATTTCAAAGTTACACATAACTGGAAGCATTCTGCAGGATATGTTTTACTCTGGATTTATATATTACAAAAGCTAATGGTCAGAACTTCTTGTTTAAAAAACAAAACAAAAAGCCTGATTATCAGAAATCAGATGATCCACAACAATCCTGTGACAGAATTTCCTGTTTTAAAAAAGCCCTGATAATCAGAAACCAGATGGTCCAAACAAATACATAATGCAAGTTCACAAGCACAGTTACACTGCATTTCTTTTAAAGCCATTTATATGTATTTTAGGGATGAGGACATCTTAACTTCTCTCGCCAATATCTCATTCAAAGCAAGGACTGGTTAAAAATTGTTGATAGACTAAGAATGAAATCATCAGGCAGTCTAACAACAGCTGATGTCTCAGTTTCAACATCTGTAGGATGAGATTAGATGAACTCTGAGAACATTTTCAGTTCTAACATCCTATGATTCAAACAAGGATCTGTTCTAAAATGAATATATTTCCTATAATTCAACATAAGGACTTCAGGGAATAATATATTCCAAATGAACTCTGATCCATCCAAAGCATAAAAAAATCCATTGATATGAAAGATAGTGACATCAGAAGAGGAAAAACAGCTCCCCAGCATCTGAACCATCAGATGACTCAGTATTTTAAGAAAAAAAATTGAAGTACATTAGTCAGACTATGAAAATAAGAATGTATGCAGTAATTATGACCCTGTAATTTCCCAAATAAACCAACATAGAAATTAAAATTTCATTTTCAGTTAAAAAACTGCAATTAAAATTACCAGAAAAAAAGATTTAACAATGTTACAACTGTGAATAACTTAAATGTGGATAATGTCTGGTTCTAACAAAATGTCTTCTGTTTATCCTATTATGAAATTCAAAGGACAAGAAATTTTTGAGCTTCATGGTTTCAGTTTACTCAAGTGTAATAGTGAGTGCAGTGGGAGAGGTTTGGGATGTGTGAACATAGTCAGATGACAAATGAGCAGCCAGTTAAGGTATTCTTCCTATTTCATCTCTAAATGGCACCCTCAATTCTCCATAAAGAGCATCAAGGTTAGTTAGACAGACACTGTTGAGGGTTAGAACAAAAGAAAGGCAAAAGTATTCCAGCTTGGTAGTTGAGAAGAAGGGGGGGGGGGGGTAAGGAAGAAGAGTTTCCCATTCTCAGATTTGTCATGAGAATAAATTCCATTCATTCACCTGAAGTAATAATGTTTATGGACCTCTAATACTGTTAATAAATGATAACAGGGGCAGCTAGGTGGCGCAGTGGATAAAGCACTGGCCCTGGAGTCAGGAGTACCTGGGTTCAAATCCAGTCTCAGACACTTAATAATTTCCTAGCTATGTGGCCTTGGGCAAGCCACTTCACCCCATTTGCCTTGCAAAAACCTAAAAAAAAAGATGAGGAATAAATGATAACAAAGTTACTACTTGCAAGTCAATCTTCCCCAATGAATACTAACTCTGGGTAATATTTAAAATGGAGTTTAATCTAATTATAACTACCCAACTTTGTTTTACTATACCTTACCCAAATCCAACCAATCACTCTTCTGAGAAACAAAAAAAAGATATCAAAACCAAAAAAACCTCAAGAAAATAAATATGTAACATCAAAATGAGTAAATGATTTCCCAGATTTCCCAGCTTATTAGCTCTGTGATGCTGGCCAATTCCTTAACCTATCTGAGACTCAATTTACACACTTATAAAATAGGGATAATATTTACTCAGGGTTGCTCTGAAAGTGTATAGCACAATATGAATGAGTTATTAGTAGTTAATCATGGAATCCTAATCAAAGTATCCATCTTCCAAATTATATCATTATATGGAAGTGATCCTGTGAAACAAGAAGAATACAAGCTCTAGGGGTCTCTCAAAAAAGTTTCCAGTACAAACCCAGGTTGACCAAGTTTAGTGGCCCTAGATATGAATTTTTCTGCTACAGTAACTCCTGAGGTCTAAGTTGTGACTACTGAATTGTGAGAGAGTTGTACTTTCCAGGTATTGAACTATAAAAATACTAGACAAAGCTATGATAAAATAACTTGTAATACAGTCATCTATATTCAACTGAGAAAATCAATTAGTGAGTTTAGCTGCTTTAATCCTATTTGATTCACAGAATTTCTATTGTTTCTAATTTTCTAAACAACTAATTAAATGCAAAGTTCAACACAGTTCTTTAAAAGCCACTATGAAACAGCTCTGATCTCAGAATCAGAAGACTTGAACTCAGGTCATCCTGACTCCAAGACAGGTGCTCTATCCACCGAGTCACCTAAGCTGCCTCTAAATTTTTTTTTAATTTAAGGCAGTGGGGTTAAGTGACTTGCCGAAGTCCCATAATTAGGTAATTATTGTGTGCCAATTAGATAATTATTATGCATCTGAGACCGTATTTGAATTCAGGTCCTCCTGACTCCAGGACAGGTAGACTTGGGTTTGAGACCAGGTTCTGGCATGTACCAAGTGAAGATAATACTGTTTCCTCACAAGATTGTTGTGAGGAAAGGATTTTTCAAATCTTAAAGCATTCTAAATATGTTAATATTAATTGGTAAATATAATTACTCAAGATCAATTACTACCAACAAATACAATGCTAATCATTAAAACACACACCAACCTTAACGTATAAAGATGATACTACCTGGAGTCCATAAGGTGTGTACTTTTTAAGTTGGTTCCCCCACTACTCCATATAAGGGGAGGCTTACAAAAAGAGGAATAAAGATCAGTGGGGGGGGGGGGGCAGCAGTGGATAGAGAACCAGCCCTGAAATCAGGAGGACCCAAGTTCAAATCCAGCCCCAGACACTTAATAATTGCCTAGCTGTGTGACCTTGAGCAAGTCACTTAACCCCATTGCCTTAAATAAAATTTAAAACAAAACAAGCGACAAACACAACAAGTCTATGTATTGTCTATGTATTTCTACGAGATCTGGAATTGTTCTCTAGACTTCTCTGCATGTGACACTCATTTTAAGGCACAAGTGATGAGACTGCCCAGGAGCTGCTGCTGCCCCCAGACTCCTCACCAACAAGTGTGTGTGGGGGGACTAACAGAGGGGCCTCCCCGGCCCCCAGGCTGCCCTGGGGAAGCCAAGCAGCCGGCCGGCTCTGTGCCTGTGCGTCCCGGGGTGTTTTCGGCCCTACAACCTTCACTTCACCTTGTTTAAACTGAATTCCAGCAGGTTCCACACCTCGGGGAATGCTACAGAGCCCGGGCCCAGCGGCCGGGGCCGTGGGGGGGCTGGTCAGGCGGGGCAGCCCCCAGCCCCAAAGCGCCCGGGGAGGCAGCCGGGGAACACCCGGGCCTCGCTGCCCGGAGCCCTGCTCGGGGCCTCAGTTCCCCCGGGTGTAAGACGAGCGGCCCGCCGGGCTCCAAAGGCCGGCCCAGAGGCAGGGCCCCTCCGGGGCTGGGGAAGGGGGCGCCTCCCCGGGCCTTGGGGGGCCACGCCCAGGGGCGGCGGCGGCGGCAGGGGCGCAGGCCCGGCCCCGGCCCCGGCCCCGGCCCCGGCCCCGGCCCCGCCGCCCCGGCCCTCCACGGCCCCGGCCCCGGCCCTCCCCGGCCCCGGCCCCGGCCCCGCCGCCCCGGCCCTCCCCGGCCGCCCCGGCCCTCCCCGGCCGCCCCGGCCCCGCCGCCCCGGCCCTCCCCGGCCGCCCCGGCCCCGCCGCCCCGGCCCTCCCCGGCCCCACCGCCCCAGCCGCCCCGACCCTCCCCGGCCGCCCCGGCCCTCCCCGCCGCCCCGGCCCTCCCCGGCCGCCCCGGCCCCGCCGGCCCGGCCCTCCCCGGCCGCCCCGGCCCCGCCGCCCCGGCCCTCCCCGGCCGCCCCGGCCCCCCCGGCCGCCCCGGCCCCGCCGGCCCGGCCCGCACTCACTGGCGTGGCTGATCTTCTGGATGTGGCCGCAGCAAGTGTTAAAGATGCTGTCAAAGTCCCGGGGCTGCGGGCCCTGCGGGCCCTGCGGCCCCGCCGGCCCGGCCGCCCGGTACATGTCCAGGGGCCCGTACGACATGGCGAGGGCGGCCTGGTCGGGCCGGAGGCGACCCCGCAGCGCAGGCACAGAGACAGAGGAGGAGGCTGGACTGTCGGCGGGACGGGCAGCTGGGGGGAGGGGAGGAGGAGGAAACTGCGTGCGCAGCCGGCCCGGCGCCGCGCGCATGCGCCCGCCCCGCCCCCACCCCGGCGGACCGGACGTGACGTAGAATTTGCCCCTGTTCGCGGTTCCGGTTCTCGGCCTATGGGCTTGTCGTGCACCCCGATTTTCCTTTGTACGAGGTCTCTCCGGGCCCCGTCCGATCCGGAGACTCCCGCCTGCCCCCCCATGTCAACACGCGTCGCCTGGTTTCCGCCCCAGAAGCGGTGACCTCATTGCCCTCAGGGAGGGGCCCGCATTCCAGGGCGCGGGCAGCGGCGTGGGAAGGAGCCGAATGCCTGAAGCCCAGTCACCCCTGCGGCCTGCAGTCGGGCCGGCCTCGGATGCTTGCTGGGTGTGTGGCGCGGGGCCGGCCCCCCGGGCCCCCCGGGCCTCCTCCGCCTGGCCTTTTCCGGGTTGGCCATTTTCCCTCCCCAGCAAACAGGGCTAAGTGACTTGCCCAGGGTCACCCAGCCAATCCGTGGCTGAGGTTGGATTTGAACTCATGAGCCTTCCCGACTACAGAATGCCTTAATTGGATGATGCAATTTTTAATAGTTGTTTGGTGAAAATTTGCATTCTTTGACATCCAGCAAATCTCGTTTAATACTTTAACTTGAACTTCCCAACATAGATTCTTCTGAATTGTCTAACATTTCTACATAAACTCTCATTTGTTTATTTCGCTTAAAACCACTTTGGATTTCTACTTCCATAACAACCCTTATTAAATGATGGCCTCAGAGTTGTAGTCAACCAAAGCTGCAGACTGGCTAATAGAGATATACAGGCTATTCTTGATTCATTGAACCAAGACTAAGTCATTCATATTATGAATTTTAAAAAGCAGCAACTGAGTAGTTAGTAGCCAAGGACGTGAATACCCTAAGTGGATGGGTTACCTTGGTTGGTGGTTGTCCTTCATTCTTTAAGAGGACAAAATGGCATAAAAGAGTCTCCGTTTGGAAAGAAGTCACTGGCTTTTCTGGCACTCTTGCTATCTGCATTTATTCCTGAATTTTGTTGTTTAAGAAGCAAATAATCTCATCAATTCTGGTTTTCTGTTTAAAGTGTTTCAAACTTTTTTTTTTATTATTGAATGCCCATATTTTGCCCAGATAATTCAGGTCATCCTGGGCTGCATCATAACATATTTTTTCATTCCTTTCTCCTTTTTCTAGTGGATGAGGAATCTCGTTCAAATATCCTTTCCATTGCATTTGAAGGTCTATCTTTTGATGGCTTGCAGATGAAATTTAATTTTGACCACTACACGTGTCTTGGGGTTTGCAGCCTTGAGTTGTTTTGTTTTGTAAATTGTATTTTTTTCAGTTTCATAAAAGATACTTATCATTCATTTCTTATAAACTTTTGATTCCCAAATTGTTCTTTTCATCCCCTCCCCAAGACAGCAAGCAAAGCATGTCCAATCATGTTTGATATATCGCCACATTAGTCATGTTGTGAAAGAAGAATCAGAAAAAAGGGTGAAACCATGAGAAATGAAAAAACTAAAATTGAAAATGATCTGCATTCAAATTAGTTTCCCTAGATCTTAGTCTGTCATACTAGATCATTATACAATGTTGCTGTTAATGTGGATAGTGTCCTTGTTCTGCTCACTTCACTCAGCATCAGTTTCTGTAAGTCCAGCTTTTTCTGATATCTGCTTACTCATTATGTCTTATAGTACATAGTCAAGTATTCCGTTATCTTCATATACCACAGTTTGTCCAGCTATTCCCCAATTGATGAACATCAATTTCCAATTTTTTTTAAGGTTTTTTTGCAAGGGTTAAATGGCTTGCCCAAGGCCACAGAGCTAGGTAATTAAGTGTCTGAGGTCAGATTTGAACTCAGGTATTTCTGACTCCAGGGCCAGTGCTCTATCCACTGCACAACCTAGCCGCCCTCAATTTCCAATTCTTTGCCACCACAAAAGAACTGCTATGAATATTTTTGTGCATATAGATCGTTTTTTATGATCTCTTTGGGACACAGTAGGGTTATTGCTAGATCAAAGGGTATGCAGTTTTATAGCCCTTTTGGCCATAGTTTTGGGGGGAGACAATCTTGTCAGTTCTTTTGATTGAAATTTCATTTTCTATGGTCAGAAGTTATTCATCATGGTGGTTTTTTTGGTTCTATTGCATTCGTCTGGAAGAACTATGATCCTTAGCTCATTCTGCCTTCAAGATTAGCATGTTTTGATTGCATAGTGAGCCTATTTTCTTTTTCTTTTTTTGCAAGGCAATACAGCTAAGTATTAAGTGTCTGAGCCCAAATTTGAACTTGGGTCCTCTGACTTCAGGGCCAGTACTCTATCCACTAAATCAACTATTTTCTTTTAATGTTACTTTTTGCCTTTCTTCTTTTGGGTCATCCTTTACTTCTGTGTATTTGCATCCAAACTATTGTTCTCTTTTGTTTTTTGGGTGAGGCTTGCCATTTTTGGTTCCAATTTTTCTATTCTGTTCATTCTTTTTGTTGTGGAGTACATTAATGTTGCTTGCTTTTTTTAATTTTGATTTTGATTTAAGACAGTGGGGTTAAGCAACTTGCCCAAGGTTACGCAGCTAAGTATTAAGTGTCTAAATCTGAATTTGAACTTGGATCCTCCTGACTCCAGGGCCAGTGCTCTATCCACCTCAACCCCTAGCTGTTCCAATGAATGCTACTTTCAGTGCTAGTTCTCATTTCCTCTTTTGAATTCTTACTTCATGGGGAAGGCTCTTTGAAGGCAGGGACTGTTTTTTTACCTCTTTTTGAATTCTCAGTAGCATAAAGTGCTGGCTCCAGGACATGCTTAATATTTGACTGACTGCTAAATTCAATGGACTTTTCTTAGTTCTCACCCTAAATCTTTCTGTAGTCCCTGATACTCTTTCCCTGCCTTTGTTTCCTTGGCACTGCTCTCCTAATTCTCTGGGATGGTCACAGACAGTCCTACAGACAGTCAGGGAAGTAATAATCTAAATAACCTTTTAAGGATAGTATCTTTTCCTTGGGAATATATATTCATATAATGACCAAACAAGAAATGAATAGAAAAAAAATTGTATTTCAGTCAATATGAATTTTTTTACACTCTTACATCTATCAAAGTCTGTACAAACCAAAGCATTCCTGCATTTTAAAATTTCCATTATTACAAACATACAAAGAAACAATGGTGTTACTAAAAGTCACCTATTCAATTTCATGATAAAACAGCATCATGATCTTAAAAAGCAAAATTTCAAATCCAGGGGCTCCCTCCCTCCCTCCCTTTTGAAATTTAAGGAAAGTTAGAAAATGTGTGAATTTGCTTCATATTAAATGTCAAGACTTAAAAAAAAGATTTAGTACAAAACTAAGCTTGTAATTTTATGGTATCACACTTGATGTAACAATTGCTCAATCTCTAAGGTTTAAAAAAAAGTATATTTTTTCAACCTTTTCCTCAAACTCAGAGCAAATATACCTGAAAAGTATTGTCTGATCTTTATGTAAAGGTTCTGATTCAAAAATATACAAAACTAATTGGTACTGCTGGTCCCTCTTGTTTGGACAGCAATGCATGGACAACACAACAGTTTATTTCGACCCCTTCTACATAAGGCAAAGAGAGCTTCTTCCAGGTCTATTGTTTCCAATGTAGTTGGTTAATCTATCTGAGATTTCTGAGATGTCAATAGACCTGGAAAAAGCTATAATGTGAAACCATCAGGTTCTAACTGTAATACTCTCCTCCCGAGAAATGTATAGAGGTTGAATTTACACCTATAATCTGGTAGCTTCGAGGCATTCATCTCTTCTAAGCCCCCCCCCCCCCAACACACACACAAACACACACATATATCATCTCCATTGTTTTCACCTGAAATTCTGGCCCACCATCTTATGAGTTCTGTTGGCTGTACCCTAATGGATTAATGAGGCCAATGTAACTGGTAACCTCAAAGGGTTACTTAGTGTTTCATGACCCAGACTGCAAACCCCCATCTCAGACAGTTTTCTTTTTTTCTTTTTTTTTTGCAAGGCAAATGGGGTTAAGTGGCTTGTCCAAGGCCACACAGCTAGGTAATTATTAAGTGTCTGAGACCAGATTTGAACCCAGGTACTCCTGACTCCAGGGCCGGTGCTTTATCCACTGCGCCACCTAACCCCGACAGTTTTCTTTCAAGTGTATGTTGGGAGTAACAAAGGGAATGCCTATAAAGTACATGTAATTTGAACTGTAAAGCCTTCCCCATGAAGGAAAAATTCAAAAGAACTGGGTTTCACCTACTGAAGGTAAATCAGTGAGTCATTTTGAATAACATACCAATAATGATGGACTATATCCAAGAAATACATTTTTTCATTTTATTTCTATCAAAACTTGGGGATGGCTCTCTCTCACATACACACACACACACAAACACACAAACACACAGAGCAGCACTTCTCTCAATCCTTCCTTCTATCTCAAACAGCCCATCCTGAGATGCTCATCACATTTTAAGACAAGCACTATGGTTTGTAGCTTTTTCAATTCAGAATATTCCTTGGCAATGACTTAATCTGACAACTGGTGTTGGGAAGGAAAGGAATTTAAAAAGCAAATAAGCGGCAGTGTGAATGAGTTCAAAATCAATTATATAAAATGATTAAGAAAGTGAAGATGTCCAGTACAACCTGGACAAAACTTTCTCATATTATCTGAAGAGACAGACTTTTGAAATCCCTGTTCCCTTCTAAAAGGTCTCCTCAGATACCCTTTTCTCAAGGGGTCTTAAAAAAAAAAAGCACCCAATGCCTCACTTCTGAATCCAACTGTTTCACTCACCTTAACCATCAATACTGTGAAACAAGAAGGCATTAAACCAGATGAAACTGACATCCTCTTCTGTAGCCTAAATGGAGATTGGGGTAGTTTTTCCAAGAATTATCACAGCTCTGTCAGAAAGAGAACTAAGCTGGTCTGAGTATTTCCCTTTCTCAAGAAAAAGGGATTTCATTTTTTTGTTTTTTAAATAAATAAACTTCTATATATAGTACAAAGTTCATAATATACCTGGAAAAAAATATCCCCTGAAGCAGCAATTTAAATGGAGAGCAGAAACCTCCACTGTCTTATTCTTATTAGAGTGGCAGCTTCCAAGTTGGAAAGGTGGCAGTGATAATATTTTCCCAATGCCAAACTATTTGCTGATGGGAATTGCAGGATGCAGGGGGGGTGGGGAAAATAATTTCTTCTGCACAAAACACTGAGCATTTACCACTATAAAAAAACAAAAAGCAGTACAAAAAAATAGAGAGATAACCATTTAACCCTGACAACTTCCAGCATGTGTTCATAAGGTAACATACCAGGTGTTTCCACCCTGCCCACAGCCACAGTATAAACAGGAACAACCGTCACAAAAAGATTCCTAGGGAAGCTTATAGCTCCCAGCATAGTCGTGCCTCTAGCTCCAGCCCAAGGCGCCAAGTTGCTGCTGTTCAAGAAGCTCTAGAGTCATTTTCATGGAGACGTCATTGCTCCTGACTTCTCGGACTTTTTGCCTTTAGACAAAGCTGCTGCTTGTTTCAAAAGCTCTCGATTTTTGGCCTGGAAATACAGTGCAAGGATAAGGTTTAGATGAAAAAACATGTAACTTACATAGGACAGGAAGAGTAAGAAGCAGGGAAAGGTCAGAAAGAACAAAGGAGGAGAAAAACCCAATGGGCATGTGTGGCACCTGAACAAAATGAAGTCACACTTAAATAATCTTCATGATCATGAGGAACACTGCTACCATACTGGCAAGAAGTTGGTTACATATCCACAAACTCCAGAGAGTCTTGCGTGGTAAAACTTTATAATCTTGCTATGTGAAATTATATTCAGCTTATATATGGTTAAAGAAGGTAGATATCATTAATATAAGATCATACTTTTGAATGAATTAAATATGAAAATGCATAAGGGTAAAAGATACTTAAGAGATTTACAGATGATTTATGATTTATGAGAGAATGTCTTCCAAGGATGTGATTTTTTTTTTGGTCTTTGCAAGGGGTTAAATGACTTGCCCAAGGTCACACAGCTAGGGAATTATTAAGTGTCTGAGGTTGGATTTGAACTCAAGTCATCCTGACTCCAAGGCCAGTGCTCTATCCACTGTGCCACCTAGCTGCCTCAGGATGTGATCTTTTAACTCTTCTGAGCAGCATCACCCAATAACAACTTGTCTAGGGCCACATATAGAATTTAATATTTTTGAGTATAATGTAACCAGTAAGTATAATAAAATGTAACACTGCCACATGAATGGGCTTTGGGGGGTCTCATGTGACCCACAAGTCACAAGTTGTACACACTTGCAAAATATAGCCAGCTCTCTATACATATTTCACCACATTAAAAGAAACTGAATTACTTGTAACTGTTCTGTCACTTCTTTGTGGGTCTTCTCCATCTGATTCATCTTGGCTCTCATCTGAGACTCCTGATACTGCAGATCAGCTTTCAATTCAGTAATCTGAAGAGAGAGAAATCCAAGGGAATTCTTTTATATTCCTTTATATTCAGGACCTGGATGTACTCTCAAAAGATCCATCTTTAAATCCAAGGATCCCTCCACCTCAAGATCCATATCGAATCCAAATCGAATGAGCTGATTTTCCTTTTCTTAAAGAGCTGTAGGAGATTACATCAGTTTTCTAATATGTAACTAATATAACAACTAACAGAGTAAGTTTCTGTTCCACAGTTGGTATGGAAAATCTAATTCATTTCTTTAGTTTTCAAAAAATTCCATATTAGTAATAATTGTGAAGGAAACAACAAAAGGAGAAAACCATAAAAAAAGTAAAGAAGTGAAAATAGTATACTTCCATCTACATTCAAAGTCTTATCAGTTCTTTCTCTAGAGACAGATAGCATTTTCCATCATGAGTCCTTTGTAATTGTCTTGGATACTGTATTGCTGAGTCATTCACAGCTGATTATCATAGTTGCTGTTGCTGTATAGA
Organism: Macrotis lagotis; assembly: GCF_037893015.1. NCBI lineage: Eukaryota > Metazoa > Chordata > Mammalia > Peramelemorphia > Peramelidae > Macrotis > Macrotis lagotis. Next base: position 863,350,787 of record NC_133658.1, read on the forward strand.
ATATTCTTCTGCTTCGGCTCATTTCACTTTGCATCAGGTCATGTAAGTCTTGAAATCAGCTTCTTAATTTCAATGTGAGTGGTCCTCACATCACAGACTTTTAACTCATTTAGTTTTTCTCTATGTCTGTATTTTCACTACTAAACCAAAGAAAATATATTTTTTGCTATTAAGATAATGTGAGTAGTTCACCTATGATGTCTTTATTAGCTAGAAACTGAACTTGCTACTGGTGTAATCAAACCATTCCAACCATTCTAAAAAGTTATTTGGAACTATGCCCAGAGAGCAATCAAACTGCATACCCTTTGATCCAATAATACCACTACTAGATCTATATTCCAAAGAGAGTATAAAAAAGGGGAAAAGACCCACATGAACAAGAATATTTATAATGGTTCTTTTTGTAGTAGTCAAAAATTGGAAACTTGAAGGGATGCCCATCAATTGGGGAATGGCTAAACAAGCTGTGGTATATGAATGGCATGGAGTACTATTGTTCTGTGAGAAATGATGAACAAGAGGACTTCAGAAAAGCCTAGAAAGACTTGCATGAACTGATGCTAAGTGAATTATTTGTGATGATTTTATCAAGGACTTAGCTTCTTTCAGCAGTTCGTTATCAAAGACTTGTGATGGAAAATGCCATTCGCATCCAGAGAAAATACTATAGAATCTGAATGTAGACTAAAGAATATTATTTTCACTTTTTTACAACTTATTTTATTTTTTCCTTTCTCATTTTTTTCTGATTCTTCTTTCACAACATGACTAATACTGAAATATGTTAAACATGATAATACATAATATCGGATTACTCACTTTATAGGAAATGGGGAGGAAAGAGAGGATGGCAGAAAAATGTAGAACTAAAAAGCTCTCAAAAAAATGAATACTGAAAACTCTCTTTGTATATAATTGGAAAAAATAAAATAAATGACAAAAAAGGGCAGAATCCTGTGAGGCTAAGAGGAAAAAAATGGACACCCTTCACATAAAACCTATCTAAGAAGAAATCTTCATATCTTCAAAGATGTCCTAAATTATCTGTTATGTGTGAAATGTCTGAACCAAAAATTATACCTTCTTCTCTTTTTCTAAGATCATTTGATCCTTCTGATGAAGCATCTTCTTAAGTGTGGCTACTTCTTCCTTTAGCTGGGCAATGATGACAAAATGATCGGTGCCTGGAGAGTCCAAAGCTAAGTCTGGGGAAAAGCTGCTTTTAAAAAAAGAGGGAAAGGAAGAGATTAGATAAAATTTCCTGTTTACTCTCTCTGGTCCTTTGGAGCCAGGCTCTGGTTAAGGTCATTGAACAACTATATCTGAACCATTCCAACAACATACCTGTAATACTTCAGTCTTTTCATTCACATTTAGTTCTCATATAATGCCTCAGTAGCACTAAGGAGATTTTTATCTGTATCTAAACTATTTTAAAGATTTTGTTGACTTAACATTAAAATTTTGCTATTTTGTTTTGAATGGAATATCAGACTAATTTTCTAAACAAATGATAATTTGGAGGACTTTGCATTAACTTGTTAGAATCTACTTTCAGATGTAATCCCTCTACACTTTAGAGTAGAGTTATAATTTGTCGGAACCGTTGAACAGCTGCATTTCAACCCACAAGCAATACCATCTTAAAAAATAAATGAAGGGAGATTTGATTAGGAGAGAAAACTAGGTTCTCCAAGTAAATTCACATTAAAGAAATTTAACCATATGGCTAATGTTTTACTCACTCAGTAAAGAAACTTCCATGACTGTCAGACATAAGAGAAAAAGAGGGGAACAGTTGATAAAACCCTAGGACTGCTTGCTGGTGTTTCCTTCTGGATTTCAGAGTAGGAAAAGAGTCTAAAGAATTCCATTTTGCCAAAATTGTAGTAAACTGAATTTGAATCCTATCCTCATAATTTGAACCCTATCCCTACTACATAGGGAACCTCTCTGGGTCTTAGTGTAAGACTTGGGGGGGTGAGTGTTTAGATTAGATGACCCTAATATCCTTTCCAACTTCTCATCAATGAATCTATAATTCTATTGTTCTATCTATACAATTCCCAAACAAATTCCTCTAATTTCACCTTAATTAGCCTTAAACTTTTAGGGATTAGTGAATTTAGTGAAGTTGTTTTCTCAGTGACATTAAAATACATGCTCATATATACAGGTAGTTTCTATCCATGCAAAAATTCAGAGACAGAAATAATTAAAATACAAAAAAGGTTGAACAGAAGCAAAACAATCACTCCTTGTTACAATCACATGGGGAGGCAAAGGGAAAAGACTAATGAGGCCAAAGAGTGGCCCTTAATCCTTGTAGGGAAGCCATGATTGGCACACTTGATGACAATGCTTCCTCCCGATGAACCAGAGCTAAGAGATTATAGTGAAACATGGGGGGGATCCTGGCCCAGTCACTCCTCAGGAGTAGCCTTTCTTTTTTGGAGAGAAGACTCTTCCCTCTAAGGAGAGTTTAAAAAAAGAATTTACAGCTAAAGAAGGTAAAATAAGTAAAAGTGATGAAATAGTTCAAAATTGGAGTTGGTTACCTGGCTTAGGGGAACTGTGGGGCCTAACTCAGAATTAAGCAAGAGGCAAGGGTTTCTGTAGAGAATACCTTTGGGTTAGAATATTAGAATATTTCTCCCCTTTGCTGCTAGCAATTTTATCATGACTCAATCAATGGCAACTTTGGCAGTGCTAAACCCCAACCATTCTCCTGAATGAACAGGCAAACTCAGAACAGAAACTTTCCAGGAAGGGCCCAAAATATCAAAATGCACATATGTGGCATAACTAGAAAAGAATTAATTGGAAGACTCTTATTATAGGTCAGTCAAGCTCTGTAATCCCAAAGAAAGGTTGAGAATCAGTCAGTCCTGATTCCAAATTTATTAAACTCTAAACAACAACCTCTCTGCAACATTTTAAAGTGCATTTTAAGGTTTTGCAAAGTATTACAAAAATTTAATTCATAAAGCTGTGAGCTCTCTGTGTAAAAAGACCAGTTGATTCATAGCTTCTCATCCTATTCAAGTATTAAAAGCCTCATTTTAGATAAGGAAATAAGGCACAAAAAAGTGTTTCAATGATTTGCCCTCAACTGCTAAACAATCAAAACTTAATAAGAACCTCCTCCTCTAAGTCAAACACTGTTCCAGGCCCAGGATGGAATCCAGGTTTTCTGGTTCCAAGTCTAAACTCTTTCCACTTACCCAGATCATTGGAGGGCCAGGAGGAGGAAAGGAGAAGAATCAAATAAAAGAAAACTAAACTCATCAAAACCTTAGCCACATTTTAGAGGAAAAATTTAAAGTAAGTTACAGAGGCTATAGGAGAGAGGAGAAATAATAGGGGCAACAAGTGTTTATTTGAGAGAGGATGGCTACCAAATACAGCTGAGACTGATGTGATTTAAGAAAGTTAAACTGGATGAGATTAAACATAACTGTTGAATTTGTTTCCTAGAGAAAATAGTAAGGAAATGAAGGGGTTTTCCCTCTAAATTTGATATTTTTTGTTAGGTTTTCAATAAGGTTGATCTACAAAAAGGTGTGAAAGGAAGCAATAGAAGAAGGAATTTTATAGGAGGTTGGAAAAGAGAAATGAAAGGCTAAGAAATCCTAAGAATGTGAAATTCAATTAAAGAAATAATGTGGTTTACACAAGGTCAAGCTATTAGTTAAAGGAAATGTAAAGTTTTGGGAGATCTGTGAAACAGAGGGGACAAGAAACAGACAGTGGCAAGTTTAAGAAACTTGCAGAAGACAATGAATACCAAAAATCAAAGGGATGAAACAAAAGGAACTGATGGGTGAATTTTTAAAAGTCAGAACAGGAAAGGAGGGAATGTGTTATCACTACACTGAAAATTAAGGAATTGTGGAGTATTTTAACAGTTGATTGTTATAGCTTAAAGAGCTCAATAAATGCACTAATTTAAGAGACTGTATTTTTGTTTGTTTTGGTTTTTTCAAGGCAGTGAGGTTAAGTAACATGCCCAAGGACACACAGCTAGGTTAATTATTAAGTGTCTCAGGCTGGATTTGAACTCAGGTCCTACTGACTCCAGCACCTGTACTCTATCCACTTCTCCACCTAGCTGCCCCTTGTATTTTTTTTTTTTAATGGGAAGCAGAAAGAAGTAGTCCAAAGGGACTGGAGAAGATTGGCTAAGAAAAACTTATTTCTCTTAAGTTTTCAAATTTTCTGCTAAAAAAGAAAAAATTATATTAACTGGGAAAGAAATGCATAATTTGCATTTGTAATAAGAAATATTAGAATAGAATCTGTATATTTTTTAAAACAGTGTATGTTTATATGCATTTACAAAATCTGTTTTTAATAAAAACTATGAGAAGGAAACATGTGACAAGTTCTTTAGAAGAAAGTGTCTTTGTAAAATCTAGAATAAATTCTAATAATTCCATAGTTCAGAGCTATTATTATTATGCAGGACATTTGGAAATTTTATATTTCTAGATTATATTTCTAGAGAAAAGCAGACACCCCAGGTAAATGTAAATGGTTTATAACTGAACAGCAGCCAGAATGATAAGGTATTAGTTTAACCCTGGCTGTAGAGACTCTAAAATAAAGGTCAAAATAAAGTAATCCAAGAAATCTAAATGACAGAGAATCACTTTACAGTAAACCTTATAATAAATTGGACATTCTTTTCAGGTAGTTTAACCTTATCCCAGGGTCAATAATGATATAATGTATATGGCAGATAAGCTTTTTGGAAAGCCTCAGCCCTTAGCCTCACTGCCTGGTTTTGGCAGTCTTCATTTTAAATTCTATTGCTGCCAATGCTCACACCTTCATCAAATATTTCCTTGCAAGTCCAATCAGGCAAGCTGAAGGCGATTGGAAACAAGCTGCACTAGCCCATGGGTCTTAGGGGCTTCCCAGGAATACTGAATTTAACTAGAAAGAAGAAATTCCTTATAGCTCATTCCCCCATTCAATTTGCACATTTAAATTAGGCTTTTTAACAAGTAGACTCAAGAAGTCCAGAATCATAGGACCAGCTATCAGAAGAGCAGCTTTGAGGGATTGAAATAAGTTAAAATGATGGCTGAGTGACAAGTGAATTTAAAAGACCTTCTATCCCACTAAAATCAATAAAAGCCAGCCCTGGAGAGCCTGCACGATGATCTGCTCCCGATTTCATTCTAATCTGGAGGGAGATCCTTCAGGGGGGACATTTTCCAAAACGGAGATAAACGGAGATAATTCCAAGGATTTAAGGGAAGAGCATGTCTGGTGATCTCACTTCAGGATGCCAGTGCCTGGAGGAACAGGATAATGGTTGGCACCAAGACTCTGTTGGGAAGCAGCCCACTGCACCAACACGGACGGGGCACTCTGGATATTAGGACAAAGCAGCTCGTAAGAGGAAGGAACGCTGAGAAGGAGAGAGGAAAGCGAGGAATAAAAATATGCATTTATACAAGTTTAAAATTAAATATATAGCTATATATCTATATCCATCTCATACTTTCCTTATACAGCTTCTGAACTGGTCACAGAAAGGTCTCACCTTTTCTTTCTGAACAGAAGGAAGATGACATGGACTGAACCAGCCTTCATATTTACAAACTGTTTTCATTCTAATGTGCCTGCTCTGCTTATCAGTGTAGTCCAACAATGACAAAGTGACCCACAGCTGTTCTCAACCTACAACTATTACTACAGTAAAAGGTTATGCCTGATGGACTACAGGATTTAAGGGCTATAGGATCATTGATATTTCTAGAAATTCATTGAGAAGAACAAACATAAAGACAAATATCAACAAATGTAGGCAGAGATACAAGCACCTGTGTCTAGCAGGAAAACATTCTGAAACATACCCCGCTTCTAGAAACTGCACATGCATCTTATACATCAAACATACACACACACACACACACACACACACACACACACACACACACACCCCAGCTAGCTCACCTGTCTCCATTAGTTGTGATAGCATCAAACTTAGATTTCTTCTTTGGAATTTCATTCTGAATTGAAGATGTAGACAATGTTTTTTGGCTTTTAAACAAGGAAAACAAGAGGAATATATATTAGAAACAGATAGATATAATGGTGGATGAAGTTTCATTTCTAAATCTGACTACCACAAAAGTCCCAGTTGTAGATATGTAATGTGCTAACTTATTTTCATATTATATTTTAAGTGAATCAAGCAAACAAATGGCTTTTCAATTAAAGATCTTGATTTCTAAGCAGCTGAACAGTTAAAAGAGTGGTTTATGTGATTCTTTAGCACTCACAAAGCATTTTCTCCAAAATGATCTGTGAAGAAGGTAGCATAAGTATTGTTATCCCCATTTTGCAGATGAGGAAAAAATATTGAGAAAGAGTCAAGTGATTTGATCAGTCACTTAAACAGTAAAACAGCAGAACCAGAACCCAGACCTAGTCTAAAGTCAGTATTTTGTACACTACATCATGCTGCCCCTCATAAACAACTCAACATTAAGTTTCTGAGTTTTATTAATGGCTAGGAAACCCAGCTCAATAAAGAAATGATCTTAATTAACCTGCTAGGTTCTGAGGCCTACTGCAATGTTAAAAACTGCTGCTCTTGAGATCTATGGTGTGTTACCTTCTGAAATCATCAAAAGCTGTAAAAAGCTCAAACCTTTCTCTGGTCTCTACTTTGTTTAATTATATACATATATGAAGACAAAGTTGCTATAGCCTAAAGGAGTCTTCTTTGGATCAACTCTAGCCATAGCAGCAAAAGCAAAGCTTAGCCCCACTTCTGGCTCTTTATTTTATCCCTGGAAATCATAAGCTCATAAGAAGATAGTTTCATATATCCCTAAAACATCCTCAATTGTTGCTATTCTGATTACAGTTAATTTCAACAAGTTCTCACCTCATTTTATTTGACTACTTTAGATAACAGAAGATGATGTGGAATAGTGGAAAGAACACTGGAGCTGGCGTAAAGGGGCTGAGTGATATTTGTCTTTATGTTTGTTCTTCTCAATGAATTTCTAGAAATTTTAATGATCCTTTAGCCCTTAAATCCTGCAGTCTATCAGGTATAACCTTTTACTGTAGTAACGTGACTGTGACCCTGACAAGGCCATCACATACATTTCTCAGTTAATGATACTCTTATTTATTATCTAAAGATCTGCCCTAACAGAACTTCTTAATCAGCACTTTCCACAATGTGCTGGATATTCTGAAGAGGAGTCTGTGTCACAACAGGACATCTTTCTAATCCATCCCTCAGGAGAAAAGATCTGGAATGTGGTTCAGACATTTGCCTAAATGAAAAATAAAAAAAATCCTCTTGCTTCAAAAGAGTAGTTAACTTTGGCTGCAACCTAGAGATAATCTATTCATGCCAAGGGTCTTAAAAATATTCCATGTGATGGCATAAGAATTTCCTGAAAGCAGCATAAAAAGTATACCAGGAAAAGCTGACTTCTTGTAGAATGTACTCTTGTTCCTCTGAAATGTATTGCTTGCATTAGATAATCTTAAAAATGAGCTTCTTCCTTGAGAAAATTACCAAGGTAAAAAATACCAAGAATTATGCAAAATATCAACTCCACTTATCCAGTCTGGCTTTTCAGCAAGAAAGCTGGTGATGGTATCTGCCTTACCTGTTAAAATGACTCCCACTGCTGAGTCGGCTGTACCGTTCCTTCTCTTGGTGGCCTGCTCGAGATGAGCTGCTCAGGTGCTTCCGCTGTTCTCTGGTTTTCTGGAGGACTCGCTTATATGATAATGTACACAGCCAACACAGCAACTTCCCATCCACCTGAAAGGCCGAGACAAGTTAAAATGGAAATGCTTATGTCTCTCTCTCTCCTGAACTGAGAAAACGCAGGCTGGTGTGATATCTTCCAAAAGAGAAGACACTTGGGGGGGGGGGGGGGGCTAGGTGGCACAGTGGATAAAGCACCGGCCCTGGAGTCAGGAGTACCTGGGTTCAAATCAGGTCTCAGACACTTAATAATTACCTAGCTGTGTGGCCTTGGGCAAGCCACTTCACCCCATAGCCTTGCAAAAACCTAAATAAAACAATAACAACAACAACAACAAAAAAGACACTGGGCGTGGGAGCTGGGAGAGTGGAGAAGAATATGACTGCAGTAACCATCACCTTCAAACCAGACGGGTTATCACAGTGAAACAAGGTAAGAGCAACTCTGCTTAAACCCAGAAGGGAAATAAAACAAGGAGCAATGAATGGGTCTAGGTTTGGAAGAGGCAAACTGCTCTTCATTTAAGGAAAAGCTGCTTTTTTAATTTTAATTTTTTAATTTTTTTTAGATAGATACTATTTATTATTTTTTAAGGAAAATATTCTTTATATTCTGAGCTATCCAATTATGGAATGGGTAGCTTTCATAGGGAATGAATTCCCTACTGGAGGGGACTTCTAGTCAAGGCTGGACAATTGTTAAACATGAAGTAAAGGAATTCTTTTACAATTGCAACTTAAACTAGATCAGGAAGTCACGAATCTTTAGTTCCCTTTGTAATCACATGTATTTCATCTCACAATTTAAAAGACACTAGTCTATGAAGGGGTCTATAGTTTTCATCAGAGGGCCAAAGAGGATCAGTCACAAAACAGGGAAAGATCCCTGGACTAGTAGGTTCCTGAGTCCCTTCCAATTTCTATGAGATTCTCTGTGAAATTAATAAGGAATTTAGGAAAGGAAGCAGGGAGGGGAAAAGAAAGACAGTCTATTCAACTCTTTCAATTCAGTTCTGTTAAAGTGGTAAATATCCAAAATGAAAAATATTCTCTGAGTAAAGTATAACAGAGAGAAATTAACCCCTATTAAGATATCTATTTTTCTCCCTATGTGAGAGGCAAAAGGAGGCATAATCATAAGCATTGCTTTACCTTCAGAACAGCACCAAATAATGCTCAAAAAAGTCTTAAAAATATGAATCCCTAAAATGTAGTACAAGTTTAGGAAATGCAGTTAGACTTGTGACAAAGGTGCGGCTAGGTGGTGCAGTGGACAGAGCACTGACCCTGGAGTCAGGAATACCCGAGTTCAAATCCAGCCTCAGACACTTAATAATTAACTAGCTGTGTGATCTTGGGCAAGCCACTTAACCCCATTGGCTTGCAAAAGCTAAATAAAATAAAATAGACTTGTAACAAAATGAAAATCAAAAATCAGTACTGATTTTTATATCTATTCCAGGTCTTATTAAGGACTTTTCTTATGCTTTATCAAAAAATCCACATGACCCAATAGAAAAAGCCCAAGTCAAACATTACAATGCATAGGGGTTCAATTTTGAATTCTGTCACTTACTAGTTATGTCACAGGAGAAAAGTCATTTTACTTTTTCTCATCTCAGTATTCCCTACCATCAGTCCTTACCTCACCAAAATTACATATAAAAATAATAGCTCAACAAAATCAAAAAATAATAGCTAGTATTTAGATGGTATTCTAAATTTATCATTGATAATGTCCTGTCAGTTCATTAAGTATATCTATTATGTATTTTATCTTTAGCAAAGGAAAAAAAAGGTGATTTCTTAAAATGTTAGCCTGAGAGTGTGATTAAAAAAATAAGGCTTTCTCTTAAGAAACTTAATCTAGTAGTTATTCAATAAACATATAGTAAATTGATACAGAGGAAATTAAGCAAATCCAGGAAAACAATTTACACAATAACAACGTAGATGAAAAGAACAAAGAAAGTGAATGCTATGTAACTGTAATGGCCAAGCTTGACCATAAGAATAGAAAATATGTGCTTCTCTCACTGCTGTGCAAAGATGGAGAAAACTGTGAATGTGGACTATTTCATGGTCAGATAAAACCGATGTGCTAATTGATTTTGAACTGCCATTTTCCACTTTCTTTTCTAATCTTTGTTACAAAAGGTTCATCTCTGGTTAAAGAAGGGTAAGACATGTATATTAGGAAATGAAAATGTAAAAAAAAAAGTCAATAAAAAGTAGATAAAAATTACCTTAAATCCAGGGAACAATGTTAAACACATGTGGGAAGGGTAGTAGAGGGGATAATTAAAGTGCAATACTTTAGGAATACATACTTTCATTGATGTGGGGCCACTTCTTCCACCAATACAAACTGTGGTACACCTTTGTCCAACTGTTGTAACTAAAAATACTCATTGCCTAGTGGCTAATAGGGATGAGTTTTCCCACATTTCATGAAGATGATCCCTAGGTGACAGACAAGAGACCTGCCCTAACTCCTCAAACTAAGACTTTTCATCTTAGTAGGCCTTGCCAAAACTTGTACTGACATATGCAGAAATAGCCTTCAAGAACTCACTGGCATCTCATGAGGCAGCAGAGTAGGCTCTACTATAGGATTAGTGAAAAACAAGTAAAACATTTAATTCTATATGATCAAAATTTCTGCATTTATAGTTTATAATTCAAATTCATAGAAAGAATGAAACATTAAAAAGAAAATAGATCTTCCCCATCAATTCCACTAAAATAATACCTAGTAAATTTCCACTTATTCATCAAGGAAAAACTAGGAACGAGGACAGCTAGGTGGCCCAGTGGATAGAGTATCAGCTCTGGAGTCAGGAGGACCTGAGTTCAAATCCAACCTCAGACATTTAATAATTAAATAGCTGGGTGACCTTGGGCAAGCCACTTAATCCCATTGCCTTGCCAAAAAAAAACCAAAGAAAAAACTAAGATGATTCTATGCATGAACTTGAAAATACTATGTCATCAAATTTAATTTTCCTGACTTGTTTTCTCTTACAAAAGCATATGTGGGAAAAAAAAGACTTACCTTCTTTCTGTCATCTTTCCTGTCAAAGGCACACTGTTGTTTACACTGTTCACAAGAGTATGGTGGTCCATACTTCTTCTCTGAGTTTGTACAGCGCTGACATTTATTGCCAATAAATGCTGCAATAATATTACAATACTGACAAGGCTTGGGCTTAAAGAGAAGAGAAAGGGGTTAGATAAAAGCTTAGTACAACATTACAATGACAATAAAAATGTGTGGTTTTTTACACAAGAATGGTAGATTTTTTAGTTTGTCTCCTTTCACTTCTAGATCTCTGTGTATGCTCCCGCCAATGTTGGCCCATTCTCCAACTATTAAAGTCTCTTCTTTCAAGGTCCAGTTCAGTTATCATTTCTTCCATATTCTCACAGCCTTCAACTACAAGTGATTCCTCAGTTTCTTGAATTTCTCAGGCTACTCTGACTTCTCCTACAAATGTAATCATTTTCTAATGTTCATTTGATTTATTGTCTCACTTCTCTACTAGATCATAAATGTTTGAAATATGCAGGCTATTATTATTTTTCATCTTTATATCAACACCAGTGTTTTTGCATGTAATATACACAATATTTGAAAAAAAGGCCCATTTTTACATGCAATGTACTTCAAAGTGCTAAATAAAAATAAACAGAACCGGTCCTTTATAGAAAGCAGCAAATTCTTTCAAATTTCTGGGAAAAAAAAACATCTTTTGCTTTGGAGTACTCCCAAATCCTGTGTGTTTAGTTGAAAACTGAATTAAAATGAGATGAAATAAATTTAACCATTCCATATATAAGGCAGCAGATTCACCTGGTTCCGACTCTTCAAAGAGCTGCCCTAAAGAGGTTTGAAGCTCATGACATGCAAATTTTAAAGTAGCTCACAGACAAAAGCAGAGAAGCATGGGAAGACTTTTAATAACTTTGGCAAAATGAGATCAAGCAAAGTCAAGAAAAACAGATCCTGTACACAATGACTAACCCAATATAAATGGAAGGAACAATGAAAACAACAAAAACATGTAAACACTGTATGATTATAATGTCTACATGGGACACTGAAGAAGAGCTAAGGAAACCTGTCTTCCCTCCTTCTAGGCAGGGGAAAAATGCAGACCTTGGTCAACTCAGGGGACAAGCTGGTTAACCTAGCCCAAATGACCTCTTCCCCCAACTTCTTTTCTTTTTATTTCTTCTTCAAAATGATGGCCCTCTAAGGGGAAGGATCTATTTGGGATTGAAGGTAATGAAAACACAAAAGGTATCACAAAAACATTTTTTTAAAAGTAATTCGAGGGCAGTCTACTTACCGTTCCATACAACTTGACATTCTGAGCACATTTCTTGCATATTGTATTGGTTTTACTGTTAAGGGAAAAACACATAAAAGTCTCCATAAAGAAAAATTGTTTTACCTAGAAAAATGATCAATCCCTAAAGCCTGGAAAATTGCCTTTCAAAGAGCATTTTAGTGATAATATGTCAACTGAAATAGTACTGTCTGGTTAGTGATTCTGTCAATATTCTGCTATCTACAGAAAATAAATATGTGAAAATAAATCCTTTAATAAAATTTCTTCAAAGAGAGGCTATTCTTTCATTTCTGGTAACTAAGGGGTTTTTTTGGGGGGGGGGGAGGTGGGAGGTGTGATTTAAGAATTTAGCAGATATGAAGTCTTGAATTAGCAGTTTGCTATTATTTCCAATACTATCAGACAGTATAACTGGTAACTTCACTTATAGATTGGGTTAACAAAAAACTGGAATGATTCCTAGGGAAAAAAAAAATCTTCAATAAACAACTAATTTTGAGGTCTGAATAAAGATAAATTAGAAGTACGTGGGATAAATTTTGGAGGTTTCACTCAATGTTGTTTCATGTTTTCCTTCATAAGCAATGCATAAGATAATCATAAATGTGGAAGAAAATCATTGAAGCCGTGATTTAACATTTGTCTATAGCTTGTGCATTAGTTTGCTTTCCATAAAACCTAAGCTCATGAAAAAAAGTAAGTGTTCCCTCAGTCCCTTTTTTGAAATTCTAAGGACTATAATACAAAGCAAATGTGCCTATGAGCTAATGATCCAGGTTTGCAAAAATAATCAGATCCCTCCTAGGCCCATTGACTTCAGGGAAGTTTCTGCCTTATGTGGCATTCAGTTAGAAACAATATTTAAAGCAATCCCAATGCTCTAAGAGAATATAAAAATATTCATACCCCAATATATTCTAAAATGTTATGACTAAATATTTTCCCAAACTAAATGTAAAACAGAAATACTATAGAACTTTAGAGCAAATCCTTTGGAAGAAAGAAAACAGAAACTTATTTAAAATTGAAAAAATACTTAAGTACAATGTCTTTCAGAATAATCGTAAGAACCAATAAGAATTCAAATAAGGGTCCTACACTGCTATATTGTCAATATCTCCTCATTGGTATGTTGCTTTGAGGTTTATATAGAGTTCTACTAACAATGCCCGTACCAGGTAGGTAGTGGAAATAGTTGATCATTCTCACTTTACAGATAAGGAAAAAAGTTCAGAGAGCTGAAGGTCACATTAATGTGGAAGGCTTAACTCAAGGTCCAACTCTTACCATCGTACCCTTGTACAAGAGGCACCCCAATATAAGAGATAAGCCTTTGCTAGTAAGTCTGAATCTGATCATTCAAACAGCTTTTCAAATATACAAATTTTTTCCATTCTACTCAAAATTCTAAGTTTGCACATGTTAAAAGAAAATATAGAAAGAAAAAAAAGGAACTTTTTGCTAAGTGAGACAAGAATGCTGACCCAAAGGGTGCATGGGAGGACCCAGAGGGATGCTCTACACCAACAGGCTCTTTGTTGCTTCCAGTAGGTTGTCAGGTAATATACATTTCTTAACAAAGTGATTTAAGTGAAGTAAAAATACAAGTTTCATGTGTGGTCAGAGACAATAACTTTAGAACAAGACTGCTGTGTTTCCCAAAGTATCTGTTTCCTCTTTATAATACAGAGATACAGGTTGAAGGGGCTCAAGTGAATACTATTTTTAAAAAGATAAGTTACAACAATGAAATGGCCAGAGGCTAAAAAAATGCAGCATGAGTAAGAAATTAAGCATTAAAAAAAAGAATATAAAGGTTACTTATAGAGGAAGTGTGTTTATCAGAAAAAAAGACAAGAGAAAACTCACTTATCAATGGAAACTTTACCTTTCCTGCTGGAATTCAGTACGGCAGTAGGTGCATTTAACAATAGGATGTGCAATCCGACACTCCTGTAATCAAATACAATGGTTCAAGTCAGGTGTTAAAAACACTTATTAACAAACCACAAATGGAGGCCACACAGCATGTTGGGAAGAAGCCTAGAAATTACGTGCATGACTTTGGCCTCAGTCTAATCACTGGCAAAAGGAGGATGATGATTGAGAGAAAGCCCTATTTCTTTTTTTTAATTGATATTTTATTTTTCCAAATACATGTTTTGAAAGTTTTTCAACAATCATTCATATGCATATGTATATTTTTAAGTTAAATAATTTCCTTCCATCCTCCCTTCCCACTCCCCTCCCCCAAAAGGCAAACAGGTGAATATTGTACATACACATTTGTGTTAAACATGTTTTCAGATTAGTCATTTTCAGTATGAGGAATTAGGATTAAAGGAAAGAAGTATATAAGAGAAATTTTTTTAAAAAGTGAATGTAGTGTCTTGTCCATCAGATTCTGATGGGTTTTTTTGGTTGTTTTGTTTTGTTTTTGTTTTTCTTCCTCTGGAGCCCTTACCATTTCTGACAAACCCCACAGCTACGGTAGAGAGGAAAGGACATAGGAAAGGATGGTGAAGTGAGGTTCCAGATCTGCTCCTGCCTCTTGCTCTGAGTCCGGACCTGGTCTGGTGCCTTACCTCGCTGGGCAGCAGCTTTGGGCTAACCCAACAGTTATAAAGCTCTGTGCCCAGGCTCTGGGCCAAGGACTGGGCACACAAGGAGAGGCAAAAACAAGGTCCTGTCCTCAAGGAGCTCCCATTCCAGGGAGGGGGAGAGAGTTACAAATAACTCTGCACATATCAGACAGCAGAGGAAAGGAAAGGGGGGCCCAGAAGGGAATCCTGCAGAAAGTGGGTCTCAGTCTTGAAGGAATGGAGACAGAAGAGCATTTCAGAATTGAGGGACAGTGGGGAGTGGGGCTGGAGTCAGGAGAACTGAGTAAGCCAGCCTAAGTGGATAGAAGAGTGTGTAGAAGGGAGAAGTAAAAAAAGAGTATAAGGGGGGGCACCTAAATGGCCCAATAGATAGAGCACTGGTTCTGGAGTCAGGAGGATCTGAGTCCTCAGATACTTAAAAATTACCTAGCTGTGTGACCTTAAGCAAGTCAATTTACCCCATTGCTTTGCAAAAAACCAAAAACCACACACAAACACACAAAGACTATAAAGGTAGGAAGAAGCCAGGCTATGAAGGACTTAAAATCCCAGAGGATCCTGGAATTGGGAGTGAAATGGTCAGATCACTTATAAAAAGAGAAGGTTGGAACAGAGAATCTCTAAGGATAATAATCCAAAATGTAGATACTTATGAGAGCAAACAAGGCATTCAAGTATCAAGAGTTCTCTGGATAGTTAATAAACAGTGGCATAAAATTAGATGCCCTGTTCTCATCAGCAATATTTAAAAACTCACTGCCAAAAGAGGAAAGCCAAGGGGTGGCTAGGTGGCACAGTGCATAGAGCACTGGCCCTGGAGTCAGGAATACCTGAGTTCAAGTCCGATCTCAGACACTTAATAATTACCTTAGCTGTATGGCCTTGGGCAAGCCACTTAACCCCATTTGCCTTGCAAACCTAAAAAAAAAAATTAAAAAGCAGAGGCAACAGTAGCACCTGTCTCAATGAGTTGCTGAGGCGATAGGTGAAAATGCAAAAGAGGAAAGCCAGATTATTGTTTTTAGAACATTTAACTGTCATGCTCCAGAAATAGTCACTCAGATACCCCGCTGGCTAGGTGACTTGTCAATATGATGTCACTTCTTTACGCTCAATTTATCTGAAAATTGGGGACATCTTGGGGACAACGCTTGGGGGGAATCAGATATCTTGGTATAAAAGTGATGCAATTCTAAAGGACTGCCAAATCTTGGAGCTGGCTGGGCAAGGAAGGTCAGATGTGCTCTTTCTCGGTAGCTATGGAAATGAAGCCCCAGAGAGGAGAGGCCATTCACTACCAGTGTGGACTAGAGATGACTGGGGCCAGGCCTTCCTCAGATTCCACTCTACTTCCTTGGCCCCCACTGATATCAGAAGGCACAGTGAGAGGGAGCAGAATGCCGGCTGAGGCCCTTCTTCCGACTTCTTCATCGCGCTGGTCCGGACGCTGCCCCTGGGATGCTGGGCTGGAGGGCACAGCACCCGCCAGGACTGATGGCAGCGTTGCCCTTTAGTCGCCTTGCTGAGGGGAAGCAGAAGCTACTTTTATTACGAAGGATGACGGCTGTATATTTATATTCTGTAGAAGAATTATCAATTAGGAACTGCAAAAAAGGATGAAGAAGGAAAGGCGGTCGCGGGCCCCGCCCCGGGCCTCAGCGGCCCTCCGGGCTCCCGGGGGCAGGGGCCGGCCTCGCCCCTCCCAGCCCGCTCCACGCAGCGGCTCCGCGGACGCTCCCCCCGGGCCCCGATCGTTGCTAAGCACCGAGGAAGCCGCGGGCCCCGGCCGGAGGCGCCCGCGGAGGCGCGGCCGGGCGGAAGCCGGCCCGGGGTGTCGCCCCCTTTGTTTCCGCCCCCCCCCCCCCGGCACCGGCGCGAGCGGGAGGAACGGGCCCCCCCCCCCCGCGCGGGCTGCCAACGGCCACCGCCCCCTCGCGGCCTCCGGCCCCGCCCCGCCCCGGCCCGGACGTCCCGCCGCCGCCGCCGCCGCTCACCTTGCACAGCTGCTGCCCCTGAGACAGCGCCTCGAAGGGGAAACGCTGGTGGCATTTGGTGCAGGCGTAGAGCGCCGCCATGTCCCGCTCCGGGCCTCGGCCCCGCCTCGGGCTTCCCTTCTCCTGACAGATACAACCCCAACCTGTAGCCACCGGAGGCGGTGGCGGCACCAGCGGGGCGGAGCGGGGCGGGCGCGGTGCCCCCTTCCCGCTCATTCATTGGTCGGCTCCGGCGTCCGTCTGCAGAGGACAGGCGGCGTCCGGAGGCTTGGGACCTTCCGATTGGGTGGACCGGACAGACGCCATAAGTGACGCAACGAAACCGCGGTTATGTAAAAGCCTGGGTCACGCGGGCGGGCAGTCGAGAGAGGCGGGGCCCACGGGAGGCTTCGCTCCGCCCCTGCGAGCTCAGGGTCTCCGCCCGCCCACTCCCCGCGGTTGCCGCCCACACCCGGGGGCGGAGGGGGCGAAGGATGGAGAGAAAAAAGAAAACAAGTCGTAAGTCTCGCGAGAGACTTCCGCTCGGGCTCCCGGGGAAGCTGGAAGGCGCGGCGTAGGTTCCGCATCTCCGCTCGGGAAAGGGGCGGGGCCTGATGGGCGCCAGGGGGCGTGGTCTGGGGCGGGCGGGGCGGAGGGAACGAGGGGCCGGCGGCGCGCTTGGGGCGGAGGCGGGGGCGGGGCCTGGGCGAGGAGGCGGGGCGGGAGGGCTGGATGGGGCGGGGCCAGGCTGGGAGGAGGAGGAGCCCCAGCAGCATCCCAGGGAGAGTGTTACCTGGATCCAGAGACAGGTGGCAGGGGGCTGATGAAGGGGATTTGAGGAGAGAGAAGCCCCCCGTGTGTGGAGACTGGAAAGGAGAGGGACGAAGTTGGTCCTATCCTGTCTACCCCCAAGATGCTCTTCCCCAGAAATGGCAAAATGACTCCTGGGAGAATGAAAATGAAGACATCGGGGTCTCTCTCTGAGCTGGAACAGTTTGTTGCTAACTTGGAGGGAAAGCTGAACCAACACACACACACATATACACACAGACATATACACATACATACACAAACATACAGACATATACACATACATACACACACAAACACTTACACATAGACATTTGGTGACAGTGGAGCAGGAAAAAAGTGGGCAGCAGAGATCTGGTGCGCAGCACTGCATTTGCTCATCTGGGCCAGAACACCCACAAGCACCAAGACTAGTTTGATGAAAATGAAGGGGAAATACGGAAGCTGCTAAATGAAAAAAAAAACAAGAACTCTATATAGGGTTTACCAGCAGGATAGTTTATCCATTTCTAAGAAGGCAGCATTTAATTCCATCAAAAGTACTCTTCTGGGGTGGCTAGGTGGCACAGTGGATAGAGTACCAGCCCTGGAGTCAGGAGTACCTGAGTTCAAGTCCAGCCTCAGACAATAATTACCTAGCTGTGTGGCCTTGGGCAAGCCACTTAACCCCATTGCCTTGCAAAAACTTAAAAAAAAAAGTACTCTTCTGCCCTTTGCAGCTAAACCCCAATAGGTTTCTCCACTTTCACTCCCCTTTTCTTGATCCCTTACAATCTGGCTTCTGACATCATCATTCCCCTGAAATTGCTCTCTCCAAATTTATCAATGATCTCTTATTTCCCAGATCCAATTGCCTTTTCTCCATCTCCTCCTCCTTAACTTTTCTGCAGCCTCTGACACCATTGATCCTTTTCCTCCTTGATGTTCTCTTCTCCCTAAAATTTTGGGCTACCATTCTCTTCTGGTTTTTCTCCTGCTTCTCTGACCGGTCTTAGTGTCCTTTGCTGGATTCTTATCCTTGGTGTTAATGTAAAGCCTATATCAGTAACCCCCTCAGGGTTACTTTGGACCTTTTCTTCTTCTTCCTCTTCCTCTTCTTCCTCCTCCTCCTCCTCCTTCTTCCTCCTCCTGCTGCTGCTTCTGCTTCCTCCTTTCTTCATTTTGATGATTCTCAAATCTCCCTTCCCTTTCCTAATTTCTCTGCTGATCTCCAACTGCCTTTCATATAGCTCCATAGATGTTGTCAAGGGAATTAGGATTTTCATAATGATTTATTTGATATGTGTAATGAATTTAATAACAATCTAGTTACTAGAGATCCTTTTCACAGGTAGGCTTTGGACCCGGGAAGCAGCAAAAACAAAGTAATAATTTGTTTTAATCATGACAGGTTCTGCCCTGAACTATGCTTGCTGATGTGTTTATCCTTTGTTTTTGAAGAAGATCATGGCAAGGAGGTTCCATCTTCCCATATATGATCATGTACAAAATATCTGACTCCACAACAGCATGGTAGAGCTCTAAGGAATGGAGTAATCCTGGATTTACAAATTGGTTCCTAGTGAAGAAAATAATTAATAAACCTTTACCTTGTTACTGGTACTCTGTCTCTGGCCTGCTTTGTCACGTTCAGGTTAGAGACAACTCAGTAAAACATTGGTTATGGGTGTCTATGTAGATTTCTTATTTTTCTTCCTAAACCCTTCCCCTGTCCCCTACTTTCCTATCTTCCCAGTCCCTCAGGTTAGAAACCTAAAAGCCATCCCTTTAGTCCTCACTAATTCTTTTTTTTATTTTTTAGGTTTTTGCAAGGCAGTGGGGTTAAGTGGGTTGCCCAAGACTACATAGCTAAGTAATTATTAAGTGTCTGAAGTCAAATTTGAACTCAGGTCCTCCTGACTCCAGGGCTGGTGCTCTATCTACTGTGCCACCTAGCTGCCCAAACTCGTCACTGTTTCTTACCCCTCATTTCCAAGCTATTGCTGAGGCCTGTCCATTTTACCTTTACCACCTCATTCCTCAATTACTGCATTAGGTTGCTTGTGGGACTGCCCACCTCATATGTCTCCCCCACCATTCAGCCACTAAAGTAATTTTCCTAAAACAACAGTCTAGGTTGTCTCTCATGCCTGGAATGCTCTCCCTCTTTTCACCCCAACTACTAAACTCCCTATCTTTCTTTTAAATTTCAACTAAAATCCTATCTTCTACAGGAAGACTTCCCTATCCCCTTTTAATTCCGGTGCCTTCTTTCTGTTAATTATTTCCCACTTATCCTATATATAGCTTGCTGTCCACCAAAGACCACTGATGACTACTCTGTGGGTCTGGCCAATTAACTAGTTTTGAATTTACCTAATTGTGCCAATATCTAGGCCACATCTCTCCACTTTGTCCACAAGACTAGTATGAGAGACATTGTTAAGTGCCAAAATACTTACCAAAAGTTAGGTAAGTATCTGATATAGAATTTCCATTAATCTAATCCTTTAAAAAATTTAAATGAGGATAGCACAGAATTGACCAGGTTTCTCACCTGCTCACGAAGGCCATTAGGACAAAATGTCAACTTCTTTGTTTTACAATCATCATGATATGTCTCCACTCTAGTTTTCTGAAGCAATTTTACATTACTTCCCCTCTGCATTCCAACACAACTGGCCTTCATTATGTTCTCCATACGTGTTATCTCATCATTCCCCTCCATACTGATGCACAAGCTGCCCTCAAAGTCTGGAATTCTCTCCGTACATCTTCCTCTTAGAATCCCTTGGTGTTAATGTAAAGCCTATATCAGATTGCTTTCTGTCAGGGACAGAGAGGAGGGAAAAGAGAGAGGGAGAAAAAGCCTTTCAAAAAAAAAAAGGTTGGTAAAAACTACCTTTGTATGTAGTTGGAAAAATAAAATTGAAAATTTTAAAAAAGAGTTGAAAGCTGTACACTTAGAAATTCTGATGGTGGTAGGTAGAAATTGAGATGTGATCAAACTTTTAACTCTAGAGAGTTGTATTTATCTTGGGATTTGGAGGGATTATGCTTAAAAAGAGGGTGTGAGTATAAATTGATTATGATGCAAGGAAAAAAACAAACAAGTAAAAAACAAAAACAAGTAAATACAAGTGAACAAGTAAAACAAAAACACAAGTAAAGATAAGTAAAACAAGTAAAATAACAAGTCTATATAACACTTTAAGATTTGCAAATTGATTTGCAAATAATACATCACTAGATCCTTACTCTAACACTGAATGATAGCTATCATTTTTCTTCTCATTTTACAAAGGAGGGAACTGATGCAGAGATCAAGGGACGACCCAGAATCACACAGCTAGTAAGTGTCTTAGACTTCAAATTTGGACTCAGGTCTTAACTGACTCCAGATCCACTCCTCTATCTATTGAACCATGGAGCTAGCTGTCTTGTAGCCAACAGACCAGATTCTATAGCTGCTAATGTAGCCTTGAAAAATATAAATCTTTTTTGAAAAATTCTTTGCTTTTTTAATCTGGAAAATGTATCAAAGTCTTATCGCTACAATAAAAAGATGAAAATATAATAATTGACAAAGTGCAAAAAAAAAGAGACCCTTGTTCCATCATTTCAGTTGTATCTGACTCTGTATGACCCCATTTGGAGTTTTCTCAGAAAAGAAACTGGAGAGGTTTGCCACAGATAAGGAAAGTGAGGCAAATCACTTGTCCAGGGTCACACAACAGTAAATGTTCTCAGGAAGGTGAGTCCTCCTGATTCCAAGCCCAGTGCCCTCTCCACTATGGCATCACTTCTCTGCCCTTTTAGAATCCCTTCAGAGTTTATCTCATGCTGCATGAATTCTTTACAGATTCTCCTAGTTGTGTTTTTCTCTCCCCAAATTACTTTTCAATTTTTCTTTACATTTCTAGGATCTATCACAACACTAGGATCACAGTAAACCCTAAATGAATGCTTGTCAAATTGAAATTAATTGAATTTACCATAGCTTGTTGTTAAAACTATGTTCTTTCTGATCCCTGCCTTTTTTTAAACATATTCATGAACTATTCTCTCAACTATTCACTCAAAATCTTTTCTAGGAATCTATGTCAACCTTGTTGGCCTGTGGTTTGCAGATGTCAAAAGATTCCCTTTCCCTCCCTCTTTTAAATGAAAAATTAATAAATTATTTGCTCCTCAGTTTTGTTGCACCTTTCTCATTCTTTGTGAATTTTCTGTGATCACTGACAGTAGCTAAGCAACCATATCCAACATTTCCTTCAGTACGATGATATGAAGTAGTTTATGTGGTTATTTGACCTTAACAAAAGTCTGTTAAATAAATGAATTGATTTGCAAAATGTAACTAATAAGCTGTACTGTCTTTTATGTAGAGCTCTTGTGAGGAACCTGTTTGGTAGCTCTTAGGGTATGTTAGTGAAGCACCTAGGCTCTCCTGTCCCCTACATATTGATACCCCTCCCCCTCAAAGGCTTTTCTTGACTCAACATAAAACCAAACTCATACCACACGTGTGTATTTTTTACTAGGCCAACCAGAGGGCCCATTAGTTCAAAATAAAAGGCATTTAATATAATAGAATACCATGATAAATATCAAGAACTATCCCCCCCTTCTCTTCCCCTTCTGATAATCTCACATATCATCTTTGAACAAGGCCATACTCTCACACAGGTTATCATGTTATCATGGGAAAAAGAAAACATGGAACCAGATACATATGTAAAAGCTCCTCTGGAAATTAACTTCTCTGATTGGAATTCACTGTTTCACAAATTGGGTCCCCAAGGAGTTGACTACAATTACAGATTCAAAAACATAGCTTATGACCCCACCACCACCAATGTGGTTAATTTTCATAGTCAACCAATAGACACAATTAGCTCAAAGTAAAATTTAATAAAGCATAGAAGAGTGGCTATAAAACACAGCTCCCCATAAACATGGGAGTGCCCTCCTCAAATAAAACAACTGTAGAAAGACTGAACATGTACTTAATTAACTCTGGTAGAAAAGTGGTCACAGAGCCATTCATGGCTCCCAAAGTCCCAGGCATCCCTCCTCTTCTTACGGTGCATGCCTTCTGTTCTACCCTGGATGCAGGGCAGATTGAATGGGTCAGTTCAGCTAGACCCCCTTAGCTTGAACCTCTGCTGCCAGGGTTAGCTATAATTCTGCCAGAATCAGCCAGAAGCACTCCTTGAAGTTGCTTCCTTCCTCTGTCTTCTCTCCCCATAGGTGTGCTGGTCAGATCCCACTGGCTAAAAGCAGCTTTGCTCTCCAGTGTCAAGGGTGAAAACAAATTCCCTTCCTCCAGTCCTCTGATAAAGACTCAGGAACCTCACTTGACAAATCTGCCCCTCACTGTGAACTCACCTACTTGAGGAGGTAGAGATGAGGAGGGAGAATGCTCCAGGTGTGGGGGCGAGGGGTGGGAGGTTGGGGAGAGCAGGCAGAGAAAGTCCAGAGGTGAGAGATGGAGGGTCTTGTTCATGGACCATCCCTGAGGCCAGTGTCACCCGATCCAAGAGTATGATGGGAGTAAGGTGTAAGAAGACTGTAGGAAAGGAGTGGGCTATGAAGACTCTGAACCAATGGGACAAAGGAGCCCATCTGGAGATAGTCAGACATCACAGACCTTCTGGGAACCCCATCCCAAGCCATCCCTACTGTTATCTTGAGATGTTACTTTTCCCCTGGGGTAGCAGGCTGCAGTGAAAGAGGGAGAAGAATTTGTCTGTTGTTCCAAGACCAAGCTGTGTCTGAAGTAGCGGGCTCTGCAGATGGTGCACTTTTATCAGGCACATGAACCAACTCAAGTTGGGGTGCTGAATCTTTGGGGGGTCCTGGATCCCCCCAAAACAATTGGATCTCTTCTGGGAATCATGTTTTTAAGTGCATAAAATGTATAGGATGACGAAACCAATTCTGTTGAGACCCAATTACAAAAATACTAAAATATCAAAATAAAGTCACAGTCTCCTTGATTCCAACAGCTGAAAATTTCATCTGCTGTGGGGAGGGGGAAGGGGGGAAGCTGGAGTTGATATTATTCTCTGCTGCCATCTGCTGGTGTTGAACTGTAATGCAGCTTTACTAAGCTGCTGCTGCCATCCGCTGGTTGTCAGTTGGAATGACAAGGCTCACTCTTAACAGTTCTTGATTATAGCCCCAAGACCTAGATTTCATTCTGGATATGTGTACCCCAACTGCCTACCTAGCTCTCATTACACTCCCTTGTAGAAGTGGGAGGCCTACACATTGAAAATATTTCCAGGTTTTTAAAATTTATTGATTAGTTATGCTTGATGCTGATTTTTTTTCTCATTCTGTACATCCTAAAAAAAAATGTTACATGGGATGAATCTCTAGGAGGGGAGGAGGGATATGGGGAAAACAATAGTGATGTGAAAACATCAACAAAAACTTCATTTTTAAAAATGTGTCTTCTGAACTGTACTTTCCTCTGTTTACCACTCAGATTCAGTCCAAATTTTTTACTAAGTTTTGATCAAAGTTCAGGGTTGGGCCTGTAGTCAGGAAGACTCATTTTCCTGAGTTCAAATCTGACTTAAGACTCTTATTAACTGACCCTAGTCAAGTCACTTTAACTCTGTTTGCCTCACTTTCTTCATCTGTAAAATAAGTTGGAGAAGAAAACAGCAAATCACTCCTAGCAAGAAAAAGTCCTACATGGAGTCATGAAGAGTCAGACATGACTGAAACAACTGAACAACAACAAACTAAAGTTCCTTCGGCCTTCTATCATATCCCTAGTCTTCCTTGGCTACACTCCCTTCAAACATCTAGAGAATTTCACTTTACAAAACTGTAAAGATGCTTAATGGACATGAGGTGAAGATATCTCAGCCTCCATGATGCCTCTTGTTGCCATGGAAATCATCTCAAGAGCTCTATTGAAAAAGGTAGATGGAAGTAGTAAAGCCACACTTTCCTCAGCCAAATAAATACCTTATTCATTTCCAGGTCATGTCATCTTAATCAGAAATTGGCCTAGTTCCTACCTAGCACCCTCTAAACCTGAAATAACCTTCCCTAATTTTCTAGGAGATAAATAGATAGATAGATAGATAGATAGATAGATAGATAAATAGATATAGTTCATTGACAGATATAGATAGATGATATAGTTGATAGATAGATATAGATAGATAAATGATAGATATAGTTGATTGATAGAGGGTAAATATAGTTGATAGACAGATATAGTTGATTGATAGATGATAGATAGATAAATATGATAGACAGATAGATGGATGAATGGATGGATGGATAGATGGATAGATAGATAGATGATAGACTGACCAACCTTCTGGGTTATGTATCCTGGAAACTGCCATCCCAGGCAATTCCCTATTTGTCATCTTGAGATATTATTTTCCACTGGGACAGCAGGCTGCATAGAGAGAAATATTGTCCAGGAGAGAGAGAGAGAGAGAGAGAGGATCTGCTATGTTGTTCTGTGACAAAGTTATATCTGAAATAGTGTGCTCAATTCCAGGTGACGCATTTTATCAGGGACATTAACCAACTCAAGCAAGTTCTGAATCTTTTTGAGACTCCTAGATACCTTTGTCAGTCTAGAGAAATCTGTGTATTGCTTCTTAGAATAATATTTTTAAAAGCATAAAATAAAATACATATGATGACAAAGAAAGCTAATTATATTGAGATAGTTAAAAATACCAAAATGATGTTTGTTCATTATTTAAGAAAACCATGACATCAGGGAAGAGATGCCATGAACAAAAAGTGAATGGATTTGAGTGAGAGGGAAAGGAGCTGTGCTAAGTCACCAGTCTTCTGAGTGCAATGGCCGGACATGCATCAGGACAACTGGAGATGGCCCTGGATGCCAGCAATCAGGAGTAAGTGACTTGTCCAAGGTCACACAAATTAGTGTCAGAGATCAAATTTCATCTCAGGACCTCTTGGCTCCAAGGCTAATTCTCTCTCCACTGTACCACCTAGCTGCTCCCCAAATAAAACAAATTCACAGACTCAAATTAAAAGTAAGAGAATTGAGTTAGAGAGTCTTAAGAAGACAAAAGAGGATGGTGAAAGGTGTCAAGGTCTTACCATATGGAAACTGGTTGAAGAAATGAAGGAAATTTAATATGGAGAAGAAGATGGGGTGGGGGATGAGGAGGAACAGAAAAGTTGTATGTGAAAGACTGTCAGATGGACAACAGATTTGGCTTTTTCTGTTGGCTCTAGAAGGCAGAAGTAGGAGCAAGGGATGGAAATGTCAAAGAAGCAAATTTAAGTCTGGTGCCAGGGGGAAAAACAAATAAATAATCCTAAAATTTTCCAATAATTAGCATTATCCAATAGCATGATGGTGTTTGTCCTTCATTCTCAAAGAAGACCATGACATCAGGGAGATGATGCCATGACAAATTTTTACATGAATTGGATTTGAGTGAAGGGGAGCTTCATTTTCTTTTCCAGAGTCAACTGGGCCCAGTGGTCATATGTGAATAAGGCAGACTGGAGATGGTCCTGGATGAGAGGCTATCAGGGTTAAGTGACTTGCCCAGTTTTACACAACTAGTAAGTAACAAGTGTCTGAGGCTATATATGAACTCCTGTCTTCCTGACTCCAAGACCAATGTTCTATATGCCACCTAGCTGCCCAATAGCATGAACTGCCTTGGGAGACTGGAAGGTCCAATATCCTGCAAATCTTCCAGCAAAGATTTATTAGAAAGGTGATAGAAGGGATTTCTGTGTATGGGGTGAACTAAATGGACTTCAAGTTCCCTTCTGACTTTGTGATTCTCAATCAGCATTTATTAAATACCTATAATCTGCAAGGCCATGGGGATATAAAAAAGAGGCAAAGACAGTCCCTGCCCTCAAGAAGCTTACAGTCTAATGGGGAAGACAACCTGCTACCAATTACATACAAAGTAAGCGATATACATGATAAATTGGAAATAATTAACAGAAGGAAGATACTACAGGAATCAGGAAAGAATTTTAGTTGGGACTTAAAGGAAGCCAGGGAGGTCAGTGGTCTGAGCAGAGGAGAGAGAGAAAGTATACCAAATGGGCGGCCAGAAGAGAATGCATGGAACTGAGAAGGATAGCCTTGTTCATGGAACAGCCAGAAGACCAGAGTCACTGGTTGAAAGAATGGGAGGGAGAATAAGGTTTAAGAAAACTGGAAAGGTGGGAAGGGACTAGGTTTTTGAATGCCAAACAGAATATTTTGCATTTGCCCCTGGAGACAGTGGAAAGTCACTGGTGTTTATTGAGTGTTGTGTGTATGTGTGTATGTGTGTGTGTGTGTGTGACATAATTTAGCCAAAATGAGCTTTCCCATGAGTCCCCATCACCAATCAAAGTCCCAGAGCATATGAACAAGTATTCCTGCCTGAGGCAATACTCCTGTGGATGGCAATTTCTGAAAATGATAGTTGGGGTGGGGGTCCTTGATTAGCTACTTTGTTTGGGCTCCATTTATAGGGAACTCACCACCTCCCTAAATAGACTGTTCAATTATGGTCAGCTTGAGTTGTCGGGGAAATTTTTCCATATTTTGAGCTAAAATCCACCTCCCTGTAACTTCTGCCTATTAGTTTTGGTTCATAGAATCACAAGATTTCAGATCGGGAGAGAACTCAGAGAATTTCTATTAAAACTATCCCTAAAGCAGGGAATTGCATCTATAACATTCTCTATTAATGGCCATTGAGCCTGTGCTTGAAGAACCCCAGAGAGAGGGAATTCATTTCTTCATGAGACAGCCCATTCCACCTTTGACCAGCTCCAGCTATTGGATCAGATGCTATTTAAAGGTTATTTCTAGGTCAAAAATCCACTGATCCCATTTCTCTCTTTTTTTTATTGGCCTCAAATCTGATTTTCTGGAACTTGCACCAATTGCTTCCTTCTCCTTTTCCCTCAACAATTCAGCCCCTGAGGACTTTCTTCCAGAAGCAGGAAGGAGGGAGAGCCCCAATGAGTTCAGACATCCCCCTCTCCTCCGCCAGTCAGCTGTTCATCATCATTTACCAGCTCTCCACTGAATGTTGACAAGATAGAGCATGTCTAGTAGAGGGTGAGCTATCCTAAAGCCCCTTCAGCAGCTGCCCCTCTCCCTTCCCAGGCTCCATGAACCAAAACTTCACCATACCCCAGAAAACTCTTTATCCTGGAATGCATATCATATCATACCTTGACCCTGCACTCCTCTCTATTCCATGCTGGTTTCTTTGAAGAAGGTACCCAAGGCAGACATGTTTTTGTTTCTCTCCACTTCTGCCCTCTAGAATTCTCTACCTTGCTCCCATCTACCTACCCCTTCCTACCCCATGGTCTTCCCAGGATAGTGTGTAACTCCATGAAGGCAGGGATTGCCTTGTTTTTTAGTCTCTGTACTTCAAACTCTTATCACAGTGCTTAATACAATGCTTTTTGAATGACGGATTGCTTTGGGGCCAAACAAGGAAAGTCTAATTCCTCATTCATAGGACAACCCTCCTGGGGAAGCTAGATGGTGCAGTGAATAGAGCACCGATCCTAGAGTCAAGAAGACCTGAGTTCAAATGTAACCTTGGATACATAACACTTAGGCAATCCTCAGGTTCCCCTCAAATCTTCTCTTCTTCATGTTAAACATCCCACATCCTTCAACATATGCCTGTACATTCAACTAACAAGATATAATGTGCAATGTTAAGCACTTATTTTATATAGGGACCAGATTTTAATTTATCTCACTATCTTGCCCACCTTCCACTAGACATGCTCTATCTTGTCAGCATTCAGTGAAGAGCTGATAAATGTTTACCAGATGGGTGTTGGAGGGCCAGAGGATGTTTAGAATCACTATAAGGTTTTTGGTTGTTATTCAGTTGTTTTTCAGTTTTGTCCAACTCTCCATGACCCCAGTTGGGGTTTTCTTGGCAGAGATGCTGAGTGGTTTGCCATTTTCTTCTCCAGCTCATTTTACAGATGGAAAAAACTGAGGCAAACAGGGTGAAGTAACTTACCCAGGGTCACACAGCTAAAAAGTATCTGAAGCCAAATTTGAACTCAGGAAGATATCTTCCTGACTCTAGGGTCCAGCACTCTATACAATAGCTGATTTACTTTTATGGGTTTTTTTTAGGTTTTTGCAAGGCAAATAGGGTTAAGTGGCTTGCCCAAGGCCACACAGCTAGGGAATTATTAAATTTCTGAGACTGGATTCGAACAGGTGCTCCTGACTCCAGAGCCGGTGCTTTATCCACTGTGCCACCTAGCTGCCCCCACTTTTATGTTTAAACTTCATTTTAAACATTTTTTCCCAATACTTTTGTAGGTCTCCAAATAACATAAAATAGATCAAGCCCTGAGTTGTATCATTTGCCATTTCCAATATCAATACCGAAATGGAAAATTTAACAACCAGCTCTCTAAATTTGATTCAGAACGATTCCAGTGTCCTTTTCCAAATACTTCTGAAACTGAAAACAGTCCAGGTGTAGAATGACTAGAGTAGAGAACTAGAAAACCATTATCTCCCATTTCTGGACTTGGGAGCAACACAAGATACATCTTGCTGCTCCATCCATGTGACAAGTCTTTGAAAAAAAGAGAAAACCTTGGATTAGAAGTCTTGACTGAATCTTTACTCTGATCCTTCAAAGCCCTGTGATCTTGGGTGAGTCATTTAACCTCAATGAGTCTCAGCTTCCTCCTTATAAAAATTGGAATAAAAATATCCATATCACTTTCCTCATGCAATGTCATAAGGAAAACACTTTGTAAATTCTGAAGTCCATTTAGATTGGGAGATTTTATTATATCAAGAGGCAGCAGTTTTGTGTCTTCCTCCCTGCTGTTTCCTTTCTTCAGAAAAAAATTGAATTTGACCTAAATCTGAGTCCTGACAGCATTATCACTTTTTTCCAGTGTAATCTTGAGTGATCCATTTAGTTTTTCTGAGTCTCAGTTTCCCTATCTATAAAAAAGGAAAAGTTTAATTAGATGATCTCTGGCTAACATCATGGATAGTGTACTGAACATGGAGACTGAGTGTCAGGCTTTTTCTCTGAAAGAATAAGTATGTTCAAGCAGATACCTGGATACCCCAGTTAGGAATAATGGAATAGTTCTATTTTCTTGGTTTTCAGAAAGGGGCCATGATTAAGGGGGATGGTCAAGACCATTCATAATGGACCATTGAAAATGAAATTCTTAGACAGGGTTAAGACAGACTAGAGAGAAAGCATTTACCTAGAATATTTTCATGTTTTCATTAATTAAGAATGAAAGTCAGAGGTTTGAAGATGATCAGATACCTTCGTATCTGATGCTGACTGGCAATCCAGGTGGTGTTATTCATTATTCCCTTTGCTAGCCCTGTAGCTTCTGGGGAAATCAAAGTCTTTGTCTTCTGGGGGAAGTACCGTTGCAGGACTGAGAGAAAAAGGCTGTGCTGATAATTAGATCATCAAGAATAAGACTTGGATGTACCCTGTTGTCACAATTCGACGTGATGCCCTGCTTATATGAGAAGGAAACCACATTCAAAAGGTCAAGGACTCTCACATCATCCAGACCATCATCAGAAGTCCTGTTTCCTAGGCCATTCAGAGAGACGGTTCTGGTAAAGGCAGTGAGAAGGATACTTTGTACAACATTCCTCTCACTATAATAAATATAATGGACAAGTCATGCCATCATAAATATGATGTTATGATGTCATGGTTCCCTTTGATTTTGAAGGATGACTGCTACTACTACTACTACTACTACTACTACTACTACTACTACTACTACTACTACTACTACTACTTCTACTATGACCTAGTTTCCAATCTGACTGTGAGCCAAGGTAAATCATCTCAGTTAACTCATCTGTAAAATGAAAATGATAAATAATACCTACCTTGCAGAATTGTTGAAAAGCTCTAATGAGATAATATTTGTACATCTAATTTTTATTTTTTCCCTCAATTATACATAATGAATTAACATTCTTTCTCTGGCTCTAATTTCCTATTTTCTAAGAATCATAGAATTACAGTGGAAGGAAACCTTAGAAGCCCTAGATGAGGAAATAGATACAAAGAATGATGCTCACTATGTAGTAAATGGCAAAACTCAAATGTGAGTCCAGGGGTCTGACTCCGGAGCCCATACTCTTCCTACCAAAGCAAATCTAATTCTTAGATGTCTGACCCTCTGTAGCAACAGGGACCATCACGGCTGTGCCTGCATATGACCACTGTCCCCTCTTAAATGCTACATAGCTCACCAAGCCCTTCCCTGGCCACCACCTCTTCCTCTCAGCAAGACTTGCAGGATATAGTCCAGTTTCCTTATTCACAACGAAAGCCTTCTGTATCCACAGACGTTCTGTGGTGTAGAACAGAGAAAATAAAACTGAACCTGAACAGAGAAACAGGAACGCTCCTCCAGGGAAGAGAGCTGAAGGAAGGGCTTGCTGAAAGCGGGGTCACTAGCTGCACAGGGGATTTCTCTGCCTAACTAGCTGAGGATTGTTCAATAGAGCTTCCCATAGCAAGGTAAAAGGAAAATGGTTTCCCCACCCCCCCACCCCTTTGAATTCTCCACTTTCTTTTCTTTCTTTTTCTTTCTTTCTTTCTTTCTTTCTTTCTTTCTTTCTTTCTTTCTTTCTTTCTTTTGCAAGGCACTGGGGTTAAGTGGCTTGCCCAAGGTCACACAGCTAGGGAATTATTAAGTGACACATTAAGTGTCAGCTAAGAAATTATTATTATTATTTTAGATTTTTCAAGGCAATGTTATCAAGTGGCTTGCCCAAGGCCACACAGCTAGGTAATTATTAAGTGTCTGAGGCTGGATTTGAACTCAGTTACTCCTGACTCCAGGCCCGGTGCTCTATCCATTGTGCCCCCTAGCTGCCCCGAATTCTCCACTTTCAAGAATTTAATTTAGAGGGAATTTTTTTTTTAAATTCTTTTGGGAAGAGTGTTGCAAGTGGTTGGGTAGTTATCAGCCAAGGATGCTGTAGAAGGGAATGAATCATGTAGGGAGTCTCAGGGATGAGGACAGCAAATGAAGCTGAACTTCTCAGGTCCATTGTAACCCTTCAGATTCTGGAAGATTCTGGAAGATTTGGGGGGTTGATTTAGTCATAAGTCTGACAGGGAAGGAAACAAAGTTCTAGTCTTCCCCTCACAGCTGATGAAGTGAGTGACTTAAAACAACCCTCTAACCTTCTCTAGGCATTTGTTTCTCTCTTTTTTTTAATTTTCATTTTTTATTGATATTTTATTTTCCAAATACATGTTATAAAAGTCTTTCAACATTCATTCATATGCCTATGTATATTTTTAAGTTATAAAATTTCCTTCCACCCTCCCTTTCCTCAGTGGCAAACAATCAGGTGAATATTGTCCATATATGTTTGTGTTAAACTTGTTTACAGATTAGTCATTTTTGGTATGAGGAATTAGGATTAAGGAAAAGAAATCCATAAAATCTTTCACTCTTTATAAAAGTGAATGTAGTGTTCATTAGATTCTGAAGGATTTTGTTTTGTTTTTTCTTCCTTTGAATGAGGATAACATAGCTCTTGAACTGCTGAGAGGAGCTGCATCCATCAGGGTTGATCATCTCACAATGTTGTTGTTAATGTGTACATTGTTCTCTTGGTTTGTTGCTATCTCTCTAAAAAGGGATTGGACTCTTGGGGTGGTTGGACTTTCTGATCTCCAAAAGCCTCTTCTAATTCAAACCATCTCTGGTCAAAATTCAGGGGACCTGCTCCCTGAAAGTTCCAAGATATCTGAGTACAAGGAAGTTCAATGCCCTCCTTTCCACATGAGGTAACAGAGACCCAGAGAGGGAAAGGCACTTCCTGGTGAGTTTCAGATCTTGGACTAAGGATTTTTCCAACTGTCAATCCCAGAGTTTCATTTTAAGAAAGAAACAGGGGTAGCTAGGTGGTGCAGTGGATAGAGCACTGGCCCTGGAGTCAGGAGTACCTGAGATCAAGTCCTGCCTCAGACACTTAATAATTACCTAGCTATGTGGCCTTGGACAAGCCACTTAACCCCATTGCCTTGCAAAAAACAAACAAACCTAAAAAAGAAAGAAACAGAATTAGATTATGTGAGTATTCATTTCTCTCAAGTTGGTGGCATACATACATGCATGGGAATTCTAATTAGAAAACTGGACTCAAAATGCAGTGGGAAATTTATAAAAATAAGACAAAGACCACAAGTCTGGGGGTGATGGGAGAGTGGGGGGGGGGAAGAGGAGAGGAGGAGAGTATTTGGGAATTCTTGGAATCTGGTTTCACAGTGTCATAAAACTGTCTCAGGATGTCTGTCACTTGTTACAGTTCCATTAGGGAAGTGCTCCTTGTCTCAGGATGTCTTCCTTATTATCAGCCAAGTCATAGTTCTATTAGGAGAGGAGGAGTGCCTCTTTGACTCAGTGTACCTGTGTTTTATCAGATATATCAAAGTTCCAAAAAGTGCAAAAGTCTCCTTAATTCATGATGTCTGTGCAAGCTTGTAGTTGCTGACATAGTAGGGAGTTTGGGGTCATTCAGAGAACAAAAGCCTGTGGTATGTCAGTTCAAAAGGACTCCAATCATTTTTCCCAATGATCAACTCAGGTTTTCAGTCTTCTTCGGGTCATTAGGGGTTCATACAACACTGTCTTTTATATCATAGAATTGTAGTTGGACCATAAGGTCTAATTCCATGCAGCTGGGAATTCTTGCATTTGGGGGTAAATTCAGGTACAAGAAGAAGGAAGTGGTAATTGGAAAAATAAAATATCAATTGATAAAAAGAGGGAGGAAGGGGGATGTTGTCATCAGCCCAGAGGACAGTCAGGTCAATGGTACAGTTTGTCAGAACATGAGAAGGACCATCACCCAGGAAAGATAGACTCTGGGGAAAAGGAACCAATGTCTTAGGATCCTGGGGATGGCTGTGCCACATGTCCTCTACCAGAGAACTAAGTCGTGGGGAAGAAATCTACCTTCCATATGCCTCCATCCTAGGTCCAAGTCTCATGAGCCTCATACACGTAGGACAGTGTTTATTTGGGATGGAAGACCCTCATTTTAGCCAAACAGAATAATTGCTATTTCCACTCAGTCTGAACCATCAGAATCCAAACAATGACCAAATGAGATTTGGACTGGGACCTAGTGTTGGCCAATCAATGAAAGCCAGAGCACTGTTAAGCTATTGTGTGGATGCTGGTAAGAATGGTTTCAGTGACTATGACCAGGTGGAATTTATAATAGGATTGTGGAACTGATTCTATGTTAGGAAAACTATCGACATATTGACCATATCAGTAACAAGATCAACATAAATCATATGGTTATCTTAATAGATGCAGAAAAAGTCTTTGATAAATCCAGTGCCCATTCTGATTAAAAACCCTGGAGAACATAGAATTGAAGCTTACCTTAGAATAATCAGTAACATTTATCTAAAACAATCAGCAAGCATTATATATAATAGCAAAGAGCTAGAAGCCTTCCCAATAACATCAGGGATGTCATCTCTACTCAATACTGTACTGTCTTTGTATAGCATAGAAATTAGAGAAGTAAAAGAAATTGAAGAAAAAACAAAGCTTTCACTCTTTATAAAGGATTATATTATTACACTTAGAGAATCCTAGAGAATCAGCTATAAAATGAGTGGAAATATTAACTTCAGCAAACTTACATAATAAAAAATAAACTCACATAAATCATCAGCATCTCTGTATTTTACCAAAAAAATTTAACAGCAAGAGTCTGAAAGAGACATTCCATTTAAAATAACTTTAGGGGCAGCTAGGTGGTGTAGTGGATAAAGCAGCGGCCTTGGAGTCAGGAGTACCTGGGTTCAAATCCGGTCTCAGACACTTAATAATTACCTAGCTGTGTGGCCTTGGGCAAGCCATTTAACCCTGTTTGCCCTGGGACAAAACCTAAATAAAATAAAATAACTTTAGACAAAGTAAAATACTTGAGAGTCTAACTGATAAGAAAAATCCAGGAACTATTTGAACACAATTACAAAAACAGTTTGTATGCAAATAAAATTAGGTACAGTTGGAAAAATATCAGTTGCTTATTAGTCGGTCTATCCAATAAAATGAAAATGACAATTCTTCCTACATTAATCTGTTTATTTGATTCTGTTCCAAGAAGCAACCAAAAATTATTTCATAGAGCTAGAGAAAAATATAGTAAAATTTATCTAAAAGAACAAAAGGTCAAGTATATCAAGAGATCAATGAAAAAAATGGGAAGAAAGATAGTTTAGCCATAGCAGATTGCAAACTGTATTATAAAGAAATAATTATCAAAAAAATATTGGCTAAGAAATAAAGTGGTGGATCAGTGGAATAGATTAGGTACACAATACATGTAGTAATCTTAATCTGGCATATGACAAACCCAAATGATTGGGGATAAAAACTCATTAACTGGGCGTCTAGGTGGCATAGTGGATAAAGCACCGGCCCTGGAGTCAGGAGTACCTGGGTTCAAATCCGGTCTCAGACACTTAATAATTACCTAGCTGAGTGGCCTTGGGCAAGCCACTTAACCCCGTTGCCTAGCAAAAACCAAAAAAAAAAAAAAGGGATATCGAATACACAAGCTACTTTAAAAAAAAACTCATTAACTGACAAAAAAGTGTTGGGAAACCTGGAAAACAGTATGGCAGAAACTAAGTATAGACCAATATCTCAGACTGCATAAAGGACAATACCATAAGTAAATTAGTAAAACATGAAATATTTTATCTGTCAGATCTATGGATAAGGGAAAACTTTAGGACCAAACAAGAAATAGGAGCATTGCAAACTATAAAATAGATAATTTTGATGAAGTAAAATTAAGAACTTTTTGCACAATGTGTGCAATGGAACACTATTGTTCTATTAAAAACTAAGAGGAATGGGAATTCAGGGAAGCCTGGAAGGATTTGCATGAACTGATGGTGAGTGAGATGAACAGAATCAGAAGAACATTGTACACCCTTAACAGCAACATGGGGGTGATGATCAACCTTAATAGACTTGCTCATTCCATCAGTGCAACAATCAGGCACAATTTTGGAGTATCTGTGATGGAGAATACCATCTGTATCCAGAGAAAGAATTGTGAACTTTGAACAAAGACTGAAGACAATTATTACTTTTATTTAAAAAAAAACCATTATGTTATTATGTAATTTTGCTATCTTTTATACTTTTTTCCTTAAAGATATAATTTCTGTCTCATCACATTCAACTTAAATCAATGTATACCATGGAAACAATGTAAAGACTAATAGACTGCCTTCTGCACAAACAAAACCAATGTTATCAAAATTTGAAGGAAAGCAAAAGTAGGGGAAAATTTTGCAACAAGTATCTTTTTTTCAAATAGAGAATACCGGGTCAAATTTATAAGACTTTGTCATTCCCCAATTGATGTGGTCAAATGATGTGAACAGGCAGTTTTCAGACAAAGAAATCAAAGCTGGCTGTAGTCTTATGAAAAAAAGCCCTCTAAATCACTGTTGATTAGAGAAATGCAAATTAAAATAGTTATGAGGTGCCACCTCACACCTATCAGATTGAGTAATATGACAAAAAAGAAAAATGATAAAAGTTGAGGGGATGTGGGAAAACTGGGACTAATATTAATGCATTATTGGTGGAATTGTGAACTGACTCAACCATTCAGAAGAACAATTTGGAATTATGCCCAAAATGCTATAAAACTGCACATACCCTTTGATCTAACAATATCTTTACAAGCCTGTATTCCAAAGAGATAAAAAAGGCAGAGGGGGGTGGGGGTGGAGAGGAAGTATTTATTTGCACAAAAATACTTTGAACAGTTCTGTTTGTTAGGGCGGCTAGGTGGGGCAGTGAATAGAGCACCGGCCCTGGAGTCAGGAGTACTGGGTTCAAATCCGACTTCAGACACTTGATAATTTAACCTAGCCATGTGGCCTTGGGCAAGCCACTTAACCCCATTGCCTTGAAAAATCTAAAAAAAAAAGCCAGTTCTATTTGTTGTGGCAAAAAATTGGAAATTCAAGAGATATTCATCAGTTGGGAAATGGGTGAACAAGTTGTGGCATATGATTGTGATGAGATATTATTATACTATAAGAAATGACAAGCAGGATAATACCATAAGTAAATTAGTAGAGCATGAAATAGTTTATCTGTTAGATCTTTGGATAAGGGAAGACTTTAGGACCAAACAAGATATAGGGAGTATTGCAAACTATAGAATAGATAATTTTGATAATGTAAAATTAAATAATGTAAATTTGATAATGTAAAATTAAAAGACAAGATAAACTAATACAAATGAAGTGAACAGAAGCAAGAGAATGTTGTACACAGTAACAGCAGTACATTGAAAAACTGTGAATGACTTACCTATTCTCAGCAATACAATGATCCGAGACAATCCCAAAGGCCTCATGATGAAATATGCTATCCACCTCCAGAGAAAGAACTGAATACAAACTGAAACATGCTATTTTTCACTTTCTTTTTCTCTTCTTTCATTTTTTTGTTCCAGTTTTTCTTGTACAAAATGACTAATGTGGAGATATTTTACATGATAGCCCATGGATAACTTTTTAACAGTTTTGCATTCCAAATTCTAGCCCTCATTTCTTCCCTCTTTTCCTTTCTTCTGAGATAATAATATCCTATTAGAGGAGCTGTTAGTTGGTCCAACCATGCTCGAAAACAATTTAGAATCAGGGAGGAAAATGACTTAACTAAACAATCCTTTGAAATGGCAGCTAGGTGATGCAGTGGACAGAACATTGGACCCTGAGTCAAGAAGAATTGCTTCACTAGCTGTATGATCTGGGCAAATCACTGAACCTGTTTGCCTCAGTTTCCCCATCTATAAAATGAGACAAAAATGTTTAAAATTGTTTTAACATGTAATTAGGGAAAAACAAAATATCAGAACAAAGAATGACGTTACACAGGAGGGAAGTAGGCAGATCTATGATTTTTGTTTGTGCCAGGAAGATTGATATGCAATGGTCCCTCATTTGAGTGGAATGTTAGGGCACTAACCCATGGGAAAAGACAGACTGCAGAACACTGGTTAGGTGGGTAGGTGGGGCAAGAGGAGACTGGAATATGGATGACACCATCCCCTCTTTGCACAATGCCATCTATATCCTATTTCAGCTAATTATTACTGCTAACCAGGTGCTAAATTCTATTGTTTTCCTGCTTTTGAAGCAAGGTAAGTGCTACTGGTTTTGCCTTCTCAATTCTGCTCTCTCAGGAACAGCTGTGAACACCTACCCTAATTTTATTGATCTGAAGGTTGGGAGGTGGGTGGCATGGGGCTGGGATAGTGAATAGGAACTGTGTTCCCTGGCCCCAGGTACCTTAGAGGCTGAAAGACAAGGAGTGGTCTAGACAGGCTTCTGCAAATAAATAGCAGAGCAATGCCTCTGGGAGGCATCATGATAATAGCTGCCATCTCAAGGGAGCTTTGAGGTTCAACAAACACTTTTCCCACAACAACTTGTGAGGCAAATAGGATTAGCCCCATTATGCAGAAGAGAAAATTGAAGCATGTACAGGTTGCATCCCATGGCAAGCTCATGAGCTTTGGAGTTAGGACTCACACCCTTCTGACTCCGTTTCCTCATCTGAAAAGTGAGGCTATTGTACTCGATAATATCTAAAAACTTCCACTTCCAGTCCCCCACCACACTAGCAATGAAGACAGTTCTACCACATGCTTCCTCCTCCCCCCAAAAAAATCCAGTGGCAAGGATAAGAAAAAATAGATGTGGCCATGTTAGAGAGAATTTGGAGGGAAAAGCTAATATCCTATTAGCTAAGCTGTGACTTGATCCAACCATACTCAAAAACAATTTAGAATCATGTAAGAAACTGAGTCAATTCAACAACCGTAACAGCTAGGTGATGCAATGGACAGAACTCTGGACCTTGAATCAGGAAGAGCTGAGATCAAATCCTGCCTCACCAGCTTTGTGAATTAAAACTGTCTACCTCAGTTTCCTCATCTATAAAATGGGGACAGAAATGATACCCTCCTCTCAGAGTAGTGATAAAATGAGTTAACATTTTAAAATGCATTGCAAACATGAACATACTTTGTAAATGCTAGCTATTATTTTTATTAATTATTATTATGAAGATATTCACTTAGGGAAGATATTATAGGTGTAAGAATTTGTGTCTCACTTTTTGCAGCAGTTTTTGTAAAAAATAATAAAACTGGGGTGGCTAGGTGGCGCAGTAGATAGAGCACCAGCCCTGGAGTCAGGAGTACCTGAGTTCAAATCCGACCTCAGACAATAATTACCTAGCTGTGTGGCCTTGGGCAAGCCACTCAAGCCCATCTGCCTTGCAAAAACCTAAAATAATAATAATAATAATAATAATAATAATAAAAGTGAGTGAATGGTTGTGGATGGATGACTGTAAACAAATGGTGAACTATCATTGCTTCAGAAGAAATAAGATATTTGCAAAGATTCAGAACAATAAAAGAAAATATATGTTTAGCACTTGAGGGCCCCCTTACTTCCAAATAGTTGCTTCATATTCCAGGTACACTCAAAACCACAGCTTCTAAAAGCCTAAGTCAGAATTAGAATCCAGATCTCTTCTTGATTCTAGCTGTCTGGCAACCATGTTTCTGGCTTCCTCATATGCACAAGAAAGGGATTGAAATAGATAATCTCTGGATTCAAATTATTAAGAGCCAATGAGAGGCCTGGCTTGGAAGCCTTGAAAAGCCAAGGTGCTTGAGACTTGGGGGCTTGAGACTTGGAAGTGGGGGGACTGTTCTACAGGAACCAAGCTAAGCTATGACTCCAGTTCCCTTTTTCTCCCCAGGGTCTGAGAGAGTACAAAAGAGGAGGGGGATTGTATATTTGTGATTCTGCCTTCTGAAGTAAATTCTGCTGTGAAAGTTTTGAAACAAATAAACAAAAACCTTTATCAGAAATAAAGAGGGAAGGGAAACAACATTTAGTTAAGGTGACAGTCCCTATCCTCAAAGAGCTCACAATCTAGGCAGGAGATAAATATTCTTAATCATAATTGAAAAGGAGAAGTTGGGTGTGCAATGGTTAGAGCCTGGAGTCAGGAGAACTTGAGTTCAAATTCAGCCTCAAATAGTCACTAGCTATGTACCCTGGGCAAGTCACTTAACCCCTATTGCCCCCCCCAAAAAAAAAACCACAAAGAAAGTAGAAGTAATAGAAAGACATGGGTTTGTTGGATACTGAAGATTCCAGGGTCTGGTTCCTGTCCTTACTTTTGCCTTATATCCTTTTCTCACAAACTCAAAGAGATACTCTGATGAATCCAATGATGGTGAGGGGATCTGGAATGCCTTTTGGAATATGGTGGTAGGAGGAGGTAGTTCTGTGTGACTAAGGGGCAGGTGGGATCTGAGGGAACTGGTTCCTGGGGAGATACCATAGACAACAGGATGTATGTCTTCTCCCTTTTTCAAAAGCTTAGGTTTGGGGGCGGCTAGGTGGCCCAGTGAATAGAGCACAGGCCCTGGAGTCAGGGGGACCTGAATTCAAATCCGACCTCAGACACTTACCTAGCTGTGTGATCTTGGGCAAATCACTTCACCCCATTGCCTTGTGCAAAAATAAAAAAGAAACTTTAAAAAAACTTAAGTTTGGGTGAAAAGTGATGACATCAGCAGCCTTTAAAAAGTTTGTCAAGACATTACTACATTGTTGGTGCAGCTGTGAACTCATCCAATCTTTCTGGAGAGCAATTTGGAGTTATGCCCAAAGGGCAACAAAAATGAGCATACCCTTTGATCCAGCAGTATCACTACTGGGTCTATACCCTGAAGAGATGATGAAAAAGGGTAAAAACATCACTTGTATAAAAATAGTCATAGCAACCCTGTTTGTGGTGGCAAAGAATTGGAAATTAAGTGAATGTCCCTCAATCAGGGAATGGCTTAACAAACTGTGGTATGGCAAGTAAGTCATGGAACACTATTGTGCTATTAGAAACCAGGAAGGTTGGGAATTCAGGGAAACCTGGAAGGATTTTCATGAACTGATGCTGAGTGAGTGAGATGAGCAGAACCAGAAAAACATTGTACACCCTAACAGCAACATGGGGGTGATGTTCAACCTTGATGGGCTCGCTCATTCCACCAGAGCGACAATTAGGGACAATGTGGGGCTATCTGCAATGGAGAATATCATCTGTATCCAGAGAAAGAATTGTGGACTTTGAACAAAGACCAAAGACCTCTAATTAAAAAAAAACAGAACATTATCTTATTATCTTATTTGTCTCTTATACTTTATGTTTCTTCCTTAGGGATATGATTTCTTTCCCATCACATTCAACTTAGAGCAATGTATACCATGGAAACAATGGAAAGACTGACAGATTGCCTTCTATGGGGAATGGGGAGGGAAGCAAGATTAGGGGAAATATTGTAAAATTCAAACTAAATAAAATCTTTCTAAAAAAATAAGTTTGTCAAGAGAGCTCCTTCAAGACAACTAGGTGGTACAGTGGATAGACCACCAGCCCTGGAGTCAGATGGATCTGAATTCAAATTCGGCCTTAGACACCTAATAATTACCTAGCCATATGATCTTGGGCAAGTCACTTAACCTCATTGCCTAGCAAAAACCAAAAAGGAGAGAGAGAGAGAGAGAGAGAGAGAGAGAGAGAGAGAGATGAGAGAGAGAGAGAAAGTGAGCTTCTTTACTGTGGTACAATGTGAGTGATGTGTTTAAGTGGAAGCTGGAAGGAAGGGGTATATAGCCAAGAGCCAAAAACAATATGTACGTGACCATATTAATTCTTAGGAAAATAATTATTAAGTAAACTATAGTTATATGCATATAAGTGAACATATTTGGAGTTTGCATATAATATAAATTGTATTTATTTTTATGTTATTTTATTTTTTCCAAATACATGCAAAGATAGTTTTTATCATTCATCTTTTTGAAAAATTTTGAGTTCCTGCTGACCATCATCCTCTCTGGTGAGAAATGGGCATTTACAGGAAGCCCCTCTCACTGAGCAGCTGGCCTCCATTAGGGGGATCCAGGAGTCCTTGAGCTCACAAGGTGGCTGCCACAACTGGAAAGATCCATTTGTCAGGGTTGCTATTTGCTGACCTGTCTGCGACAAAGAAAGGATAAAGCAAAGGAAGACAGCTGGAGACTTGGCTCAGATTCCTGGTGCCTTATGCCTGGCCACCGTGGCTGCCAGGGGCAAGACCTGAGACAGGAAAAGGAGAGAGGAATTGAGGAGTTCCAGAAGTTAGCTTCTCTTAAAGTACACAAAAGAATCATCTTACACACACACACACACACACACACACACACACACACAGATCTGGGGAATCTGTGATTAATGAATGTCATGTCAACAGAATGCATGTCCTTTAGCAAGGGTCAGAGTACACGTCCAGCTCCATGGGAAGTGCCCCAACCTATCAAAGTGTGTGTGTGTGTGTGTGTGTGTGTGTGTGTGTGTGTGTGTATGTGTGTGTGTATGTGTTGTGTATAAGAGGACTAGAATTGGAGCTCTGGGCCACTCAGATCTAAACCCCAGCTCTTCCCTTATTAGCCCCACATCTCTGGACCTCAGTTTCCTCATGTATAAAATGAGAGAGGATGGTCCCAGATATCTTGATATCCCCCCTCAAACTCTCACCTTATGACTCCAAGAAGCTGTAGCAAGTGCAGTGACTATACTCTAGTAGAATGGTCT
Source organism: Macrotis lagotis (assembly GCF_037893015.1). NCBI lineage: Eukaryota > Metazoa > Chordata > Mammalia > Peramelemorphia > Peramelidae > Macrotis > Macrotis lagotis. The sequence goes on from NC_133658.1 coordinate 863,393,040, forward strand.
TAATAGTTGGCTAAACCAGATTGAGGGTAACCAGGAGGCCTTAAACTGGTTGGTGAGTTAGGGGGATGTCTACCTCAAGGACGAGAAGATGTCCCCCAGCAAAATGGGCAGTTGAAAACAATTTTTTCCAAGGGCCACAAAGGAGTCTGAAGCAGGTGTTGTGGAGCATTTAGAATTTAATCAGATTTTGAAGACTACAAGGTCATCCACCACATCCTGGGCCTTTGCCAGTCTTCTTGACTCTTGTCCTGCCACTGGACTTTGATGCCCGTGGAAGAGAGAATGAGACTGATGACTTTGAGCAACTCTACCTCACTTAAATCTGATTCACACGGGACAAGACATCACCCTATGATGTCATTGGTCCACTTAGAAAACAAAGGGCAAACAAGAACAGTTTGCATGCCTGTTGTTGTTTAGGCATTTTCCCAGTTGTATTGCATTTTTAGTGACCCCATTTGGGGTTTTTTTGACCAAGAGACTAGAGTGGTTTGCCATTTCCTTCTCCAGCTCATTTTGCAGATGAGGAAACCGAGACAGATAGGGTTAAAAGACTTGCCCAGGGTCACACAGCTAATAAGTGTTTGAAGCTGAAGCTGAATTTGAACTCTAGAAGACAAGTACATATATATATACATATATATATATACACATATATTTATATATATGCATAATATGTGTAAAACATACACATAATATACATATATTATACACATGTGTATTATATACTTAATGGTCAATATTTATGTAATACTTTAAGGTTTGCAAAATTTTAAAATGTTATGTTACATTATGTTATATCATATCATACCATATTTGTTATCATATATTATAGTATGTTAAATATTTCATTTAGTCTTTACAACAACCCTGTGAAGTAGATGCTTATTTTATCCTTATTTGGCAGAAGAAGATACTGAGTCTGAAGTAAGTGATTTCCCCAGGGTCATACAACCAGTAACAAAAAGGATCTTCTTTGAAAATTAATGACCGGTGGGGCGGCTAGGTGGCATAGTGGATAAAGCACTGGCCTTGGAGTCAGGAGTACCTGGGTTCAAATCCGGTCTCAGACACTTAATAATTACCTAGCTGTGTGGCCTTGGGCAAGCCACTTAACCCCATTTGCCTTGCCAAAAACCTAAAAAAAAAATTAATGACTAGTAGAGTTACTTGTGTCTAAAGTGCTGAACCCCAGAAGACAATCGGGTCTAGAGAGCAGAATGAGAGATGAACTTAAGGGGCAGGGGTCTCTGTGGATTACCTGTGGGAGTTTGAGCAAATCCCTTGGTCTCTCTGAGCCTCAGTTTCTTCATGTGTAAAATAAGGTTAATAATGATAACTCATTTATTTTTTGGTCTAGGTCAGTGATTTGGTTGGTTTGGAGAATACCCAGTATATAAACTTTCTCCATTTTTCTAAATCTTCACATCACTTGAAACTTAGAGTCCAAGAGAATTGCACTAACAAGTTGAATGACTCACACCAGGTCACACAAACCAGTGAGGTGTGAACTTGCTTTCATTTAACCCCAAAGCTGGCTTTCTATCCACCACACCATCTTGTTTCTCATACTTAGGTAGCATTTCATCAGATTGTTGGAGGAATGTACTTCACATGGACTCAGGAAGACCTGGGTTCAAATTTTGACTCAGAGACTCCATGCGATCCTGAGCAAGTCACTTAATTGTTCTCTGCCTTAGGTTCCTCAACTGTAAAATAAGGGGGTCAGATTCAATGACTTTGCATTTCCAACTGGAAATAGACTGGAAGCATCTCTCTGCCCTGCTGAATGAGCCATCTATGTTGGAAATGGAGGCCATGGCCACTATCACTGTGCCTCCAACTATGGAGCTTGATTCAGCTACTCTTTGTTGCAGGGTTGTCGATCTTTGGCCTGCCAGCCCTGGACTCGACAGGCATGGATATCACTGCCAATTCTGTGTCCTCATATCTAATGAGCTGGTAATAGTGATGAATGGTGGTGGTGGTGTGTCAGCTGGTGGGCTTGTAGCCACCCTACAAGACCTTGGTAAGTGGGGCCCTATAGGTCCAGGAATGGGATTATGTCCATTGTCCATAAAGGGAAAGTAAATTACCCAACATCACATGGTCAGTTTGTGGCAAAATCTGTGACTGAGAACTCAACTCTCTTTCCCTTCTACCTCTCAGTATATCAAAATGAATTGTATGGGTCCATAGCTCTGTTTCCTTTTCTTTCCTCTACCATCTTGGCTCCAGCCTCTGTTTCTCTTCAAGGTATCACCTTAGAACTACAGAATCTGAGATAGAAGAAGCCTCAAAGACTATAAGGTCGACTAGAGTTGAGAGTGAATAGCATGCTTTCATTGTGGAATGAAAAAATACTCTTACTACAACAGATAGTGCACATTTCTCTGAGGCCTCTAGAGGTGGGCCTTCTTCCCCCTAGCAACGGATTCTCCATCTCTGAATTCCTCATCCCATAGGGAACTCTGATCTTGTTTTCCAGGAGCTAGGGTGGATACCACTACCCTAGTTGATAAGGGAACTAAGGCTGACTCTAAGGTACATCAGAATTTTGTGTGCTGAAAAAGTATGAGTTATGGGTGGTAGGAATAGATGTCTACCAGTAACTCTGACCAGCCAATCAGAGACCTGGGAAATGGATTTAGCCTTCTGAATGAATATGATGAATCTGCTCAACAAAAGTTCATTCTGCCTCTGACTTGTTTCTACCAAGTAGCCTCAAGGCAGTTCTCCACCTAGATCAATTCTAGTAACCCCCTCCCCATCTTCTCTTGTCTTTCACCACCTGAAGCTGAAAAGCTGTGATGACCTAGGGATCCAGGAAGGTCTGTCTCTAAGGCCTAGAAGCATATTAGACCCTGGGGGGGGGGGGGGGGGGGGGGCGGGTATTGGTAGCCAGGCTGCTGCACTGGGTAACAGCAGCTGGATTGGAGTCTGACTTCTGCCACTTATAAGTTATGTACCTAGGAAAGACATTGAACCTCTGTGAAAAAGCCATTTTCTTACCTAAAAATGGGGAAGAGAATATGTATACACCCTATCACAGCACTGGGAGGATAAAATGAAGTGATATATGCTCTGCAATACTTTCTAAACCTTATAAGACACTGTATAAGAAATGTCAACCAAAGAAAAGAAGAACAGAGAGGATCATAGAATGGTAGATCTGGAATGACCTTAGAACACAGAAAGTCAGAGTTGGGAAGACCTTAGAACATGGAATGTCAGAATTGGAAGAGATTTTAGAACACAGAATGTCAGAGCTGGTAGAGACATTAGGATTCTATTTCCCGACTTCACTTTAATAGAAGTGTTAGTGGCAGAGTCAGGACTAAAATCTAGGTGTCTCTAGTCCTGTGTGGTTCTTTTCCCCCTATCACTCCAGTAGAAAGACTCTGAAATCTGTTTTATAATGAATAGATTAGATATTAAACTATAGATTGTCTCCTCCAAAGTGGTCCCCTTTGATACTATTCATTTATTCCAATTATGCTGCTATCATTCCAAACCTTTGTCTTTGGCCTCACCTGGAACCTGTTTGTTAGTTTTCTTCCTGCCTCTGTCTCTTCAGGCACATTTTAGATGTCCTATACATGCTTCTGAGAAAGAAGGAAGGAAAAAAAAAGAACTATGCTGCCCTTCAACAGTGGGGCAACTCCTACTATTCACATAGGTTGTTTTTCGTCTTTCATTCTCAAAGAAGACCATAACATTGGAGATATAATGCCAAGACTAAGTGACTTGGATTTAAGTAAGCAAGGGCTATGCAAAAGTCACCAATGTCACTTTCTCCTCTGGGGTCATTTGGGTCAAATGACCAGATATGGATTAGAATGACTGGAGATGACCCTGGATGCAGTGAGAGAATTTGGCCCTCTTAAGCCAAGGTCTTTAACAGGTTTTACTATGCCTGAGGCAATGTCCTTTCTGTGATTAGGATAGATAAGAACAAAATGAAGCAAAGAATGGTCACTTTAATCTAGTCAAAAAAAATCAATTAGAGAGGGGAAGGTCAATAAGAGAGAGAGAGAGAGAGAGAGAGAGAGAGAGAGAGAGAGAGAAGGAAGGAAGAAAGAAAGGAAGGGAAAAGATATGTTGCACAACTGATCAGTAGTGGGGAAGCTCCTACTACTTCATAGATTGTTATTTGTCCTTCATTCTCAAAGATGACCCTGACATCAGGAAGGTGATGCCATGACATGCAAGTGAATTGGATTTGAGTGGGGGGTGGGGTGCTGTGCTAAGTCATCAGGCTCACTGCCTCCTCTGGAGCCATCTAGGTCCAGGGGCCAGATATGGAGTGAGGGGAATTTAAGGCAAGGCACACTTCCATTGGAAGACTGATAAGAAATACACAATTTTGTGGATGTTGCATGTGAATGAACAAAAATAAATGAATTAAACATTCTTTAAGCACAGTGTGTAAAGCACTGCTAGGAAGACGGTTTCTGCTCTCAGGAACCTCACCATCCTCTAACTGGAGGAGGTTGCAACTGCAAGTCATATGGAAAAGTCCCATGAGCCTGAGAGTGCAGTAACAAAGTGGGTAGTAATGCTTTTTTTTTTTTTGCAAGGCAGTGGGGTTAAGTAGCTTGCCCAAGGCCACACAGCTAGGTAATTATTAAGTGTCTGAGGCTGGATTTGAACCCAAGTACTCCTGATTCCAGGGCCGGTGCTCTTTCCACTGCGCCACCTAGCCACCCCCAGTAATGCTTCTTAATGTCATTTATACTGACAAAATAAATCAGGTTTTAATATTGAATCATTTGACACTAGGGTGTATTACTATTCCTGAAACTCTCAGTTATCTCCATCAGTGTCCAAGAGGAGATAGTGGTCAAGGTGGTGGTGGGCATTTGACTTGCCTGGCACATGCTGCCTCCTATCTCTCTCTCTCTCTCTCTCTCTCTCTCTCTCTCTCTCTCTCTCTCTCTCTCTCTCTCTCTCTCGGAGCCTTGTGCTGACTTGTCTGACCTGAGAGGCAGGTGGTGGCCCTTTCTCTGGAGTCTCTGGAGGCATTTCCCCAGATGATATTTGTGAGGGATGGAAGCAGAACCAGTGGGTTAGGGGTGCTGCCATTCCCAGAGCTCTTGTGCCCATCTGCTTATTGGTAGCAGTGGGTCTGCAATTGTTGATTATGGTGCTGAAGAAGGAAGGTCATTTTTCCATAATAATTTTTCCCCTTGATGGCCACAGGGGCTGGTCTGGTAGCAGGTCTGATGGTTTGGAAATAATGCTATTCCCGAGGCTCTTGAGTTCAAGGTTCTGGGCTGTTTTTATAAAAGTCTGAGAAGAAATTCTGGTCAATATGGGGCGGGGGAGCAATTTCCTATTGTTTTCCAAAGCCACCTCAGATGTGGTGTACCAGATTTACCAGATGCATTGTATCTGATCCTAGAATGGGGAAGAAAGGGGAGAAGAAAAAGAGGAGGAATATAATGAGGAAAGGACCAGAACAGAGGGAAGGAAAGGACTGAGATGTTGAGAATCTGTAAACAAGATGATCTAGGAAGTCATTAAAGAGGACAAGGGAAAGGATAAAGCTACCCCTAGTACATACCCCCCCCCAAAATTGGGGGGTTGAAAACAAAGCCATACTTAGGATAAAATGTATATCTCTAAAAACTTACACCAAAGAAAGGGAAAGAGCAGATCAATGATTTGGGCATATTACTAAAAAAATTGGGAAAAGAAGTTTAAAATTCCCAATTAAACTCCAAAATAGAAATCCTGTAAATCAAAGGAGAGAGTAATAAAATTGAAAGTTAAAGAGTAAAACAAAACATTGAACAAAAATAAACTAGGAACTGGTTTTATGGAGAAAAATAAAATAGATGTCTGGTTAATTTAATTAAAATACGGAAGGAGAAAAGCAAATTATCAGTATCAAAATGAAAAGGATGAATGCACAATGAAGATGAAATTAAAGCAATTATTAAGAACTATTTTGCCCAATTATATACCAATAAAACTGACAGTCTAAGTGAAATGGATGGATATTTACAAAAACATAAATTGCCCAGATTAACAGAAGAGGAAGTCAAATACTTAAATAGCTCTATTTTAGAAAAATAAATTGAACAAGCCATAAATTAAGTCCTTAAAAAAAAACAACCCAGAACCAGATGGATTTATAAGTGAATTCTACCAAACATTAAAAGAACAATGAATCCCAACACTATATAAACTATTTTTTAAAAAAGGTAAAGAAATCCTACCAAATTCCTTCTAAGAAACAAATGTTTAAGTATGTAAATCAGGGAAAGGAAAAATAAAGGAAACTAAAAATTAACTTCCCAAATGAATATACATGCAAGAATTTTAAATAAAATACTTGCAAAGATATTATAGCAATGCATCACAAAAATCATCCATTATGACCAGGTGAGATTTATACTAGGAAAGCAGAGTTAGTTCAACATGAGGAAAACTATAAGCTCAATTGACAATATCAATAACAAAAACCATATGAGTATATAAATGATTTTCAGGAAAAGCTTTTGACAAAATAAAACACTCTATTCTACTAAAAACTCTAAAAAGCATAGGAACAAATGAAACTTTTCTTAAAATAATAGATACTATTTATTATTTATTATTTATAGTATCTATCTAAAACCAAGAGCAATCATTATAATGAGATTAAACTAGAAACTTTCCCAGTGAAAGCAGGGATATGGTAAGGATGTCCATTATTACCAGTACTATCCAATATTGCATTAGAAATGCTGGGTACACAAATAAAACAAGAAAATAAATCAAAGAAATAAATAGGCAATGAGGGAAAAAAAACACTCATTTTTTGCAGGTGATGTGATAGTATATTTAGAGAATCCAAGAGAGTCAATTAATAAAACTACTTTAAATAATAACGACTTTAGCAAAGTTGCAGGTTAAAAAGTAAATACTATATATTTAAAAAGAGTTCAGCAGGAATAGTTATTTAAAATAACTTTAGAGGGCATAAAATACTTGGGATTCTACCTGCCAAGATACAAGGAATTATATGACAATTCAAAACACTTTCCATGCAAATAAAGATAGACATATACAACTGGAGAAATCTTAATAGCTCATGAGTATGCTAAGGCAATAAAATAAAAATTGCAATATTTATTCAGTGCCATAATCAAACCACCAAAAAATTATTTTATAAAGCCAAAAAATAACAAAATTCATCTGAAAGACAAAGGGCCAAGAATATAAAAGGGATTGAGAAAAAATTCTAGAGGAAAAGGGAGTGGGGGAAGTAAAGAAAGGCAGCCTAGCAGTGACAGGTTTCAAATTATCCTACAAAGTAGTAATCATCAAAACAATCTGGTAATGGATAAGAAAAAGAGCGGTTGATCAATGGAATAGATTAGTGCACCATAGACCATAGTAACCTTGTTTTCAATAAACCCAAAGATCCCAGCTATTGGGTCAAGAACTCACTATTTGACAAAACTGCTAAAAAACTGGAAAGTAGTCTGAAAGAAACTAGGCAAAGAATAACATTTCAAAAGGTATACCAAGATAAGCTTAAAATGGATACCTGATTTAGACATAAAGAATGATATCACAAGTAAATTAGGGTTATGTGGAAATATTAATCTCCCAGGACTATGGATAAGGGAAGAGTTCGTGACCAAATGAGAAAGACAATATCATAGGAGATGGATAATTTTTAAAAATGAATAATTTTTAATACAGTACATGCACAAACAAAACCAATTACCCAAATTAGAAGGAAAGCTGGAAACTGGGGGAAACATTTTACAGAAGTTTCTTGGATAAAGATCTCATTTCTCAAAAAAAATAAGGAAGTGAGTCAAATTTATATAAAGAGTCAGTCTCCAATTGATTAATGGTCAAAGGTCATAAATAATCTTCAGAAGAAATCAAAGCTCTCAATAATTATATGAGAAATGTTCTAATTCACTAGTAGATCTAAATTACTACAGAAATTACTAAAGAAAACAAAACAATTCTGAACTACTATCTTATGTCTGTCAGATTAGCTAACAGGACCGAAAAGGAAAATGACAAAAGCTGGAGGGAGTGTGGAAAAAGTAAGAACAATAATGCACTTAATGGTGGAATTGTGAAGTGGTCTGACCATTCTGGAGAACAATTTGGAACTCTTCCCCAAAGGCTACAAAACTGTGCATATCTTTTGAACCAATGATAACACAACTGAGTATGTATCCCAAAGAAATTAAAGGAAAAAGAAAAGGACCTATATGTACAAAAATATAACAGCTTTTTTTGTGGTGGAAAGAATTGGAAACTGAAGGGATGCCTATCAATTAAAGAATGGCTGAACAAGTTGTGGTATAGGATTGTGATGGAATACTATTATGCTTTAAGAGATGATGAAGAGGATGCTCTTAGAAAAACCTGGAAAGACTTACATGAACTGAAGCATGAAACATGAAGAAAAACTAATGCAAAGTGAAACTGTCCACAGTAATAGAAATATTTTACAATGAGCAACTGTGAAAGACTTAGCTACTCTGATCAATATAATGATCCAAGTCAACTCCAAAGGACCCATAATGAAAAATGCTCTTCACCTCTAGAGAGAGAACTGATAATTCCTGAATGTTGATTGAAGCAAATTTTTTTCACTTACTTCATTTTTCTTGCTTTTTTGCAGCATGACTAATTTTAAAATATGTCTTGAATGATTTTACATGTAGGGAATCTCAGGAACACTACAAAAAAATGGAGTCTTTAGTGCAGAAGGGAGTTGAGTGAATGGAGTGTGAGGAAGTCTTCCATATGAATTGAACTTTTGTTGTTAGTTCCCTCTATGACCTTGGGTCAATCCTTTTCCCTTCAGTGAGCCTCAGTTTCTTCCTCTGTATTTGTAGGAATTAATCTATTTACCCTGCTTAAATAACAACAAGCATTTAATATAACACTAAACATTATTCATATGTTGCCACGTTCAAAATTCACAATCAGTCATGTGAATTTGATGCTATTACTATCTCCTTTTTACAGATGAAGAAACTGAGACAGGCTTAACCTAAAGTCACTTAGACATGGTTACTAAACTATTTGCACACAGGTCTGGGTCTATAAGTCCAGGAATTTATCCCCTCCAGGGTCAGCGTCAATCCTCTTGATCTATATCTTGCCACTGGGTTCTGATAACTCTGGAGGAAAGAATGAGTTAGGTGACTTTGCACAGTCTGGCCTCACTTAAGTCCAATTCATTTGTGAGTCAACATAGCAACCTCCTGATGTCATTGGTCCTCTCCAAGAAATGAAGGACAAGAAACAACAATCCCCTTCAACAGGTATCTGTCTCTTAAAGAAGTGATAGTTTGACTAAGGTTTGACCACATCCTAAGGGTTGGCAGTGGAAGCAGGAGAGAAAAGTCTAGTAAAGCCCATTCGAGGGAGAAACCACTAGCCAGGAAGGAAGAGAGAAGAGTCACATACCTTGGGACCTTGACTAAACAGTGCGAGTGAAAGTTGTCTCAGTAATTGCAGAACCTGTGGTCTAGTAAAATGAGGGGACTGGATGAGCTTATTCTATGCTTGAAAGAACCAGTTTCCTAGGAGAGTTAGTTTTGGGGGAGTTCTGCCGTTGAGAGGCAGCTTTTATTTGTGCCTGGCTTGGAGTAGGCCTCTGTGTTAGAGAGGTCTGGGTTCAAGTCTCTGGTTTAGCCTAGCTATTTTCTCTTGGCAAAATCACTTAACCTCAGGTGTCTTTCTAAATTACTGTTTTACATATTCAAGACGGTATTTGCTTCACTGATGAAACTACTGATCAGTCTGCTCCCTCATTCCTCCCCCACAAACCCCTGACTTCTGAAACTCCTATGGGGGCTCCTTGAAAGTTAAGGGAAATGGTGACTCTATCGCTGAATCAAAAAATAAAAATTCCCTGGTCTCACCAGGGATCTTCAACCTGCCCCCAAACCTTCTCCCTTAGCTCATAGGAGCCAGGCAGGGCCCAGGTGCTCCCCTTCCCTGGCTGCCCCCCCACACAAGGGATAATGACCCCGGTCTGGCTATGATGGAATACCCAGAATTCTTTGTGAGTGATTGTCCTTCATCTCAGCCAAGGCTGATGCAATAGTCCTTGCAGTTTTCTTCACGCTAAGGACTCTCTCGCTCAAGGACTTCCTCATAATAGCTAACAGTTATATAGTGATTTAAGGTTTACAAAGCATTTTACATATGTTATCTCATTTGATCCCACCTTGACCTCTAAATATCCACCTGTCCCCAATCGCAAAGGGAACTTAGATAATAAAGAAATGACCTTCTAGGATAGGATTAGTAAAGGAAGCTAAAACTGGAAAAAATTTTGGGACACAGAAAGTCAGAGTTAGAGGGGTACTTGGGACATCAGAATAGGGAGGAACCTTAGAATAGCAGATTTCAGAATTGGAAAGCATCTTAGAACACAGAAAGAGGCAGTTAGAAGTGGCTTTAAAAACCTGAAATTTCAGAGTTTGGACAAAGTAATGGAAAGAGGGGTCTAGATGGGGAGGCAGATCTGGATTCAGTTCAGTTGCACCTCCTTGCTACCTGTGTGACCCTATAGGAGTCACCTCCCTTTTCTGGGCCTCAGTCTCTTCAATTATAAAAAGAGTAGGTTGGTTTTTAAAATCTCTTCTAACTCTGAATCTTATGACATTAAACTATTAGAGCTGAAAGGCTAAGGGACTTTAGAGTTTACCAAGGCCTCTGTGTTTTACAGAGGAAATCAAGGCCTATAGAGGTGAATTTTTTGCCCAAAGGCCATGGAACCACTGCCACATAGCAGAGTCAAAGCTACACCCCAGATCCTCTGGCATGGATCAGAATTGTTTCCATGACACCATACTACTCCTGCTAGACAGAGCTTTACTCTATCAGAGTCAGTCAATGACACTAGGCTAGAGATGTTGCTTAGAATATCCTTGCCTCTCTCATCGTATCAATTCATAGAAATCAGAGAATTTCTGTATTAGAAGGGGCCTTAGAGGCCATTTTATTCTATAACATCCCCAAAAACAATTAGCAAGAGGAGTAATGGAATAAACTGGATAGAGTGCAGAACATGGAGTCAGGAATAACTGTATTCACATCATGCTTCCAGTGCTCATAAGTTAGGTGGTCCTGGATGTGTTATTTAATTTCTCTGTATCCCAGTTTCCTTATTTCTAAAATGAGGGTAATAAATTTCTCATTTGTAAAATGAAGGCATTGGCCTTTGATGTCTCTTCCAGTTCTGTGAGCCTACCTAAATCTCTATGTCACAGGGTTGTTTCAAAATTCAGGTCAAGAAGTGTTATCCAGTGAGGAATCAATCAATAATACAATAAAACATCTTAACTTGGCATTCAAGGCTTTCTGTACTTTGACTTCACTCTACTTCTCCCACTTTATGTCATGCTTTTTTTCCTCAACATTCCTGCCAAACTAAATTACTAGCTAACCCCTCTAAACTTAGCTTATCATCTCTTATATCTTGGATTTGAGCAGACCCTTCTGCATGTCCAAGATACACTCTCTCTGGAGGGCATTCTGTCTCATGCCTTCCTTTTGCCCAGTTTGCCCTTACCTTATAGTTTATGAATTTAGGCATATCCTAAAGGTACAGAGAAATACCCATACCACCCCAACCAACACTATCATGACCGCTCCATAGTAAGGGTAAGGGTATTGTGTTAGATGTTTGGAATACCAAAAGTGACCTAGTATCTGGCTTCAGCATATTTACTTTGTACTATGGCGTGTACCATGGTAGTGTTGGTTGGGGTGGTAGGGAAGAAGATGGTATTTGTAAAGGCACATAAATGTTAGTTATTATTGTTATTATGCACACTAGGTGATTAAACATTTCTTGAGTTAGATCTAATTGAATTATTGACATGAATAAAGGTGCAGTTGGTATATTTAGCAAATCTGGGAAACTAGGAAGACTAGCTATGCTACTGAATAATAAACCTCAAATCATGGATCAAAGTTAAAATAATAAAGGATAAAGGTAAAGAGCGATGCTTGGGTTAAAAAAATCAGTGACACAAGGGGTAGCTAGGTGGTGTGGTGTGGATAGAGTACCAGCCATGCAGTCAGAAGGATCTGAGTTCAAATACACTTGATACTAGCTATATGACCTTGGACAAGTCACTTAACTCTATTGTCTTACAAAAACAAAAAAAAATCAATGGCACAAATTCAGGACTGGAATGACAAAGGTAAACAAGATCTGGGGATTGTAATTCACTGAAAGCTTAATGGAAGTCAGTAATATGGTACTGACTGACAGTATGGTACAGTAGATGGTATACTGACTTTGGAGTCAGGAGGATGGGTTTGAATCCAGCCTCAGACACTTGACATGCAAATCACTTAACCCTGACTGCTTCACATCTAGGACCATCTCCGGTCATCAGGATTCATATCTGGCCACTGAACCCAGATGGCTCTGGAGGAGAAAGTGAGGCTGGTGACTTAGTATAGTGCTCCCTAACTCACATCCATTTTATGTGCTTGTCATGGCACCACCTCTCTGACGTCGTAGTCTTCTTTAAGAACGAGAGATAATGGGGCGGCTAGGTGGCGTAGTGGATAAAGCACCGGTCTTGGAGTCAGGAGTACCTGGGTTCAAATCTGATCTCAGACACTTAATAATTACCTAGCTGTGTGGCCTTGGGCAAGCCACTTAACCCCATTTGCCTTGCAAAAAACCTAAAAAAAAAAGAACGAGGGATAAAAGTCATCATTGACTGCCTGGTTGATTGACATGATAGCAAGAAAAACTAATGGGTTCTCAGGCATTGTACCTCAAATAAAGGAGATGCTGGGCCTGTGCCCTGCCTTGGTCAGACCTCAGCTAGAGAATTGTGTTTAGTTCTGGGTAGTCCATTAATAGATTGGAAAGAATTCACAAGGGGGCAAGTAGGAAGAGGAGGAGAAAAAGGAGGAGGAGGAGGAGGATAACTTCAAGACCAAGGTTATTTGAAAAGAATCAGTTGAAAGAATTCATTTTTCCTGGGGAAGAGAAGACTTAAGAGATACAAGGATGTGGTCTTTGGATATTTGAAGAATTATGTGACCCGAGGATTAGTCTTATCTACTTGGCCTCCAAGGGAGGATCAGGTAGAAAGTCCAGAGTCACCGGTTTAGGACTCCATATTAAAAACAAACCAACCACCACACAAGAAGCCAAACAAACAAACAAATTGAAAATCTTTTGAATAATTAGGGCTTTCCAAAAGTGGAGTGGACAATTAGGTCTGTATTCCAAAGAGATAAAAAAATAGAGAAACGACCTACATGTACAAAAATATTTATAACTCTTTTTGCGATGACAAAAAATTGGAAATTGAAGGGATGTCTGTCATTTAGGGAATGTCTAAACAAGTTATGACATATGAATGTAATGGAATACTATCATTTCTTATTTAAAATGATGAGCAGGATACTCTCAGAAAAACCTTTACAGTCTTACATGAACTGGTACAAAGTGAAATGAATAGAACCAGGAGAATATTGTATATAGTAACAGCAACATGTGCAATGATCAACTGCTCTTCTCAATGATCCAAGACAATTTCAAAGGACTGACAATGGAAAATGCTAAGAACCAATGGAGTCTGAATGCAGATAGGATACTTTTTCTTTGCTTTATTTTTCTTGTGTTTTCTTTCACAACATGACTAACATGGAAATATATTTTGCATGAATGCATATAGATAACCTATATCAAATTGTTTACCACTTTAGGAAGGGGAAAGGAGAGGGAAAGAGTGAAAAAAATTGAAACTTAAAAAATGTTTACATGAATATTAAAAATTGTTTTTACGTGTAATTGGAAAAATATTATTTTTAGTGGGTAACATTTTGACCATCAACCACAAACTAGAATGTATTTCTATGGCTATGGGCTTCGAACAGTTTAAAAATCCTCCCTATTTTTTTAACCCGAGGGATAATCTTGTTCCTTCAAGCCCTGACTCCCTGATTGTCTGACTTCCAATAGTCCCTTGGTACTTTGTGCTATGTGTTACTCTCACCACCAGGTGGCAGCAATGACTGCCCTGAATGCAGCCCAATGAAGCAAAAGACAAATCAGAGCAGGCTGGAAAGAAAAACATTGATCTTAAACTCATAAGAGATTAAACTGGAAAGAATCTTTTAGAGATTATCTGGTTCCACCTTCTCGCCTCTGGCTGGCTCCATCCCCCTTGTTTGTGTATCTCGTCCTCAAATTCACCTTCCCTTTCTCATTTAGCCCTATATCCCCCTTCCCCATCAGGGGCCTGGCAAAGGATATTCCACAGCTAGCAGAGGCAGACAATGGAATGAAATGTGTCTTTAGGATAAGAGTATTGGACTCCGAAGTAAACGATGGTTGTTTTTCAGTAATGTCTGACTCTTTGTTAATCCCATTTGGGGTATTCTTGGCAGAGATATTGGAGTGGTTTGGCATTTCCTTCTCTAGCTCATTTGACAGATGAGAAAACTGAGGCAAACAGGGGGAGGTAACTTGCTTAGGGTAATACTGTCAGTAAGTGTCTGAGTTCAGATTTGAACTCAGGAAGGTGACTCCAGGTCTAGTACTCTGTCCCTGCACAGATCCAGCTTAAATCCCACCTGTACAGTCCTGGGCAAGTCCCTCAGTCTTCCTGAGCCTTGGGACTCATTTGTACAATCACCTCTAAGCTTCCTTCCAGATCTAAGAGCCTAATGTTGTGATATCAGTTTGGGAGATCTCTAATGCAGTAACCTAAAGATACTGTTTCAGATTTTCTCAGTGACTTGGGATAAAAACATATATGACATGTCCATTCTATGAACCTTCTCTTTTTCCCCAATAAGGATTTTAAAAAGCCTAATTCCTTTTTGACAACTGTCTTGAATTTTAGCATTCTTGAAATTATTCTTTTGGGACAGTGTCATCTTTTTCTCATTTTTTTCATTATTTTCCCCTTATTTCCATAGTTTTTAGACATTTGGGGGCTTGCGAAGGATTTCAACTCTGTGGAAGTTTAAGGTGCCCTGAGACCTGCCAAAGGGGAAACTGAGGCCACAGGTCATCCAGAAAGGTGGGGCCAGTAGAGCATGAATTCAAGAACTAAATGAAGCTGTGTGAGAGGTCAGGAGAAATGTGAGGTGGAAGACAGAGTGAGACACTGAGTGCTTTCTCAGGCACTTGGTCCTTCCTCCTTGACTGCTTTGTACGAAGGCTTCCCACTTGGAGAAAGAGAAATGTTCTTTTCTACCATTGCATCTGACTCTTTCTTGGTGACCAGCCTTCTATTCTTTCTCATTTGGGTGCTGATTCTGATGCCAGAAAGTCAAGAGATGGAGAAATGCTGTAGTAGAATGAGACTGGCACTTGACATTTTTTTCTACCACTGCTGTGGCACTGTCTGCAGTGACTGGGATTGTCACTGCAGAGCTGAGGTCCAGAGTGCCAGGAATAGCCCATGCATCATTGAAGAGCAAGGAGGATTGGTGGGCAAGTAGGGAGCAGGGACAAAGATTTTTCTCTCCACACTGTCCTTGCCTCTCACTTTCAATTCCAAGGACCCAGACAAGCAATTCTTTCCCCTAATTCTTCTCATCCCCCTAGGAATGATCAAAAGATTTAGGGAGGTGATCAAGATTGACTATTCCTTTAGGGCTAGTGATTTCTTTCCTTTTTTAAAATTTTATTGCCTTTTTAATAAATCTTGTAGCCAACAAAAATCAGTTGCAAAGTCTAAGTCTGAGTGATCACTTTGTTCTCAGTTCATTTCACCTCGGCAATCAGTTTCTCCTTGTTGCTGAGAAACAGATACAGAATAGTTCTCCCAGTTGATTCTTCCACTTTTTAAAGAATGAAGTTATCATCTAGGCAAGTCAAGAATTATGAACTCTGTTTTGAGAGAGAGAGAGAGTTCCAGAAGATACTATGTGACCTTAGACAAGTCACTTAACCCTAATTATCTCACATCCAGGATCATCTCCAGTCAACCTGATTCATATCTGGTCATTGGATCCAGATGGTTCTGGAGGAGAAAGTGGGGTTGGTGACTTAGCACAGTTACTGCCCCCAATCAAATCCAATTCATGAGCTTGTCATGGCATCACTTCCCTGATGTCATAGTTTTCTTTGAGAATGAAGGACAAACATCATCATTTTTCTATGCCAGGCTTGGGGTCCCAAGTGCCTCATCTCTTTCCCATTTCTGTCTAGGTGGTCTGTAGCATGTTTCTTTGATGATATCAGTTCTGTTTTTGTCTCACCTAATTGTTTTTCACCATGCTTCCCCATTTTGGTTCTTCTATTTCCTCTTATGAATATATTTTCTTAATATATTCTGGTACTTGTTCATGCATGCACATAAGCAAAAGTACACACACACACACATCACTGGTCCTTTTACCACTTTACCACTTTTTTCTTTTTTTTTGAATAATCATGGCTTTCATCTCACTAAGTCTCAGTGATACTTATGAGGTCAAATTTCCCTCTTTGTAAATCTATCATTTGCCTGGCTGGTCACCTATATGCTGAACATTTATGTATAGAAGAAGTTCTCATACTTTTTGATCTTGAGATCATTTATATTCTTAGAAATTATTAAGTGCCCTCTCCTCAAGTTTTTCTTCATGTGGGTTATAACTATTATCATATTAGAAATTAATATGGGGGCGGCTAGGTGGAGTAGCGGATAAAGCACCAGCCTTGGAGTCAGGAGTACCTGGGTTCAAATCTGGTCTCAGACACTTACGAATTACCTAGCTGTGTGGCCTTGGGCAAGCCACTTAACCCCATTTGCCTTGCAAAAACCTAAAAAAAAAAAGAAATTAATATGATTTAGTATTATTTTGAAAATAGTTTTGTGGGGCAGCTAGGTGGTGCAGTGGATAGAGCATGGGCCCTTGGAGTCAGGAATACCTGAGTTTAAATCCGGCCTAAGACACTTAATAATTGCCTAGCTGTGTGGCCTTGGGCAAGCCACTTAACCCCATTGCCTTGCAAAAGCCTTAAAAAAAAAAAGAAAGAAAGAAAATAGTTTTGACTTTGCAGATTCCCCTGAAAGGATCTTGGGAACCTCTAGCCCATACTTTGAAACTCACTGGCATATATAAAGAGAGAGCAGGGGGCAGCTAGGTGGTACAGTGGATAAAGCACCAGCCCTGGAGTCAGGAGTACCTGGGTTCAAATCCGGTCTCAAACACTTAATAATTACCTAGCTGTGTGGCCTTGGGCAAGCCACTTAACCCCATTGCCTTGCAAAAAAATAAAAAAATGAACAGAGAACAACTCATCAATAAAATGGGTATAATAATACACTCACCTAACAAGGTTGTTTTAAGAAAATGAGATAACATAATAATGAGATAGCATTAAAAAAACAAAAAAAATGAGATAGCATTATATAGAACTGTATGTGTATACATTTGTGTATGTATGTCGCTCAGCCATTTTTCAGTCATGTCTGACTCTTTGTGACCCCATTTAGGGTCTTTTGGCAAAGATACTGAGGTGATTTGCCATTTCCTTCTCCAGTTCATTTTACAGAGAGGAAACTGAGGCAAACAGGATTAAGTTGTCCAGGTTACACAGTTAATAGGTATCTGAGGCCAGAGTTGAACTCAGGAAGAATCTTCCTGGCTCCAGGCCCATCAGTCTATCCACTGAGCCACCCAGCTGATATAGCTGTGTATATATAAACATACATATAAAATATATATGGGTGTGTGTGTGTGTGTATATATATGGATTATTATTGAAGAAAGTAGTGGCTTGTACTGCCAGCTGCAGAGGCAGAATCAGCTTCCCTTTATTTATATTCCTTCTCTTTTCCAGAAGAAAGGAGAAATAAAACTGGGATGAGTAGGACATTTAGTAATAGGCTCCTTTCTCACCTGGAGAGGAAGGGTCAGGAGAGGAAGGAACTGTCCAAGGTTTGGTACATACATTGTCTCAACAGCCATTACTTTCAGCTCTTGCTAATTCTTTTGCTATCGCACACCCCAGCCTGTAATAATGGTCCCACAAGAGCCTCAGTATGTCTGAGGCCACTGGATATGGAGAACAGTATCCTGTGCCAGAGTATAAACCCCTCTCACTCCCACAACTTGGCCTCAAGCTTCCTCGTGACTCTCAAGATGGAGGATAAACCTCTCTTTTGACTTCCTCCTTCCAGAAGCCTGCAAAGCCAAGTTCAAAGACACTGCCAAAATGGTGAATTCTGGGATAGCATCTGCTTTACTCTCCTGTCTCCATATCAGCACTGACACCCCAGGCATTACATTCGATTTCATGCACTGTCTCAGTTGAAAATCAACTTGGTAAGATCATTCCAGCATTCTTATCCGAAATTGGAAGCTCCTTTTGTGCTGCAGGCCCTTGCCAAATGACCTTCTTGGTGAGTCTCTGAATGGCCCTGCTTGGCTCTGCTGTTAACTCACTGTGGGATCTTGGACAGGTCGGCTCAATTTCCTTATTTATAAAATGAGAGAGATGGACTAAAGCCATGTGGTCATGCTCATGGAGAAACAATTCCTTGCAGTACATACTGACTTAGAAAATCACAAATTAACATTTTTTTCATATTGTATTTTATCTATTTTGTTAACTATTTCCTAATTGCATTTGAATAGGATTTGAGCTGCTATGGAATTTTGAGGGTTACTTTTAGCTTCATCCCCACAAATTTGATTCCTCTGGACTATAATAAGGTCCTTCCTAGGTCTGCCATTCTGTGTTGTAAGACACCCCTTCTCCCTACCATTCTGTGTTCAAGGTTCCTTTTCCCTGCCATTCTATGTTCTGATGCTCCCTTCTCCCTGCCATTCTGTGTTCTAAGTCTCCTTTCTCCCTGCCATTCTATATTCTAAGACTGTGTCCTCCAACCTTTTTTTAATCTGGCTATCCCCATCAGCACATTTTGTTCTTTCTTGGCAAGTATGCTAAGGGTGGGAAGGCATAATGGCCATTGAGCAGCTGCTACTGTGGATCCCCAGATTGGGCTAGGTTCTAACACTCCCATCCCAAGGCTCAGCTAAGAAGGGGAGAAATTGGAAGCTGTGATGAGAGAGAAGGGGTACAATGGGGGACTGTGCTGTAGACAAGGCTTGTGAATGACTGTCCTTGGGGAGGTGGAATGCGATTCATCTTCCCACTGACTGGTGATAAACCCCTTGGGTCATGCCATTGACCCCAGAGAAAAATGCAATGCCAGGACCCCTTCTGACCTTGGCATTGCCTGCTTTAAGGCCTCTTCCTGTCCTAACATGCAATGTTCCTTTTCTAGCTCTGACTGATATATAATTCTTTTATCCTATAGCTATGGCTTAGTCCTTTTTATAATTCCTAAAGCACTGTATTACTTCCTTAGCACAAACTAGGCAGATGCTCAGTGAATGGATGAATGAATAAATGGGAAGTTAGGGGTAGGCATAGAACTTCCCCTTGTATCTGGGAACTCCTTGATTGGAAGAACTATTTCATTTTTGTCCCTGTATTCCCAGCTTCAAGCAACATTTTTTGGCACATGTTATTGTTTACTTGTTTCAGTTGTGCCTGGCTCTTGGTTTCCCTATTTGGGATTTTCTTGGCAAAGATACTGAAGTGGTTTGCCATTTTCTACTTCAGCTCATTTGACAGATGAGCACACTGAGGCAAACAGGGTGAAGTGACTTGGGCAGGGTCACACAGCTAGTAAGGGGTTGACACCAGATTTGAACTCAAGTCCTCCTGACTTCAGGGCCAGAGTTCCTCCCCTGTGCCATCTAGCTGCCCTGACAGCAAGGGAATCTAAGAATAAAAAGTCTAGTTTATAGTAGTGAAGAATGGCCAATGGGACTAAAATCATGGGTTCTCCCTGAGAAGGTTAAATATTGCCCATGAACACTTCTTCATTTATTCATCCAAGTCCTTCTTCATAGCTAGGACAAAAAGGAAATTTCTTCTCATCCTAGTCACTAACCCTGTGACTCTGGGCAGGAATTCTATGGAACTGTGGGAAGAGATTGGAGTTGATTCTTCTTTACGTGTTCTGACTATATTAGATTGCTTTCTGGGATGGGGGGGGGGAGAAGAAGGAGGGAGAAAAATATAAAACTCAAAAACCTTGTGAAAGATGATCGGTGAAAATTACCATTGCATGTGGTTGGAAAAATAAACAATATTTTTTAAAAATAGTTGGAAAGAGGTTTTGGAAGTAGCTGTTTTCCTGAGTCCCTTCTACCTCTAACATTCTAGGTTTACTAATTCAATTTCACTTTTAAGGGACCTCAGTTTCCTTCTCTGTCAAATGGAAAGATTCAGCTGCCTCCAGGGCCTCAGGAGAGAAAGGGGAACTGAGGTGTGTGTGTGTGTGTGTGTGTGTGTGTGTGTGTGTGTGTGTGTGTGTGTATGTGTGTATATGTGTGTATGTGTGTTAGGAGGGCTGGAAAGGAGTGAGGTTGTGCCACACATCATCATAAGGGCTCATTTTTGGATGGGAAAGGAGGCTGCAGTGATGACATCCCTGCAGGTGTTTTTCAAGAGATGAGGCTGTAGTGGCTGGCGCCTCACAGAGAGCTTTAGGAGCTCTTTAGTGGGTGAAGCTCTCTGCTCCATAGTCCATAGCTCCCCAGTAGCACTTCATGGTTTGAGTTCCAGGGCCTACAGGATCACCCAAGGCTTTCATGGGTCTTCTCCCTGGGAGCTGAAAGAAGGGCTAGGTGTAGGATGCAGAATGGACCCCTCAGCCCCAAAATGACCTGGGTGATCCCAAATAGGGGAAGCACCAGGAGAAAAAGCATCTTTCTATCTTGGGATTTGATCTGGGTCCAGGAATGGGACTGAAACTGGGGGATGGGGAAAGGGGCTGGAATCCCTGGGTGAAGGCCAGTAACTCCTTTGAGGTCGAGAGAGGGGGAGCAGGACTTCTAAGCCGGGACGGGAATGGGTCTAAACTGGAGGAGAACTGGACAAGGGAGACTCCTGCCCTGCAGCCAGGGCTGATCTGGGAGCTGGTCTGGATCCAGGGCCTGGGCCAGGTGTGGAGGGTGGGGCCTGGGGCTCTCCTCCGAGGGTGCCAGAGGCAGGGAGGGAGGAAGGAGAGAGGCCGTAGCTTCAAGGGGCTGGGCTGATCTGGGCTGATCTGGGCTGGGGAGGTTCTAGGGCTTCGAACTGGGCTGTGTCTGGCAGTGGAGGTGTCATGGGCTGCACCTCGGGGAGGGGCTAGAGCCTAAAGACTGGCCACAGTCAAGACCAGAGCCTGTCCTCGCCATAGTGAGGGTCTGGGAAGATCCTGTAGGCCGAGAAGGTAAGGGGCCGGGGTTGGGCCACCTTTGGGCCTTTGAGCAGCACCATCACCAGGGTGAGGGCTTCAGCGCCCCTGCAGGCCATTGGGTGGTGAGGGTCCAGGGGGCTGGCTATAAATGGCTACCCCGTGGAATCGGCACCGACACAGCTTGCTGACCCACCCTCTTCCTCTGGTCACAGCAAATAGTTCAAAGGAAGCCACAGGTCAAACCACAGCGCCCCGACATCTTAAGCCAGTCCTGGATGACATACATGTATGAAAGATCATTTTTTTCTCAGATTGAAAAGTCCCCTCTGAATGCCTCCAGAAGCATCCTGTCCCTTCCCCCCAGTGGATAGAGCATTGGCCTTGGAATCAGACGGATGGGAGCTCAAATCCGACCTCGGACACCTGACACTTACTAGCTGTGTGACCTTGGGTGAGTCACTTAGCCCTGATTGCCTTACATCCAGGGTCATCTCCAGTTATCCTGATTCATATCTGGCCACTGGATTCAGGTGGCTCTGGAGGAGAAAGTGAGGCTGGAGACTTAGCACAGCACCCCTTCATTCAAGTCTAATTCACGTGCTTGTCAGGGCATCACCTCCCTGATGTCATGGTCTTCTTTGAGGAAGGACAGATATAATCATCATCATCAACTTACCTTTGACCTCTGGAAAGGAGACTGGTTTCCCCCAATCCCCTCCCCAAATTTCAGACAACTCCTAGGAAACAGTTCACAAAGCACTTTACACATAGACTCATTAGAGCACTTACCTTCTAGGGTGGTGAGGCTTAAATGAAATAATAGGCATTAAGAGCTTGGTTAGACCTTTTAATACCACAGAATTGTGACTTATCACCAGTATTGTAGTATGTACTGGACTTGAATTCAGGAAGGCAGGAGTTCAAGTCCTGCCTACCAATAAATAGCATATGGATTCATAAAATAGATAATGAATAATGGCAAGGACAAATAACACTTTTTAAATTGTTGCATTGGATTCTCACAACCATGTTCCCATATTATAGATGAGAAAACTGAGGCTAAAAAAAGTTAAATGACTTGCCCAGGGTCACACAGTCAGTAAGTAAGCATTTGAGGTAGGATTTGGATTCATGTCTTCCTGATTCTAAATATTCTTGCTTTATTCACTGTGTCACCACTTAAAAGGGGTCCAGATCTAGGTGTGTGACTGTCTAAGTCATTGAACATTTCAGTGCCTCTAGCAACCCTGAAAGACTTTTATTATAGAAGGTATCTGGTTTGGTAGAAGAAAAGTAGATATCTTGTGTTCCCTTCACAAATTAAAAACAAAGCTTGAGAGATCAAGGGGGAAAAATTAATGAAGTTGTGAGTAAAATGATTGTAAATTACTAAATGTAATAGAAGGTGCACTAATATTTTCACTTGGGCAGATATGTGGCACAGTAGATAGAGTGCCAGATCTGGAATCATGAAGACTCATCTCCCTGAGTTCAAATCTGACCTCAAACACTTACTAGCTATGTGTCCCTGGGTAAGTCACTTCACCCTATTTGCCTCAGTTTCCTAACATCTGCCAAATGAATCTAAGGAGGAAATGGCAAGCCACTCTAGTATCTTTACAAAAAAAGCAAAACAAGGCAAAACCAAATGGGGCTACTATAAGTTGACAACAACTGAAAAATGACTGAGCCTGAATATTTCCATTACACCAGGGCAAGGTCACCAGAGGTGGCATCTTGGTTTAATTAACAGAGCATTGGATTTGGAGGTACAACGATCTAGGTACAAATTCTGTTTCAGTTACTAGTTGTATGCGTTTAGTCAAGTCAATTAACCTCTTTGACCCTCATTCTTCATTTGTATGAGGGTAATAAGGCAACTAGGTGGTCCCATAGAGTATAGAGAGCCAGGCCTGGAATCAGGAAGACTCCTCTTCATGAGTTCAAGTCTAGCTTCAGATACTTACTTTTACCCTGTTTGCCTCAGTTTCTTCATCTGTAAAAAGAGCAAGGAAATGGTGAACCACTCCATTGTTTTTACCAAGAAAACCTGAAATGAGGTCACAAAATGAGGACATGACTGAAACAACAACAATTACAATGAATCAGACATTATAATAAGTGCTAGGGATAGAAACAAAAAGGAAATAGTTTCTACTCTCAAGAATCTTGTATTCTAATAGAGACATAACAGACATCCATGCATGTAAGTAAATACATAATATACACAATGTAAATACAAAGTAATTTCAGGGGGGCATTAGCTATCATAGGGAACTCTGAGTGCAATTTGAGTTTGCAAAGACACTCTGGATTGATTCTAACAGGCAGAGATGAGGGGGGAGAATATTCCAAACACTTTGCAAAGGCACTAGGTGGGAGATGGCAATGGTTTGTGCGGGGAAATAACAATCAGGCCAGTTTGGTGGGTGAATAGAGAATGGGAAGGGGAGTCATGTAGAAACCTGGAAAGGAAGGCTGGCATCATACTGAAGATCAAATAAGTAGTCTAGGCAAGAGGTGATAAGGATAGGGCTAGGCTAGGCCTAGGGTGGCTCTGGTGAAGTTGGAGAGAAGAGGACAGATAGAGGTTGTAGAATAGACAAGACTTGACCCCTGATTTGTTATAGAGAGGAGGATGAGTCAAGAGTGGTTCCAAGATTCCAGACTTGAATGATTGGAAGGATGGTAGTTCCCTCAGTAGAAATAAGGAAGTTAGGGGAAATGGGTAAGTTTGGAGAGAAGCTAATGAATTCTGATTTGGACATTGTATTGAGTTTAAGCTGTCCATGACATCCAATTGAACGTGTATAGAGATTGTTGGTGATGCAAACCTGAAACTCAGAACAACCAGAGCTGATTATACATATTTGCAGACAGAAGATATAGATTTCATAAGGAAGTGGTAAGATCACTAAGACAGAGGGTATAGAGAAGAGAAGAGGGCCCAGGTCAGGGCCTGTAACATCATGAGATATAAGGGGTGGTAGAGAAATGAGAATGATGTCATCATGATAATGATGACAACTACAACAATTATGATGACAGTAAGTGAAGGTAGACCAAGAAAATTGTGTGAGAATGTAGAAAAAAGATCTGGGAGGGTAGAATGACAATGTTGCCCACAGTTGCACTCCTTCCAGGGCTGGCACAGAAGACATCAAAGAGATCAAGGTCCTAGCAGTCTCCTCTACCTATGAGATTCACCTTGAAATTCGCCAATATGATGCTGTGAGTAGGGAATTTCTGGGCCACCTTGGGCACCTTGGATGCCTCCTTTAGATCTGGAACTACGTCATAACTGCATTGGGTCAACCTGACCTATCCAATGTCATCCACAATGGGAACATAAGTTCTTGTCCCATCCCTTATGTCTTGATGTCCTTTGTCAGTTTGCAGCTATGTGTCAGACCCTCATAACACCAAAGCCTGGGTCAGGGTTTCCTGGGAGGTGACTGAAACAAGACCCTAGTTCCATCCTTTTCTTTCATTTATTTTAGCCAGTCCTTTGCCTCAGGAATCCTAATTGGATGAACTCCACAGGGCTTAATATGATCCCAAACTCTGGGGTTCCCTGAAGACACCACTGTAGTTGTATATTTTTTGACCTATCTTCTCCAATAAACTAGAAGCTCCCAGAACCAGAAGCCTTTAGTAGAGGCACTCTCCAAAGGTAAGGGCAGATGCTCTTTTCTCCCAGGGTAGATACCTGGCAAAAACTGGGGCAAGCTGACTATTCATTCCCTATTCCAATACTTGAATATCTGTGTTGTCTAATCCCTGCATAATAGGAGATAGAGAGTCAATTAGGTTCCCTGACCAAGACCCTATTCCATAATTCATCTCCCTTTGATTCTCCTATCTCTCTCCACAACCCCTGACTTCAAATCTGGAGCATTATTGACTACCTCATATTGTTTTCCTCATCTGAGCTGAGGGTCAAGAGACTTGTAGGGAGTGGAAAGAAACTTTTGGAGTTAGGGCATCAGCTCTGTCATCTATCTCAGTGGAAGAGTACTGACCTTAAAGTCAGGATATGGGAGTTTGAATCCAACCTCAGACATTTGACTTATTAGCTATGTGACCTCAGGCAAGTGACTCAATCCTGACTGCCTGGCATTCAGGGCTATCTCCAGTCATCTTGATTCATATCTGGCCACTGGACCTAGATAGCTCTAACTTATAGCTCAGCACCTATAACTCTGTTCACTGGGTTCTAGAAAGATATTTTGGGCAAAAAGCAAGACAGGACATTGGATATGATTCCTGAGCTAGTTATTCTACCAGGAGAACCTGACTCTTCAAGGTACTCAAATTCAATTCATGTACTGTCATGGCATCACCTCCCTGATTTTGTGGTCTTCTTTGAAAATGGAGGACAGACATTATTTATTCCCTGTGTGACTTTGGACAAGTCATTTCACTTCCTCACAGAATCTCATTGAGAAGAAGCCATCTAGTCTTGTTGTGTGTCCTTCATTTTCAAAAAGGACCAGAGATGTCTCAGGTGATGTCTTAACTTGCTCATGAATTGGATTTAAGTGAGAGAGAATTGTGCAAAGTCATCAGCCTAACTCTCTCTTCCGGAGTCATCAAAGTTCAGTGGCAGGACAAAAGTCAGGATGACTGACAATAGCCTGGGATGCAGTGAATGATCTTGGTGCCTTCAATGTTTGACCAGGCTCTACTTATTCCAAAGTGCTTGTTTCAGCCATCTTAATGGCTGTTGAAACAAATTATTCTTCCCTATTCTGCCAAGGGAAGTTTAAATAAACTTGAGGTAGGCATCCCTAACTCACCCATGGCCTTTCAGTTTTACTCATCCTGGCATCTGCCAGGACTGTTTTACCAGGGGGTGTGACCACTATTCAAGCTACAGTTTCATGGTGTTAGAGGTGGGTAAGAGTTGGAACCAAAGGTAGATGAGCATCCCTGAAAAAGGCTCAGCAACCCTCATACCAGAGGTGCTAGAGTTCCCTGTACTCCCCATAGACAAATAGGGAAGAAAGGAAGGGAACTTGCATTTTTATTTATTCATTTTTGGTTTTTGCAAGGCAATAGGGTTGACTGGCATGCCCAAGGTCACGCAGATAGTAAGTATTAATGTCTGAGGTCAGATTCAAACTCAGGTCCTCCTGACTCCAGATCTGGTACGCTATCAACTGCATTACCTAGCTGCCCTGAAACCTGCCCCTATTATGGATCAGGCACTTTACAAATATCTCAGTTGATCCTCAGTACAACCCTGATTACCATTTTCAACTGGTTCTGAACTGGTCTCTAACCTGAGAATGACCAGAGCCTCACAGAACAGGCTAGAGACAGGAAAGTCAAACACAGACAGAGGTATAATTCATTTCAAAGTGATGAAAATGGTTTTGTAGGCAAGGACACATGCACCAGAGTTCTCCCCCTATTGGGAGGGACCTGCTTTAGTGTAAGGAGATCTCAATACTTATCCCTATGACCACATAGTGAAGTATAGCTCTGACAATGAGGGGTCACAACAACAATGGGACGTTTGATTCATAGCAGGGCTTCATGATCAGAACATGGGTACAGCAGGTGCTTGTTCAAATTTAGAGAACACCTGGTGCTGGTGGAAAACAATTCTGGGATTTTGCAATGACTGTGCTCATCCAGAGAGCAAAGGATTGTTGTTATGCCAAATTCCAGGCACATTTGCTCTGGGAAACAGGATGTCTCTTTATATCTTAACACTATCCCATTTTATAGTTGAAGAAACTGAGACAAACAAAGGTTATATGACTTGCCCAGGGCCAAACAGTTAATAGGTGTCTGAGGTTGAATTTGAAATTGGGGCTTCTTGATACCAGGTCTAGTGCTCTATCCCCTGAGCTACCTACAGAATTACAAGATCACAGAATCTCGGAGTTGGCATTCCTCTCATTGGCCATCCTACAATACAACTAAGGAAAGGTTATCTGGTCTTTGATAAAACATCTCTGGTGAAGGGGACCCACAGTTCCTGAGGGATTCCATTTAGCTTTGGAATAGTTCTGTTAAGTTCTTCCTGAAACCCACTTCAGCAACCCAGTTCTGCTATTTGGCACCATGCATAAGAGTCTAGACATGCCAGTTCCTCTAAGATGCTTTCCTGAACTGAATAGACTCCCTGTTTCACCTCCTTTTCTTGTCCCCTGTCTAGGCACTCATCCTCTTCCCTATGACCTCAATAAATGGTCATAAAAATTGATAAATTCGATTTGCATCCTGTCTAGTGGTTTGGTCTTATGGAAAGCATGAGATCTGAGGGAGGAAGGCCCACCCCAATCCCCCAAAAATCCAAACCCACTGACCAAAATCAGGATAGAGGTTTTCAAAGGATGGGAATCTCCAGTACATGTGAGAGGTCCTTCACTTCTCTTTTGGGAGTCCTTTAGGGTGAGTAGCACAAGTAGGCCTACCTTGCACCCCTGAGGCTAGAAACTCTGGTCCCTAGTCAACCCCACAGGCCAAGGCTCAGATTCCAGCACAGGTGGTCCATTTTCCTGGATCTTCAGAAGCTCTGAGATGCCCAGACTTTAGTATTTCCTTTAAAAGGATACATGGACTAGTGCCAACCCTTCACTTACCTTCCTGAGGATAAGGTGTTCCAGTAAAAGTCAAAGCAGGGCCAAGGATCCTTCTTCCCTTTATCCCCTATTAGATGAAAGAAGGCCTGGAGCCCAGGGAGAAAGGTTGCCAATGGGGATGAGGAAGGACTGAAAGGATCCAAGTGCCTGCATTAATCTGAAAACATAGAGAAGTATGATCTCACCTCCCCTGGCCCCTGCTCCTATCTCAAGTTGAGACCTCCTGGGAAATCTGCCATCTTTTAGCCCTTCAGGTGTTGTGCTAGGGTATGTTCTGGGCAGAGAGACCCAGGAAGCTCTGGGACAAGGAGGGTAGAGAACAGCAAAATGACCAGAGCTGTCTGGGATCTCTGCCTAGGGAAGCAAGTTTTAAGGGTGTGACCTAAGTAATTTCTTTGCTTCCTTGACCTTCCTCCAGTCTATCTGTTCTGAGAAGATCAAGAACTAATGCTTTTTCATAGAATCACACAGAACTGAAAGGAAGCTAAGAGATCCTAAAACAGAATCTCCTCTACAAATATCACCCATCATCTTGAATCAATCTATGAGCCTGCAGCAATAAGGAACTCACTACTATCAGATCACGCCATCCCATTGTTGGACCTATTATTGTTAGGAAATGCTTCCATATACTGATCTTTCCCCAACTAGACTTGTATGTACTTGTCTCAGCTTTGTTCACTGGGTTCTAGCAGGCCTTTTGGGCAAAAGCAAGACAGGTCATGGGATATGATTCCTGAACTAGAATTATTCTCCCAGGAGACCCTGGCTCTTCAAGGTCAGGCCACAGGATTAAATGTCTAGAGAATCTCATCACAGAAGCTCCCTACCTATCACCTCCATTCTCAGTAAGGACTAAAACACTTAACAGAACAAAGTATCCTTTCTCACAAGAACCCCAGGGCACAATTCTGATGGGGATGACCAACAGTCATCTAGTCCAAATACATAAATGAGCATTTGCTGCATGTCCAACTATGTGTAAGGGACCTGAGGTAGAAGCAATAGTCTCTAGTTCAGATAAGCCAGCAACCTATAAATTGTTGGTGCTGGAAGAATATTAGAGTTTAGAACATGCTGTGTTATGCCAAAGTTGGGAAGGGCCTTAGAATATAGACTGAAGGAGCTAGAAGAATTCTAAGATTATAGAAAGAGCTGGGTAATGTTTAAGAACCATAGAATATGAGGCCTGGAAAATTCTTTAGAACACAGAAGATCTCTAACCTTAGAAGGGTCTTCAGAACTTAAGATATCAGAGCTAGGGGACTTAGACAATAGAATATCAGAATTGGGAGAGTCCTTAAAACACAGAATGTCAGATCTAGGAAGGACTTAGAACACAAAATGTCAGAACTGGGAGAGCCCTTAGGATACAAGATGTCAGAGGTGGAAGAGCCCTTAGGACACAGAATGTCAGAACTGAGAGGGTCCTTAGGACACAGGATGTCAAAACCATGAGGACCCTTAGAATGCAGAATGTCAGAGCTGGGAGAGCCCTTAGGACACAAGATGTCAGAGGTGGAAGAGCCTTTAGGATACAAAATGTCAGAACTGAGAGGGCCCTTGGCTCACAGGATGTCAGAGATGGGAGGGCCCAGAGAAAGGGCCCCTAGAGATCAAGTCCAGTTCTCTCAAAGGGGAACTGAGGCCTGGAGAAGGGAGGGGACTTGCCCAAGTTCTCAAAATGATTTAGCAGCAGAGTCAGTACTAGATCTCCTGATCCCCAGGCTGGTGCTTATGCTAAATGACCTTCAATCTCTTGGAACCGAAATTAATGACAAGCAGGCAGTCCAGTGAGAGATACAGACAATAAGCCTTGTTGCAGGCTTGCAGAGAAAGGAGAGACCCTGAAGCACATGAGAAGGATTAAATAGTGAAGGGGAAGGAGGGCATCAAATACAGGGAGAACTCTCTGAGGGAAGGTTTAATGCCAGAAATGGGCATGAGCACAGGGTGCTCTGCTGACTGAGGAAACCAATGAGAGATAAATGTGAAAGCCCATTCGAAGTCAGTTACTCCAATCTCTCCTTTTACAAGTGAGGAAACTGAGGCCCAGGGAGGCTTAAGAGTCTTAGCCAAGGTCATTCAAGTCACAAGTGCCTGAGAATATATTTGAATGTGTCTTCTGAGGCCAGATCCAGGACTCTTTACCCTGTATCTCAGAATGTGTGAGTTGTTTTCTTCCCTGTGTAACACTGAGCTTTCTCTGAGTACAGAGCCCTGAGCTCCAAAAGATCCAAAGGAAAGAGAAGACACAGCCCCTTCTCAATGTAGGGGAGCCCCAGGCTGAGAGACAGGGAGGAAGAATTCTCTGAAGTCAGACCTATTCCTCCCTTCCTGTCCCTTTGGGGCATCTCCCCTGGCCACTTCCCCTGTTTGGGTTTTACTTTTGGTTTTTGATCTAAGAAATACAGACAAGCCCCCACAAGTATGCATCTGCTGGGGGTGGAAAACTACAGTGAATTGCTTTGAAATCAAGGAGATAAAAAACATCCACAACCAGACCCTTGCAAACCGAATCTCTCCCACCAGCCCACGTGAGCAAAGGGGAGGGGAACAATGACACCAGTGGGGGATGGGAGGTGACAGCTCTGCCATGGACAAGGCTCCATCCAGGCTTCCCAGGCTGACCTCCCATTGCTGCTTCAAGAGAGACTCTCAGCTCCAAGAAAAACAGTCTCCTCTCTGTCCCAGCATTACTGGCCTCTTCATTGCTTTGCTTCCTCCTTGCTCCCTTCTTCCTAGCTAAATGTTCCCATGCTCCATCTTTCTATCTCCTTTTGGCAGTCTGATCTGATCACCTTGGTGCTCAGTGATCTCACTATCCTCTGGATTCCCATGACACCGGATGGTCAATTAGCACCATTTTCTGTTTCCTGTGAATGTCAGCCTCATGAGCCAGACTGAAACAGAAAATAAAGTCTCTGCCATCTCATAGAATGAAGAATGTCAGAGCTGGGAGGGTCCTTAGAACATGAAATGTCAGAACTGGAAGGGACATTAAAACAGAATATCAGAGTTGGAAGTACCTTTAGAACACCAAGTGTCAGAGCTGGAAGGGCCTTCAGAACATGAAATATCAATGCTGGGAGGGCCCTTAGAACATAAAATGTCAGAGCTGAAAGGGTCCATACTACATGAAATATAGAACTGGGAGGGACATTTGAACATGAAATGTCAGAGCTGGAAAGCTCTTAGAACATGGAATGTCAGAACTTGGAGGGTCCTTAGAAAAGGAAATATCAGAGTTGGGAGGGACCTTGGAGCACAATATGTCAGAACTGGGAGGGTCCTTAGAACATAAAATGTCAGAGCTGGAAAGGCCTTTAGGAACATGAATTGTCAGAACTAGGAGGGCCCTCAGAGCTAAGAATGCTAGAATTGGGAAGGATATTACAGATTGTTTGCTCTAAAACTTTTCAGAGCAAGAATCCAAGCCTGAAAGGAAGGGAAATGACTTTCCTGGGGTGAATAGGAAAAGAAGTGGGTGGTCCATTTGATAAACAGGCTTCAGTACTGACCCAGCTCCTCAGCTGTACAGGTTCTGCTCCCATTTCCAGTATTCTTTCCCAGGTTCTCCCACTTTCAGAAACTACAGGTAGTGAATGATTCTCTCACCACCTTCACCATGGAGACCCTTGGGAAACAAACAAAAAATACAATGAGGGGGAGGATGGGGAGCTGCCATTTATGAGGCCCTTTGCCTGTCTTTCATTTGCCCCTTTGTGATTTTTTAAATTAATTTTATTTATGGCAATAGAGTTAAGTGACTTGCCTAAAGTCACTCAGCTAGGTAATTGTTAAGTATCTGAGGTGGATTTGAACTCAGGTCCTCCTGACTCCAGGGCTGTTGCTCTATCCACTGTGCCACCTGGCTGCCCCCTGAGATTTTTTTTTAATAGCTCCTGGGATATAAGATTCCACATCAATTCTGAATTAGAAAGTCAAAGTTATGGGTTTTAGGACTAGCACTGATACTAGCTTGCCTTAATGATCTTGACTCTGCAATGGATAGAATATTGAACTCAGATCTCAAAGACCATCATATCCAGCCTCAGACATTCACTAGCCGGGTGACCCTGAGCAAATTTCTTAACCTTTTCTGTCTCAGAACTGTAAAATGAGAATAATAAAAGCACTTACTTTACAGAGTAGTTATAAGAACAGAGGAGATAATAGTTGTAAAGGGTCTGGCACATAGATGCTTCCTTCCTACCCCAACTTGTTTAGTTTTTTCCCTGTCCATGCTCTAACCTTATCTCAAACACACTGTATATGTCTTCTATAGTACATTGAATTTACATATATATATACATATATGTATATATATATATATATGTATATATTAAAACAACACCACAAACAAAAACACACCAATACAGAACATGACCTATTCTACAACTTAGAATCTTAGTTTCTCAGGGCACTAAGAAGTTAAATGACTTATCCAGGGTCATACAGTCAAGCTATATCAGAAGTAGGATTTGAACACTGATTTTTCAGGTCTGAGGCTGCCTCTCCACTCACTATATGAAGCACTTCTCTGGCCCTATGGATACAAATCCAAAAACATAAGAGCAAGAGTCCCTGCTTCAAAGGACTGAGGAAGGAGAAGTAAGTCATATGTATTGTCATTCAGTTGCATCTGACTCTTGATGACCCCATTTGGAATTTTCTTGGCATAGATAGGAGAGTGGTTTGCCATTTTCTTCTTCAGTTCATTTTACAGATGAGGAAACTGAGGCAAACAGAGTTGAAGTGACTTGCCCAGGTTCACACAGCTAATATGTATCTGAAGTCACATTTGAACTCAGGTCTTTGTGATTCCAGACCCAGTACTTTATCCACAGAACCACCTAAGTCATATGGATAGGGATGCAAAAGGATCAATGACATCATAAGGGTGATGTTTTGACTTTTGAGTGAAGTGGATTTAAGTGAGGTTGTGCGAAGTCATCAGCCTCAATCTCCCTTCCGGAGTCATTGGAGTCCAATGGTAAGACATAAGTCAAGATGAGCGCTGATGGTCCAGCTGTCTAGGGAAAAGAAACTACAAGAAATATATGCAGAATCAATTTTGAAATACAAAGAAATAGGGAGAGTGCTAATACCTGAGGGAATCAGGGAATGCCTGGTACATGAGAAGGTACTTCAGCTGAACCTTGAAGGGAGCCAGGGAATTGCAAGAGGGGGAGGTGAGGAAGGTGAGGAAGGTGAGGGAAGTGAAGGGGAGCCTTCAGGCACAGGGGACAGGCTGTGCCAAACTGGAGACGGGTGTATTGTTTTTGGAGAACTGCAAGTAGGCCAGCTTGAATGATTGGATGGAATGTAGAATGAATGAGGGGGAGTGATGTGTAATCCTCCTGGAAAGGTAGGCTGGAGTCAGCCTGTGAAAGGCTTTGGATGCCAAACAGGGGAGGCTGAATTTTATCCTAAAAGCAATAAGGACACACTGGAGCTTTTTGCACAGGGAAGCAACATGGTCAGACTTGTGTTTTAGGAATACCAATTAGATAGCTTTTTGGAGGCTCAATTGGAGAGAGGAGAGCCTAGATTCAGGGAGACTGACAAGTCAAAAAGCTATTGTTAATGCTCCAGGTGAGATAGGATGAGGGACTGAACTGTGTAAGTGGAGAATGGAGGACAGATTTGGATGCTGTTGAAGAAGGAAAATAGATGAGATTGGACATTGGACAATTGATTGGACTGAGGATGTTGGAAGGGAAAGTGAAGAACTGAGGAAGAACTAGTTTATGAACCTGGGTGACTAGAAGTATGGCGATGTCCCTGACTTTAAAAATAGGAAAGTCTCTCTTTCCCTCCCTCTCCCCCATCTTCCTCTCTCTCTCTTTCTCTCTCTCTCTCTTTATCTCTCCCCCTTACACACAGACTCTCATACATACTCATACATGTATAGTCAGTCAATTAGCATTTATTCATCGTTTTTGTGCTAAGCTTTGTGTTAAATGCTGGGGTTACTCCCCAAAAGGAAACCCCCCAAAAGTCTTTGCTCTCAAACTCACAGTCTAATGGGGAAGATAGTATGCAATCACCTATGTACAAACAAGATAGACAAGACAAATCAAGAGTCATCTCAGAGGGAAGGTGGACAGATTAAAGAGGACTTCTTTGTAGAAGATGAGGCTTGAAGGAAGCCAGGAAACAGGAGGCAGAGGAGAGGAGAGACAGTTTGTTCCCTGCCTAGGAGAACAGCTAGTGAAAACCTCAGGGTCAGGAGATGCAGAGGCAGATGTGAGGCACCAGAAGGCCAGGGTGACCTAATCTTTGACTTGTCAAATTTATATCCTAAGGGTTGTTGGGAGATAAATTGGGGGAACATACCTAGGAGATGAAACTAGAGGGGCAATCAAACCAAGAGTCTCTAGAGAGAAGGAAACATCCTTTTACACCCCCCCCTTTACAGGGTAGGGAAGATGGAAAGATGGCACTAATCTCAGGTAAGCACCCTCCTCTACTCCAATATGATAATAAAGGTATAGATCTACACTTGGAAGGGACCTCCGCTAATTCAATGCCCTTATTTGACAGATGAGGAAACTGAGATCCAGAAAAGTAAAGTCACTTGTCTAAGATCACATAGGAACCATACTACCTCCAGATTGGAGTTCAATAGCAGAGTTGAGATTGGAACCCAGGTTTTAGGAGACCAGATTCAAACAGATTCAATGATTTTCCCACAATACCATGCTTCCCTTTAATCTGTCTCCTGGCTTCTCCACCTCCTTGCAGGTCCAAAGGATTGGTGTGGGATCTGGGTTGGGTTCGCCTGTTGGGGTAAAATGGGAGTTAGCTGGGAGGATGGGAAAGAGGGAGGGAGTTGGGAGCAGAGATCTTCCCCTTCCCCCTCCCATGTCCCCTCTGAAGTCTGGGGGCCACAGGATGTGATGGGAAAGAGTCAGGTCAATAACCTACTCCTGCCCCTCCCAGTCTGACAAGCCTCAAGCCTATAGCCTGTCGCTTGTCGCCCCAAGTCTCCAGGGCTAAGGAGACTGAAAGTTCCCTTGCGGCTGCAACTGGAGAAGTTGGTCTGCTTCCTCTCTTCTAGAACCAGAAGAAGAGGGGGGATGGGGGATATCTGAGTTCAGAAGAGCCCCTCCCTGCTCAACTTTGGGGCTTTGCAGCAAACTGGCTCAGGCAGGACCCAGCCAAGAAACAAGGTACGGGTGTCGGTTGAGTGCTCTTGGGTGCTCTTGGCAGCTTTGAAGATGAAGTCTGCCCATTGACCTCAGGCTCAGCTCTGTTTTGCCTGGGGAACCAGAGACAGCTCCCAGAGATGTGGGGGCTGAACCTGGAAGAGATCTGGGGGGAGGGAGCCAGGAAAGAGGCCTGGGGAAGGGTGTCAGAGAAGGAACCCTGGGGTTGCCACACTGGACTTGGGGCCCTGGGGGGGTTACTGGAAATGGGGTAGATGAGGAAGAGAACCTGGGGGAGGAGCCTAGAGAAGAAAAGTCTATCTGGTGGTGAGAAATGAGGGGAGGACTGGGAGGGATGGGGAAGAGAAGGAATTGAGTTTAGGGTAGAAGGAGAAGGCTTCTCTTCCCACAAGAAGGAGCGAGGCTGGGGAGGGGGAAGGAGGGACTATGTGTCACCCATAATCCCTCAATAGGGGGCTCCCTCCTCTCATTAGGGATTCCTCTGGGGCCCAGGGAAAGGGGAGGGTCTTTGCTTCCTAGGAAAGCCCCCTTTCTCCCTGTAAAGGACCCCGCCCTCCCAATCCAGGAATAGATAGTAACCCCTACGGAAATCCTGCTTTTGACAGCCGGCTGGAGAGAAGGGAGAGCCCTTTCCATGGCAGCTAGGGTTCAGGGTGGGGCAAGACCATGCTGGCATCAGGCCCCAGAACTGATCTCTCCCCCAATTCCTAGCATTAATACTGAACATCTTTCCCACCAGCCTTCCTAGGATGGATGCATTTGGACATCAGGGGTCTGGGTCTAGATCCCTTGTAGGGGTAAGGGATGGCATAGACCCCCAGAGATACTCAAAGGCAAAATACAAGGAAACCATAGTAGAGGGTTCAGAAGTCCTCAGAGAAAGAAAATATAGTTCCAGGGTTGGAGGGAGTTCATCGGGCAGACCAATATTGAGAAAGAACTGAAGTAGGGGAAAGATATCCTTTGCTTTCACCTCATTGCCACCAAACTCCTGCTTTTCACTGGTACTAAACCACTAAGAGTCATTTCCTACTGGAGCTGGGAAAGGGTGAGAGAAGTCATCCCATTCTTTCTGCCACCTTCATTTCCATTCAAGGTAGATGGGAAAATCTTTAAGTAGTCTTGACAACCCTTCTTTCAGTAGATAATGATGATTCTCTCAGTGGCTCCATACTCAGAACATGGGGATGATTCCCTTCCTGTTGCTGGGGATCTGCTCTACTCTTTTTCCTCTCTACCATCCCCATAACTTAATCTCTGGCCATGCCAAGACAGGGAAGTTAGAGGAGAAACAGGAAAGTAAATGGGTGGGGGGAGAAGTGAGAGAGACTAGGACACAGCAGAAGGAAAGGAAATGGTGGTGCTATGTATGAGATGGGGGACAGACAAGAGAGGGGGGCAAAAGAGGAAAGGGAGAAAGTATCATTATAAGGGAACTGGGAGGGAGGATGATGGAACATGGAATTTTAGAGCTAGAAGGAATCTCAGAATGTAGAATGCCAGAATTATTCAGTCCAACTCCTCATTTAATAGTTGAGAAAATAGAGGTTCAAAGAAAATCAGTGATTTATTTTTCCTGGGGAGAAAAAAGACTGGTATTTTCTAATTATACCTTCATTTCTGAATATTCTTGCTTTTGGACAGTGAGGTGGCACATTGTATATAGCTCTGAATCTGGAATTAAGAAGATCTATGTTCAAATCTGGCTCAGACACTTTAAAACTGTGTGACCTTAGGCAAGTCACAACTTCTGTCAGTCTCAGTTTCTACCGGAGGGGTTTGCCATTTTCTTCTCTAGTTCAGTTTACAGAAGTGGAAACTGAGGCAAAGAGGGTAAAGTGACTCACACAGTTAGTGTCTGAGGCTGGATTTGAACTGAGGAAGATCCTGAGTTTCTTCATGCTAACACCTAGTTGCCTCTTATGGCATGTAATAGGTGCTTAATAAATGCTTGTTCTCTCTTACCAGCCTTTGCAGCTAACCATCCTTTGTAACAAAGAATAAAAAGAGGGAAAAATCCCAATTCAGCAAACTACCAAACAGGTCAACGGAGCCTAACAGTATATATAATTGTCTGTGACCATAATCCCTATGTCTGAAAAAAATGAAGTCACAATAATCAAACAATATTTTTATTGTTACTGTTTTTTGTTCAGAAAGTGACTTTTCTAAGATCATGCAGCAAGTTTATGACTGAGTGAGGACTAGACCTTATTTTGTTTGACTTTCAATATAAGACTTGTATCTGCTATATGTGAGTAGGTCTCCAGGATAGAGAGAAATCAGGAGGGAGAGAGTCATTTGGGGTGGGGGGGTGGGGAGAAAAGAAAGGAAGTAGAGGACCCTGGGTAGAGGAGGTGGGGAGACAGCTGAAAAAGTAGGCCAGAAAAAGAGAAAAGAGATGTAGTGGGGTTCTGAAATAGGGTAGGAGATAAAGGGGACGGAGCTGGGTGGGGGAGGTTGGAGAGGAAGTTGAGGTCATAAGGTTCACAAGTCCTGCTGCAGTTGTCATATAAAATAAATATATTTAGGAGGAGAACATAGGCTGGGGTTGTCTATATAGTGACCCATGTGGTGAAGGAAGTGGCCAGATGGGGGGAGGGGAAAACTGAAGGAGACACTTTCTTTGTGGGGAGTTGACTCAGAGCTAAAGAAGAACCTTTGGGAGTTAGGGTGAGTACCTGGGGTTTGGGAAGAGAGGGGATGCTGTAGGGAAGGAGCAGCCATCCCAATTGGGAAATGGAGAGTGGAGTGGACAGCTCCTCTCATTCAGTGTATGTGTCTTGAAAGCCAAGGTCCCTTCATATTCAAGCCCTCTACTCACCCCTTCCTGTCTGGCCTTCCCTCAAATCCTATGTCTTGTGAATCTAAGTAGCAGTTGTAGCCCCATTTTCTTACAAAGTAAGTTTCTAGATAGAGAAATTTATTCATTTGGAAATTTAAAGTCTGTTGAGAAAAAAAAATACTGACCTTGAAGTCAAAAAGATCTGGGTTCCAGTCTCTGCACCATCACTTCCTAGCTGTGTCAAATTAGAGAGTCACAATCTTTCTGAGTTTTAACTTCCTCTTCTCTAAAATAGTTCTACCAATTCTTGTATTGCTTGCTTTAGAGGATTGTTGTAAGGAAAGTGCTTTATTAACTGACAGCTTATTTAAAAAAAAACAACACTCACTTCATGTAGTCCATTTTAAGTTTGGCAAATTTTTGAATACTTTGAGAATCTGTGATTTCTTCTATGTAGTGTCTTCTCTAGTTCCATAGAGCTCAGTCCTTTGACAATCATTCACAGGTGATTCATTCAATCATTCAAGCACTCAAGAGAATCTGTGGCCCTCAAATTCATCACCCTATGGCTGACCAGGTGATGTGCAGGCTCAATCTCCAAGCCTAATGAAGCCCACACTGTGTTCCAGATGCTGGGTTAAGCCCTAGGGATGCTTCCAAACCAGCCATGCAATTCATCCCTGATCTATTCTAAGCTGGTAAGAGCTGAGGTAGCTTGTGGCCCACCAGGATAAAGTATCAAGGGAGGGTTTTAGCAGAGGGAGCTTTACAAAGTAGTCTATAAACATGAGCTATGATGATTTCTGGTTAGTCTCAGAGCTAGAAAGCTTCATCTGTAGGCACAGTCTGGCTCCCTGAAGAGGTTCACTGGTGGAAGGTTGACTACCCAAAGACGACTTTTCAAGCAGACTCAAACTATGAGCTGCAGAAGGAGTTTTCATGCCTGAAGAGTTAGAAGTTCTTGAAGCAATTTATTCTTGAAAGAAAGGAAGAATGTAGGCCTAGTCATGACTAGGACCCTAGTAAGGGAATGGTTGATGTGGCCATTATTATGGACTAGGCTTAATCTTGGAGCGTAGCAATTTTTTGTGTGCCTCTTTTCTCTCACCCTCCAATGGTATATTAATGATAGTAATAGAACTGGCTATGGTTATGAACTTAGGAGGGAGAGGAGAGTTCAAGGATGGAGGTCTGGCCTTAGAAGATGTCATCAAGACTGAAGACATTGACTCAATGAGGAGATGGGAGCTCAAGGATGGAAGGGTGGGCTCAGGGAGGAGTTGGAGCTCAAAGATGTGGATGTGATCTTCATGAAGAGATGGGGTCCTCAAGGATGGAGATATGGGCTCAAGGAGGAGATGGGGACCTTAAGGATGGTGGTCCCAGGAATGGTGATATGGGTTCTTTGAGGAGATGGGGCTTAAGGATGGAGACATGGGCTCCATGAGGGGCTTGATTAGAAGATGAGGTTCAGTGCGGAGATGTGGTATCTCATTGAGGGAATGGAAGTTAAATGAGGGCATAGGAGCTCAGGGAAAGGGATGAGGCATTCTGTGGAAGAGAAGTAGGATCAGCCATGGAGATGGATGTATGTAACTTAGTGAGAAGATAGGGACTTTGTAACGAGATGGGAGGAAATGTATCCAGGATGGAAGCTGAATTTCTCCTAGCACAGCTTTGATGTCTTTGAGCATTACTTACTTAAATTCCAGGAAGAGAAGAGCAGGTTTGGTTGGCTTAGTGTGGTGGGAGAGCCAGAAGAAAAGGAGGGAGACCTTTCTTTAGTGACCCACTGCCCAGATTCAGTGACTTCAGGTCCCATTAATAGAAAGAAACTTCTGCCACAAGAATGTCACACATATCCCCTCTCTTCCTCTGTTGATTATTTCCAGTTTATCTTGTTCTTTACTTCTTTGGATCTTGTTGTTTGCATGTTTTCTCCTGTTAGATAGTAAACTCCAGGGAAGCAGGGACTCTGTTGCCTCTCTTTATATCCCCAATGCTTTAGCTTTCTGCTAGTCATATAATTTGTTAGTGGTTGTTTGATTTTTTTCAATTGTGTCTGACACTACATGAGCCCATTTGGGCTTTTCTTGGCAAAGATACTGGAGAGGTTTGCCATTTCCTTCTCCAGTTCACTTTTACAAGTGAAGAAACTGAGGTAAACAGGGTGAAGTTACTTGCCCAGGGTCACACAGCTAGCAGGTATCTAAGACCAGATTTGAACTTAGGAAGTGAAGACTTTCTGACTCCAGATCTGGTACTTTATCCACTACACCACCTAACTGCTTCCTCTCCGGCATGTGGATGATTAGTAAATGTTTATTGACTGACTGACCACAGACAAGGGGTCTGATTTTTTGTCTGGGCCCAGGGAACTCTCTGAAAGTATTTGGTTGGGTTAGGAGCCAAGTGGTTGGTTTCCATGGGGGACTCTAGGCATCAACAACTCCTTTAAAGTTGAGGGTTGCAGTTCTGAGCCTGGGGTTCAGGACTCTTGAATTTCAGGGGTAACATGTGCTCCTCCCCCAGAAGTCCAGGAACTGAAGAGAAGTAGGGGAAAATGAGATCTCTGATGTTTCTTTTTGCTTCTTCCCCAGCACTAGGACATGCCTCCCCCACACTTGCATCAGATAGTTTAGGTAGGAAGCTGGGGGAACTGAACTGAAAGCCTCCTATTGCTCCACTTCTCCCCACCCCAGACTTGGTTCCTTTTTGGTGAGACTCGGAGAGGCCTGCCTGTCCCCTTCTCTCACCCAGCTATCCTAGCTGAGCCTCACTTTCTCCACCTCCCTCTTGAAAAATTTCTTGGCTCTCACTCCAATCTTCCAGTTTGGCCTCCAGGTGGGAATGCACCAGCTCCTTTAGAGGCATCCAAGCAGCAGGCTTCTCCACTTCCCAGAATCCCTCAGGATAACCCCCACCTTCCAGGACAGAATTCTTTTTGTGGAGTCCCAATTCCTTTCCATTCATTCATCCTTCAGTATCTCCTTAAGGGACAGCTGGGGGGACAGATGATGGGGTAGGGAACGTCAAGGCTATGCCTTTCTCTGGTGCATCCAAAGAGCCGCCATGATGGTGGGTAGGTGTGGGTCCCAGGCAGATAGGCTTCAGAAAGTTTACACAGGTATACTGTGTATGATGTACCCTGGTACAGTGTAGACTGGCACACTGTGGCATAGCTAGGCACAATGCCAATAGGTGAAATATAGAATGATACTGTGTGGCATTGCTGTAGGTAGTGTGGACAGGTGGAGGATGGTGGCACTAGGTGAAATGCAGACAGAAGCAGCCTGGCTCCTTCCGGAACCTGGCAGCGAACCCAGATGAAATGCAGGGAGCGGAAGACCATAAAAGGACAGCACATCTGGATTAAGCCATTTCCCTAAGGCTTGCTTGAGCATTAGGTGGGGGAGGGAAGAGACTGCAATAATGGGCATCTCTCTAAGCCCCCAAGAACAGACGCTTCCAGGGAGACTGACTTTCTCTCCGGAGCCTGGGAATGATTCCAAAGAGGGGGGGTACTTCCCACAGAGGTACAGATGAAGTACACAATGGGCCCTGTGGATGGTTGTAGTAGAGGCTCTAATGCTTTGTATGGCAGTCTGCTGAATGGAGACAATGGGTTTAAATTAAGGCAACTAGTTAATGAAGTAAATAGAAGTCTGGACCTGGGGTCAGGAAAACTTAAGTTCAAATTCAGTCTGACACTAGCTGTGTGACCCTGGTCAGGTCACTTAATCTCTATTTTGTCTCAGATGTCTTATCTGTCAAAGGTAGATAATAATAGTACCTACCTCACTACTTACAGGTAGGGAATCTCAGAGACTTACTAGTTGTATGACTAAGCTAGTCTTGTAACTGTTTGCCTCAGTTTCCTCATCTGTAAAATGGAAATAATAATAGCTCTTACCTCCCAGAGTTATAGTGAGAATCAAATGAGACAATTTTTATAAATCTTCAATGTTATTATTATTATTATTATTGGCTAGACATGGTACTATAATAATTCAGTTATTTTTATTATTTATATATTATATAGGATTTCATTATTCCAAATATCAATATATAAAATATATTTATTATCCATGATCTACTACTGTGTGACTCTAGGCAAATCATTTCCCTTTTCAATTTCAATTTCCTCCTCTATAAAATTGGAATTCTAATAACTGATATCTATACAATCATCTAAAATTTGCAAAGCATTTTATGTATATTATCTCATTTAAGACTCACAAAAGGGACTGTAGATATCATGGGCCCCATTTTACAGATGAGAACATCAAGGTTTAGCATCTTGACCATGATCACACATTTAGTTATTTTCAGAGGTAGAATTTGAACCTAGGTCTCCTCATGAAAGGAGTAACCATGGTATGATATTAAGCTCAGGGGCACTTGAAAAAGTAGGGAGGAATTTCAGGCAAGACTGTGAGGAGATATTTGTGGGCAGATGGGAGCTTTGGCCTGCCTCCTAACTCACAGCCAAGATGAAGCCGGCTCTTCCCACATATCTGGCTGGCCATGAATCAAGACAGAGACTTGCAGTAGGTGGGAATGAAGACCTCTAGAAAAGAGAGGAATGTGAAATAACCTGAGCAGGGTTTCTCAGCTCAGGGACTGTTCAGAGTGAAGGTTCTAAGCCTGCAAGGAGAGGAGGGCAGGCAAGAAAGCTGGGACATGGGAAAGATCTGGCTAGCAGGAAGAAAGATTCAAATCCGGGTTTTGCCCCCAAGTCAGCTGAATAACTTCAGATAGTAGAATCTGAGGTGGTGTGATATCACAGAAAGACAGTGAAAAGAACTGGTTTTAAATCCATCATTCCTCTGAACCTTAGTTTACATTTCTGTAAAAGGAGCAACTACCAATTTCCTCATGCAAACACATCCTCCCCCACTCCCACATCTCCACCAGTGTCATTGTAAGGAAATCACTTTGTAAATTGTAAAGGACTTTAGAGATGGGAGCCCTTATTGCCATTAGGGAGCTCCGGTCAAGGGTACACAGGGAGGAGGGAGATGGATGGACAACTGGTGCCTGAGAATCCTGGTGGACTCCACTGTCTTGGGTCTCTTGGAATACCTCAGAATTCTCTGGAATCTACTCCCCCCCCCCCCACTAGCCCTGTGATTCCCTAGGCCTTCTCTCTGTGTTTTTGAGTCTTCCATTTCCTTGAACTTGGCTTCCCCTCCTCCAATCAACCCCCTGTTGCAATGAGTTTCCGGGTAAAGGATGCCTTGCTTAATTTACCACAAAGCCAAGGTCATTTTTCTAGCTTCAAGAAAAGGCTTAATTGACGTGGGGATAGGTGGGTAAGGGAGACCCTAGGATTCCTACACTCCACTCCTCCCTAACCTGAGCATTCTCAAGGGAAGGGTAAGAAGAGGGGGAAGGAACGAGATAATCTCTAGTTAAATAATGACCCAGACACATCCAATCTCATTGTTTTATAGCAGTAAAAGTCCTGAATTTGGAGTCACAGAACTTGGGTTTGATCCCCAATTCTGATACTTATTATGCTGTGTAACCTTGGGCAAATATTTCTGCCTGGGTCTCAGCCTCTGGTAAGATGAGGACAGAATGATCCTCCAGATTTTATTTATTAACAACAAATTGTAGCGTCTTGGGACTGAAAGGACCACAGCTTCCTCCCCTCCCCCAGTGCCATCCCCCATCTTTTCTTTCTCCATGTCCTCTCCCCAGCCAGAACTATCTCCCTCTGACCATGGCCAGAGCCTTGGGGGTCCAGCAGGATATGGGGAGGGCCATCCCAGACCAGGGGAAGAACTGCCTCAAAACCAATTTTCCAGTGCCTAGGGATATGGGAGAATCTGTCCTATATGTTTTTGTATATATAGGACTACAGATCATTAGAGTTCTTTTATATGTGTGTGTGTGCCAGTGTGAATGGCTTTGTGAGAGGTATTAGTTAGAAGGAAATGGAAGGTAAAAGCCACTCTCCCTTCAGGGGTTCTGAATTCTAGGATATCAAACTGAACTTCTCCCCTTTCAAAGTCCCCCAAGAAAGATGGGAGAGTACGGGCTGGTTCAGAGAAGTCAGAGCCCTGGAACTGGCCTCCATCTCCTGTTTGTCTGTCTCTCAGGGATCTGGCCATTCCATTCAGACCATGTTATTCTGCTGACCTCAGTGGCTTGGGACCTGAAGGTAAGTAATGTGTGTGAATAAAGAGATTGGGGGTTGGGGGGGAGGATCGGGGAGGTGGCAGAGGACAGCTTCAGGGGATGCATGGGGGGAGGCTTCCCAGATGCTACCAACCCCCCCATCACACATACACTTCAGCCCCCTGCCAAGAGTCTCAGGCCCTCCCTGCAACCCCCTTCCTCTCACACTGACTATGGTTGCCTGGCAACCAATGGAAGTGAGGGGATAGAGAGTGGAAAAGAGCTAGTTTGACAGCCTAGAAGCAGGACAGACAGGGAAATGGCCTTGATCTTCCTCCCCCCTGGGACTCTCCCTCCTCCTCCACTCTATGGGCCCCCCCACCCCCCACAAAGCACACACACACACACACACACACACACACACATACATACACACACAGAGCTGAGAAGACCCACAGGCGAATAAACAAAGATATGGAAGCACAAATGACAGGACCCAGTCCTTCTAATCCAAGCCTCCTCATTTGGCTGAGGGAAAAACTGGAGGTCCAGACAAAGGCAGCAACTTGCTTGAGGTTACACAGCAAGCTAGCAGCAAAGGTCAAATTAGAACTCGGGACTCCTGGCTTCTAGTATATCGGCACACTCTCTCAGAGGAAGACATGCTAAAATCTCCCAAAGATCTTAATGTTATTATGATTATGTCTTCCCACTATCAGAGAATCCTAGATCGAGACCTGGGAGGGACCTCAAAGACTATTTAGCCCAGTCCCTCCCTTCTCATTTTACAGAGGAGAAAATTGGGGCACATCCTTCTAGTTAATAGAGCTTTTTCAGGAAGATCTTCTGGCCTGGGACTATATTCAGAGAGGTCACCAAGGGCTTTGCATCTCCCAGACCTTGTGCTAAACCTAAAGGGGAATGTTTCTGAGGAAGGACGGACTGGTGAGCCAACACCAGCTTCATCTCCGAGTCTCTTAGTGCTTGTTATTATTATTATGA
This sequence comes from Macrotis lagotis, assembly GCF_037893015.1. Lineage (NCBI taxonomy): Eukaryota > Metazoa > Chordata > Mammalia > Peramelemorphia > Peramelidae > Macrotis > Macrotis lagotis. The sequence continues at coordinate 863,437,942 of NC_133658.1, forward strand.
TTCTTGTTGCTCCCCTCAAATCTTCCTCAGATGCCTTGCCAGGGTGTGGTGGTCACCCTGAGGTCTTGGAGGCAGTGATGAGAGAACATAGGCTCAGGCTGGGCCTGCCCAGCTGGAAGTACTTAGGGTAGGAGCTCTGGAAAAGACTGTGTCTGGGGATCAACCCAGCCAAGTTTGAAGAGGGTCATCACAGGAAAGGCTGACCACTTGGGAAGGAACTTTTTCAACTGCTGCAATTTATTAAATATTGGCTCCATGGAAGGGCTGGGAATCTGCAAGGGGGGAGTGGCAACCCCAAAGGCATCATGGGTCCTTGGAGCTTAGGCAGTTAGGCAGCACCCCATGATTCCATTGGGCCTCTTCAAAAACAATAATCCTATAGATAACTTGACTTGTATATATTTGCTTACATGTTGTCTGTTCTCTCCCCTCATTAGATTGCAAACTCCTCAAGGGTAGGGATTATCTTTTGTCTCTTTTTGCATCCCTAGCGCTTAGCCAAAACTGGCACACAATAAATATTATTGAATTGAATTGAAAATTATTATAATTAGATCTGTGCAATATTAACACACATAATATGATATAATAGAGAAAAAAAGTAAATGATGGAACCAGGAAGACATGGGTTAAAATCCTGCCTCTAACTCACATTCCCGGTGTGACCCTGACTTCAGACTCTGACTTGCAGAGATGGTTTCAATATGAATTGGTAGATTCCCTCTATTAGGGAAATGACAGACTGTCCCATACCAACTCTTCCAGTCCCTTCCTACACACCCACATCCACTCCCACCCCACCCCAGCTCATATATATATATACATATGTATGTAATTCATAGTTTTGGATTTCATTGTAGTAGTATGATTTAACTGGTGTGGGGAACTTCTAAAGGAGGAAATTCCCTTCACCAATGCAAGTCAGTGTTTTCTTTTTACTATCTATCATTTTAGACAGTTGCCTATAGAACTGAGAGATCAGGTGACTTATTTAGGGTCATACAACCAGCCAATATACATGTTTCTAAGAGGAGACTCAAATCCAGTTCTCCTTCCCAATATACCAGGCTACCTCTTACCAATAAATTATTATTTGAGGCAATGTGGTGGAGTAGATAGGGAATTGGCCTTTTAGTAATAAAAACCTGGGTTTTGTCTAGTCCTAGTTCTGATACATACTGATTGTGTGTCCCTGGGTAAGTCACTTTACTTTTCTAGTACCCTAAGCAACTCTCTAAGGATGGATTATTATAATAATGATGATTATCATCATCATTATTTCCAATGGAAGGCAGGCTACCAAGATAGAATTTTCTGTTAGCCCTTGTCTCTTTGCACCTACAGCTAGCCTAGGAGGGAGTAAGCCTCTGCAGGTATAGGGGTTGCCAATAGGCATGTCTCCCTTTCTCTCATCCTGCTTCTCCACCCTCCACAGGCCCCCACAATGGGCTGTGTTTCCTGTAAAGAGAAGGCAGAATCAGACACCAAGCTTGAGGCCTTCAATGAGGATAATGCTAGAGGAGATCAAGGCTATGGGGAACGCTACAGTCCTGAGCCCACCAAGGTCATCTCCTCTTCCCCCTCCAACATTCCCAACTTCAATAATTTCTCCCAACACCAAATCAGCACACCTGGCTTCCTGACTGGTATTCCCCCAAAGCCTGGAGGCATTTCAGGTTAGTGCTTGAGGGGTATAGGGAGGGCAGGAGCTACCAGTGGGGAGGTAGAGTCAGATACAAAATATCACCTGGCTTTAAAGACAATCTAGACCCCCCCCTCCCTTGGCCTGTAAGACCCAGAGGTAGAGGGAGATAGGGTACTGACCTGGGAGTCCTCACTTCAGGAAGCCCCCAGTCTGAAAATAAACAGCCAACCCCAACCTCCCTCAACTCCTGCCCTCAGGGAGCCATGATCCCTGACTTCAGAGAACCCATGATTGGGGTGTGGGGGGAAATATGGACTCTGCTCTAAGAGGAGACTATTAAACATGTATTCAAGAGTCAAAGGATGGAGTGGGGAGGGGCCCTTAGTAATAAAGGTTAGAGCCATGGAATAAGCAGCCCTTGTTCCTGGGTCACCAGGAAAAGCATCCTGAGAGAGGGCAAGGGCCAGGGCCTGGTAGAGAGAAGGGACAGAAGGGAGAACAGGCTTGCCTGGTTGGAATAATGAATGAGAGCTAAAGTTGTGGATTGGAAGGGTAAGGATATGGGGGCAGCTCAGGGCAGGTTGCAGACCTCAAATCTTTGTCCCTTTGAGTAGAGGGCAAACTACTCTTATGGTCTTGGAGGCCTAGCCACCCGTAGCCAGATGCCCCCTCTCCCTGCAGGGGCTGGAGTAACTCTTTTCATAGCCCTTTATGGATATGATGCCAGGACTGAGGATGACCTCACCTTCACAAAAGGAGAAAAATTCCACATCCTCAACAATACGTGAGTGACCCATGGGCCCTGGGTTTGCTGGGGAGAGGGAGTGATTCAGCGGTCATGATTATTATCTTGGGGAGAGCTGGGAAGGGGTGGGGGTGGGGGGGTTCAACCACCCCAGCTGGTCAGACACGCTGACTATCATTCAGCTTCCCCTGGGTAGTACCGTCTCAGGCGGATGCTGCCAGGCTTGTGCCCCATTTCTCTTGCCTGGAGAGTGAGCAGAGGAGGGGGACAGCTGCTCATCCCGCCCTTCCATCTGTCCTTGCAGTGAGGGCGACTGGTGGGAGGCCAGATCCCTGAGCTCCGGACTCACTGGATACATCCCCAGCAACTATGTGGCTCCTGTGAACTCCATCCAGGCAGAAGAGTGAGTGAGGCCCAGGGTCATAGTGTTCTGAGTTCATTCCCTGCCTTAAAGATGAGACAAGAGGGACCAAGAAGTCTCTGTGCTTTTGGGGACTGCCCAGCTTTCTTGTCCTCCTTATTGTCCTGGATGGAACAGGGGGAGGAGACATGTGTGCTTAGAACAAGAGAGAGCATATTGTCCCTACATTCAAGAGACTTTCCATCCAGTTGGGGAGACAAGACACATTTTTTTAATGATATCTAACATCCCTATGTATTCAGGTCCTTTCCAGCTCTGTCAATCTTACGTTCTAAGATCCTTCCCAGCTCTGACATTCTATGTTCTAATGTTCCTCCCAGTTCTGATATTTATGACCAAGGCCCCTCCCAGTTCTGACATTCTATGTTCTAAGACCCCTTCCGGCTCTGGCATTCCCTTCCAGTTCTGATATTCTCTGTTCTAAGCCCCTCTCAGTTCTGACATTCTCTATTTCCTCCAAGCTCTGACATTCTACAATAATGAACAATACTAACTAACATATGATTGGGTCATATAACAGTCCCTACATCCAGACAGTAAGTGCTGTTATAATTCAGAAGGAGAGATTTTGTTGCATGGGAGGCGGGAGAAGGCTGGCAATGAGGGAAGGAGGCCAGGCAAAGCTTCACAGAGAATGTGGAACATGAGCTGAATCCTGAAGGGTTGGAGGCAAACATTCTAGATGGGGAACAAAGGGCAGGGAAGCATCTAGAATGTTCAGGGGAATGGTGACTAATCTGTTTTGTCTGGAGTACCAGGTATATGAGGGGGGGAGTGTGACTGCAAAGGCAGGTGGAGCCCAGATTGGGGAGGGCCTCAAAAGCTAAAGTAAGATTTGGAGTATATGCTGCAGGCAGAAAGGAGCTATTGAAGGTGTCTGAGCAGGGAGTGATGCAATCAGCTTCGGATGAAGAAAATTACCGAGGCAGCCTGTTCTTTCTGATGGATTCAAGGGGGAGAGACTGAAGCCACTTAAGAAGCTATTACTGCAGGCAAGGCAAGAAATGATGAGAGCTTGAACTACAATGGTCACCGTGGGAACGGAGAGGACAAGAGGGGATGGATTGGAGAAATTTAGGAAGGGAGATTCAGCCCAGCCCCATGATGTTATAGGATCCATGATTCAATAAGCTTTTATTAAGCATCTACTATGTACAGAGAGTCCAGTGGACTTGGAATCAGGACAATTCATCTTACTGAGTTCAAATCTGGCCTTTAAAACTGACTAGCTGTGTGACTTTGGGCAAGTCACTTCACCCTGTTTGCTTTAGTTTCTTCCTCTGTAAAATGAGTTGGAGAAGGAAACGACAAACCTCTCTAGATTCTTTGCCAAGAAAACCCCAAAAGGGGTCACAAAGAGTCAGATGCATCTGAATCGACTGAACAACAATAACATTATGTATTGGGCATTGTTCCAAGCACTGAAGCTACAAAAAAAAAAAAAAAAAAAGCAAAACAGTCCACTGACTTCAAGGAGCTTAAAATCTAATGGGGGATGAAGGAAAGGATGAAGTAAAAGATATATTGAGGTTCTAAAGCTGGATAACTTGGAAGGTTGTGGGACCATTGATAGAACAGGATTATTAGGAGGGGAAACCATTATTAGATGGAAGATGAGGAGTTAAGTTTTGGACTTGCTGAGTTTCAGGGAACAATGGGGCTATCCAGTGAAGACTTCTATGGAGATGTGAGGATTTGCAAGGGAAACCATTGGATCTGGCTGGTGGGGGAAACTCCTTCAAACATTCTCTGTTCCTTTCAAACTAACCTGCTGACTGTTTCATCTCTCACTTTTGTTTAAAATACTTTGTCTCTATGGTATAGAATTGCTAGCTCCATTCAAAATAGCTCAGATTGTTGTGGTTGTTTGTTGTTTGTTGCATGCTACACCATGACATACAAGTGAATTGGATTTAAGTGGGGGGGGGGGGGCTGAACAAAGTCACCAGCTCACCTTTCTCCTCTATCTGCTTCCTACACAAATCCCCTTCCCATCTTCCTACCTCCCCAGTTAAGAGTACTCTCCCCCAGGAGATTTGAGGGGAAGGTGAACTGTAAACTCAATGAGAGAGAGCTGTTGGGCAAAAAGGTTAATGGAACCTTGGGTTACATTAAAAGAGTGTCCAGAAGGAAAAAAGTCCAAGGTTGTTGAGCTTGGTCTCAGTAAGAAGCATTCTGTACTGTTCTAGAATCCACATTTAGGAAGGACTTTGATAGCTCTTAGGAATCAGGGGAGCCATGGCTTTAGGCACATCCTGTCTGATGGAGAAGATAGTATAGAAATAAATTTATAACATAGCAGTGTCTTGAGAATGCCAAGGGATGAATGAATGAATGAATGAATAAATGAAAAAACATCTATTAAATGTTTATTACATGCCTAAATCTATGTGAAGTACTGGAGTTACAAAGAAAAAACTAGACATTTCCCAGTGTTCAAGATAATAGCACTCTAATGGAGGGAGGCAACATAAGAAAGTTCAGCTTTAGGTCACATGATGTCCTAGGGTGAAGCTACAGGATGGATGACAAGGCCCCAAGAGTCTTTAGGTCATGTCAGCAGATTGTACACAAATTGAATAATAAGTGAGGTTCATCCAGAAAGTCTTCCTGGAGGAGGTGGTTCTTCTTGACTAGAATGAAAGAGGAGTCAGATGCATGGAAGTAGAGATGGGAACTGAAAATAGATAAGGAAAAGGGACCAAGGATGTTGAGCTTAAAGAAGACAAGGTATGATTGCCACTATTAACCACTGTGGGAAAAGAGGATTAAATTTGGTCCTGCTTGCTCTTGGAAGGCAAATGAGATTGAATAGAAAGATCCCTTAACAATGTTAAAAAAAAACAAAACTGTCCCAAAGTGGATTGGACTGATGGGGAAACCTTAGGTTCTGTCCAGAGGAGAATGGAGAGTCCCTTATTGAGCAATGCTGTTGGATAGTAGTGCCAGACTCTAATAGAAATGTATTTTTCTCAGTGTCTTGACTTCAAAAAAACCACAAGTCAACAGCATCTATGTTGAATTGTATTCTTACTTATTTTGTTTTAACAAGTACCAATTCCATTTTAATCTGTTTCTGGCTGCTGTTGGAAGTTTCATGGGAGTTTACAATTGCCTGTAGGTTTTGAGTTTGATATTTTTGTTTTAAGCCCATTTTCTACCAGTTACCAGGTGGACTAGAGGGCCCTTCAGTTCTAAGAGTCTGTAATCCTGAAACTGATTCCAGTTCTAAATCTTAGGTCCTTATAATTTTGTGATTGAATCAGTGGTGACCTTGAAGGCAGTGGTTTTAATACCTGTGACTGCTCTGGGGTACATCATTCCTTCTAGGACCTTCCTCACCTGGTCCTGCATGGGCCTCCCCTTACTCCCCAGGTGGTACTTTGGGAAGATAGGTCGGAAAGATGCTGAAAGGCAGCTGCTGAGCCCCAGCAACCCTCGAGGAACCTTCCTTATCCGGGAAAGCGAGACCACCCAAGGTGGGAGGTGTGGGGAGGGGTTGGGACTTGGTGGAAGGGATGGGACCATATATTTGGGACTCACCATTGACACTTGATTGTCTCTCTGATGGGGGGCTAGAAGGGAAGTACTTAGCATTCTCTCCCTCTTCTTCCTTGCTCTCACCCCTTCTAGGGACCTATTCTCTGTCCATTCGGGACTGGGATGAAAATAAGGGGGACCATGTAAAACATTACAAGATCCGTAAATTGGACAATGGAGGTTATTACATCACCACCCGGGTCCAGTTTGACTCTGTCCAGGAGTTGGTGCAGCACTACACTGGTGAGTGAGGTGTGGTTATGGCTGGAGAGAGTAGAGAGGGTCTAACAGGGCTTAGGAGGTTGTGGAAGAGGGACTTCCACATTTCCAAAGAGGCTTGCAAAACTTTGGTCCATTTAGGATTTCTTCATCTTTGTGCCTAGAACTTTTTGGGAGGGTGAGAGAGGGAAGGGAATCTAGACTTCTGATCCAATTTATATAGAGAACTCCTAGTGTGGAAACTACCTAAGATTAGCAACTTAGAGTCTTAGGGAGTTTTCTTAGTCACTGAGAAGGGCATTGGCTTGTCCAGGGTCAAACAATCATTGTGAGTCAGAGGCAAGCTTGAACCAAGGTCTTTTTATTCCAAACCTGTTTCTCTGTCTCTCTTTTTTTTAAAAAAAAGTTTTAATTTCTTCCAATTATATGTAAAACTAATTTTTAAAATTCATGTTTTGCAAACTTTTGAATTCCACATTTTCCCCCCTCCCAAGACAGCATGTAATCTGATAGAGGGTGTACATGCACAATCATGTCTAGCATATTTCCATTTGTCCCTCTGTCTCTTATACTACCTGGCCTACAGTCTTGCATATAGTAGGCACTTAATCAATAGCTCATCAATGAATGAAAGAATGCTAACTTCCATAATTTCACAGCTAGCTGGGAGGCTCAGAAGCCTGGCTCCCCAACCTTGCTCCAACCTCATATATTCATTCTCCCTTTATTCTTTAGAATACAACGATGGACTTTGCTATCTCCTCACCAAGCCATGTGCCATCATGAAACCAGTAACCCTAGGCTTAGGGAAGGATGCCTGGGAGATCAGCCGAGACTCTATCACCCTGGATCAAAAACTGGGCATGGGCTGTTTCGGGGATGTGTGGATGGGTATGAAGACAATAGGGAAAGCTCAAAGGTCTTGATGAGAAGTGGGACTATTTGGGGAGGGTTGTTCTGAGTGTAGGGAGTGAGTAGTGGAGAGGTGTGAAGGGAACATGAGAGAAGATATTGTGGGCAATATTGAAACCCAGCACTGGGAGGGGGTTGGAATAATAGAATATCAGAGCTGAGAGGGACCTTAGAATACATAGTACATATAACACAGAAAGTCAGATTTGGATAGGACTTTAGAACAGAAAATCTCAGATTGAGGAGGGACCTTAGACACAGAATATCAAACTGGAAGGGTGCTTTGAACATAGAATGTCAAAGCTGAAAAGGAATTTAAAATATAATATGTCAGAATTGAGACAAACATTAAAACATTGAATATTAAAGCTGGAGGAGTCCTCGGTACATAGAACACAAAAAGTCAGAGCTGAAAAGGACTTTAGAACAGAAAATATCAGATCTTGGAGGGACTTTAGAACACAGATTATCAGGAACCTTAGAACACAGAATAATAGAGTTAGAAGGGACTTTAAATATTACATCAGAATTGGAAGAAACGTAGAACATAGAATATCAAAGCTGGAAAGTTTTTCAGTACATAGAACATAGACAGTCAGAATTAGAAAGGATTTTAGAAGAGAAAAATGCCAGATCTGGGAGGGACCTTAGAACCCAGAATGTCAAAACTGGAAGGGAGATTTGAACACAGAATTTCAGGGCTGAAAAGGAATTTAAAATACAATATTTCAGAATTGGAAGGGATTTTAGTGCGTAGAATGTCAAAGCTTGAGGTACATATAGCATAGAAAGTCAGAAACTGTCAAATCTGGAACATAGACTTTGGAACATAAAATATCAGAGCTTGGAGGGACATCAGAACCTAAGAAGTCAGAGCTAGACGTGCTCTTAGCACCTAGAACATGAGGGCTAGATTGTATCTTCAGCTCCTAGCACAGTGCCTTGTTTTTTTGAACTGAGCACAGAATGTTCTGCTGGTAGGGACCTGAGAGATTGTCACTTTATACAGCCATGATGGGGAGGAAAGGAAAGGCAAATGGATGCTGGCTTGCCTCTGGGTTCAACCCCTCTTCCCCAGCTGACCCCCTACGTACCACCTGTTGACAGGCACTTGGAATGGCTGCATCAAAGTGGCAGTGAAGACACTGAAGCCAGGCACTATGTCTGCACCAGCCTTCCTGGAAGAGGCACAGATCATGAAGAGGCTACGTCATGACAAGCTGGTACAGTTATATGCTGTGGTATCTGAAGAACCCATCTACATCATCACAGAATACATGAGCCATGGTGAGCTGGAGAATATGATGAGCAGGGCATGGATAGAGAATCCTGGAGCCAGGTTCCAGGGACTCGGGGGTGGACCTGAGACACCCTTGCCTGGTTTCTTCCCTTAGGGAGTCTGCTGGAATTCCTCAAAGAGGGTGAAGGCCGAGACCTGAGGCTGCCCCACCTAGTAGACATGGCTGCTCAGGTAAGGATGAAGGTGTGATCAGCTTTAGGTCTTTGGATTCTTGCCTCTGCCCTTCTGTTTTGTTGTGGGGTTTTTTGGTCCCCTCTTGAACCTCTATGGGACACCAATATATCCTGTGATCCCCTAACTTGGCTAAGGCTTGGTATTCCAGGTGGCCGCAGGCATGGCATACATGGAGCGTATGAATTACATTCACCGGGACCTACGGGCAGCTAACATCCTTGTTGGTGAAAGACTAGTGTGTAAGATTGCTGACTTTGGACTAGCACGGCTCATTGAGGATGATGAATACAACCCCCGCCAAGGTGCCTCCTCTTCCCTAATGCCTAGAGTTCCCCCAACACCCTCAGTACACTTCTCCAAACTCCCAGTGCTCCTACTGTGAAGGCTCTTAGAGTCTAGGATTTTTTCTACTGACCCTCAAACCTACTCCTTGGGCTACTCCACTCTCTTGCTTTTCTCCCACCAAGGTGCCAAGTTTCCCATCAAATGGACTGCTCCAGAGGCTGCACTCTTTGGCAGGTTCACTATCAAGTCTGATGTCTGGTCTTTTGGGATCCTACTCACTGAACTCATCACCAAGGGCCGGATCCCCTACCCAGGTGCCTCTCAGAGCTTTGAGCTGGGCAGTGAGGGGGGAGGATACACAGTGTAGAATGATGAAGGTCTTTTGCCCCCAAGAGAAGCTCAGAGTTTGTGTCATGGGATTTAGACCTGGAAGGGACTTTAGATGTCATCTAATTTAACTTCACCCACTACTGACAATTTCATACAGGAGATGAGAACTAAAGAGGTTGAAAAGTTTGCCAAACATCCCCGGTTTCTTCATTGAGTCCTCATATGACATGATTGCAAAGCCTTTCCCCATTCTCACTGAACTCCTTGTGACTCTCCAGCTTATTAACCTTCTTCTTAAAATGTGGTGCCCAGAATGAAAAACAATATTCCAGTTTCTGTCTGAAGGTTATGGAGGCTGGAGAGGATGTCTGTCTCTCTCCTTTATTTCTGGAAACTGTCTCTCTTAAAGCATCCCAGGATCCCATTTGCTTTTTCTGGTGGCTATATCACACTGTTGACTCATCTTGACTTTAATGCTTAATCTACTAATATCCATAGATTTTTTTTAAAAGACAAACTACCATTTAACCATGCCCAGTAAAATCTTTTTGAGATCTTGACTTCAGTGCCTTAACTATTCCTCCCAGATTAATGCATATCTGATGAAGATGTACTATCTAAGCCTTTTTTGCAAATTATTCATAAAAATGTTCAACATCACAGGGCCTAGCACCGATCCCTGAGGCATTCCACTGGAGACTTCCTGCAATGCTGATGGAACCATTTGCAACAACTCTGAACCTAACCACTCAACTAATTCTGAATCTATCTCATCATATTACCATCTTTTTTGTTGTTTAGGCATTTTTCAGTCATGTTCAACTCTTTGTGACCCCATTTTGGGGTTTTCTCAGCAAAAGTGGTTTGCTATTTCCTTCTCCAGTTCATTTGACAGATGAGGAATCTGAGACAAACAGGGTTAAGTGACTTGTCCAGAGTCACACAGCTAGTAAGTATCAGAGGCTAGATTGGAACTCAAGTCTTCCTGACTCCAGATTCAGGACTCTGCCCAGTTAGTCACCAGCTACCCTTCCCACCATATTGACATGGAACCATTAATAACAACTCTGATTTCAACCACTCAGCTGATTAAGAATTTCTCTCATCATATTACCGTCTAATTTAGGATGAAATGCTTTTTTTCAAAAGCTTTGCTAAAATCTAAGTAAAATACATATCCACAGCATTCTCCTCATCTTCTAGTTCAGTAACTATCAGGAAGGTAATGAGGTCATTTTTTTTGCATTTGTTTCTGTTGGGTTTTTTTTTTGTTTGTTTTTTTGTTTTTTTGGCATGACCTAGTTTAAATCGAACTACAAATGAGATAGTATTTGTGAAAAGCACTTAGCACAATATCTGACCCATTGTAGGCACTATATAAGTTATTTCCCCTTCCCTTCCCCTTAATCCCTCTGCTGACTCTTTTAGCATCGTTGCTTCCCTTTCTAGAAGTCAACCAACCATCTCTTTAATGATCCATTACAGACTTTTTAAAGATCTGAAGTCAAGCTTACTGAGTATCATTTCAGACTCTGTTCTCTTCTCTTTTTTTGAAAACTGGGGTAACATCTTCCCTTCTTCAATCTTAAGCTTCCTCTTCTGTTTCCCATGATCTTTCAGACTTCACACTAGTAGTGTGGGTTTGTCCATCTTCCAGTTATTCAGGACTTTTCTGGACCAGGTGACTAGGTGTTCTTTTCATTTCTCCCTTCTTATCTTGTAGGTCAACTACCTGTTAGCTATGTAACCAGTAGTAGAGCCAGGCTATAAACACAGATAAAATGTTCTTTCCAGTATACCACAATGGAGGTCACTGGACCCTTGGAAATTTCAGGGAGGGGTCTACTCCAGTTAGAGAAGGCTCTCCCTTCCTAACTTAAATTCTCCCTTGTAATTCTCTCTCCCAGGTATGAATAACCGAGAGGTGTTGGAACAGGTGGAACGAGGGTATCGAATGCAATGCCCCCCTGCATGCCCATTTTCTCTCTATGAGATCATGCAACAGTCATGGCGCCAGATTCCTGAGGAAAGACCTACTTTTGAATACCTCCAATCTTTCCTTGAGGACTACTTTACATCCACTGAACCCCAGTACCAACCAGGTGATGAATCCTAGCTACCTGCCTCATGCCACCAAAACACTGGACACCATTAACTCCACCTACTATGGGATCTTGCTATTTTCTCCCAGCAGCTTCATTCCAGGATCTGGTTTGAAGGACAGGTCAAGGACGTCTTCTCTAATCCCCACCTCTACTCCAGGCACAACCTCCTCCAAAAGGATGGACTTGAGCTACCCCCTAGTCTGGGCCTCTACTCCTAATCTTCAAGTTTCACTTGTCCATCCTTAACCTTCCCAAAGCTTAAGGTTCATCATCTTGATGCCCCAGACCCTTCTTCTCTGACCTTGTTATTTATGAAGTCATCGTCCCTCCTTTGTCTGTCCTCTAGCAATTCTACTATCTTCACATCTCTCTAGACACCCATCCACACACCCACAAGTCCTTTTCCCCTGTTATGCCCCCCCATCTCTGTCCCCTTCAGATTCTTTCTGTCTCACTTATTGCTATGCCTAAACTAGGGGCAGGGTAGGAGACGGATCACATTCACCTACTCTCTGTAGCCTCTATGTTTATTTCTTAATCAATTCTGTAAATTAAAAAAAATGTTTCTAATGTGAGATGCCCTATGGTTAGGAAATAACAATCAGTGGTCATCAGGAAATGGAAATTAAGAAGCTGGACTAGATGCATCCCCCTTGGATTGGAGCAGATCATGTTGGGTGGAGGGAAAGGTTAAACAGAGATCAGGTTTCCATCTGAAGTTAGGCTGAGGAAGATTACATTAGCATTAAGTCCTGGGGGCAGCTAGGTGGTACAGTGGATAGAGCACTGGCCTTGGAGTCAGGAGTACCTGGGTTCAAATCCAACCTCAGACACTTAATAATTACCTAGCTGTGTGGCCTTGGGCAAGCCACTTAACCCCATTGCCTTGCAAAATTAAAAAAAAAAAGCATTAAGTCCTGTCACACTCATATCAAACCAGTAGTAAGGACCCTCTGTCTTCAGTGAACTAACCAGTTCTAGACAGGTAATAGAATAAAGGACTTGGGTGGATGCTGAGAATGTGAACTGTCCTTGGTGATGGGGGGAAAGAATGAGTTCATATAATAACTCAAATTTCTATGGGATTTATGGTTTCCAACAATACTGGGAGGTGGGTGTTATAAGCATTATTATCATCAATCCCATTGGCCATGCTTGGAAATGGAAGCTCAGAGATGTGAAGAGATTTACCTAAGGTCAACGTATTTATCAGAACTGAGTGTTCAGTTGTGGTCTTCTTACTTTGAGATCAGTGGATTTTCCACTACATTAGACTGCCTCTCAGAGGTCACACCAGACCACTGAGGAAGGACCCCAATAGAAAGGGAATTTAAAACTGAATCAGCCAAAGTACCTTAGGAGTCAATGGCAGGAGTGAATAAATGATAAGGCAATCATTCATTTATTCAGCATCAATGTGAGCCAGGATCTGTCCTAGGTGCTGGAATATAATAATAAAAGCAAATAGTCCCTGTCCTCTATATGGGGGGGGGGGGACAACAAGAGCATAGGGAGAGTATGTTGAGGGATTAATGGGAGGGGGGGAGTCATGGAATTGGGTTGGATAACTTTTGCAAAGACTAATGGGAGAGAGTTGGGGTGAAAGTGATAACTCAGTGGGAGGGAATTTGGATAGGTTAGTGCAAGTGACCAGTTTGGGGAGATCAGTTAAATCAAGTGATGAAATTTAGTGGAAATGGGTTGGCAAAATCAATGGAATGGATTAAAGAGCAATGGGAGCAGAGTTGGGGATCACTGGAGATGGGTCAGGAAACCAATTAGGTATTAGTGAAAGTGATTTAGGGGTTTCAATGGAACTTGCTTGGGGAAAACAATAGTGGTTTGGGGTTATGTGAGGGGCTTTGGGGGCTCAGTGGGAACAGGTGGAAGAACCCAGTGGGAATGGATGAGAGGCATTGAGAGTGAGAGATCAGTGGGAACAGAACTGGGTCATGAGAGTACATTGTCAGTGAGATAGACTTTGGGAGGTCAGTGGGAGGAGTGGGGCATCAATGGTAGGGAAATGGGGTGGGGGAGATCAATGATACAGCTCCCCAAGAGAGGCTTTGTCCTTGGACTGAATTCTGGCAGTTATTGTGAAGGAAGGTGTAAAATCACTCTGGACCAAACCTGGCGCCTACTGATTTGTCTCTGAGTCAGACACTTATCATTCTTGGTCCTAGGACCCTTCAATGGAGCTAGGCATCTGACTGCCCACCAGACCAAGAAAACTAGGGCTGGACCATGGGCATTGCCCACCTGCCTCCCCAAAGCCCTCCACAGGCAGCCCCTGCCAGTGTGGTGTCCGTTCTCCCTCTAGTGTCCATTATGATCACTGCACTTTGTGAACTGCTTTCCCAGGAGCTACTCTTCCTAATAGGGAAGATACATTAATCCCAGTTCCAATTCATCCCATTACTCTTGATAGAGGTACCACCCCTTTGAAAGAAGCCACCTATGTTCTGAGAAGTTTGAAAGCCACAAAGATGCCAGGTTTCTTGTTGCCAGCCTGCCCTCCTTGTCACCTTCCAGCTAAAGGAGGTGAGATCATCGACTTGGATGCTTTCCCCTTTCTGAGCCCTGGTTTCCTCTGAGTGTTGAACTAAATTCTCAGTCTCTAAAAATCTACAAACTGATGAAGTTTCCCAAGCATCTAGACATTGTCCCTGTTCTCCCTGGGGTCCCATCATGCCTGGCAACCTTTGACTAGAGGTGAGGGATCCTGGGTCTCTGTTTCAGCTGCTGAGTTCTGCCTAATACAGTAGGAATTTGATGGCCTTCCTTATAAGGACCCCCCCACCAGTCAGGGTTTTGGAGAGTTAGGAGAGAAGGAAAGGGGGAAGTGCTTGAAGAGTTATATGGGGCTATTTTCAGAGACAGGATTATAAATACAAAAGTGCATCCATATAAATATGCACAGAAAATGGATATGGGGGGCAGTTATGCAATGCAGCAGATAGAACTCTGGCCCTGAAGTCAGGAGGATCTGAATTCAAATCTGAATTCAGACACTTACTAGCTATATGAGAGAAAGTTAAAAAGAGAGAAAGAAAGTGATATGAACACAGCCAAAAACATACACTTAATATTAAGAGGAGAGAGACCCATGTAGAAGGATATCACTCCTGTAGACTCACACACAGCAGCATGGATGAACATGAATATACTTGGAAAATAGGATCATAGATTTAAGAGTTAGACGGGACCTCAAAAATCATTTGGTCCCATCCCCTTATTTTACAAATGAGAAAACTGAGGCCCAGAAAGGAGCCACAATGTGCCCAAAGTCACACAGGTGGCAAAGGACATGATTTGTCCTCAGACCCTCTGGCTTCAATTGCTCTGTCATTTCCAATGCACTATAAGGCATCTCCCGGGCACACACATCAACACAAAGGCAAATAGATACAGATCTAGGACCCAGGTTCATGAGCGCATAGGTAGCAGTTGATATTTGCTCAAGGTACCCATAGATACCTTCAGATTCAGGCATTCTCTTTTTCAAATGTATACTCTTGCCCCTGACGGGTGGTTCAGAAAGAGAACCTCTAACTTCCCCTCCTGAACCCCCTTCCCCTGCCCTGGGTGCCTCATCACCTCAGACAGGAACAAAGATGACCTTTGCCCTCTGCTCTTTGCCCTCTCCTCCCACACCCCCTGCCCAGGAGGGAGGAGCTGTTTGAAGTCTGAGCTGGAGCTGGGGTTTCCTGTTGCTGGGAGGAATGCAGGGGGGAGGGGGAGCTATGTTGAGGGGAGGGGGTGGGTGGGTGGAATGGCTCTGGGGCCCCAGGATTTTAAAGTCAGCAGATGAGGCAGAAAGATCTTCAGGATGCTGCCCATGCCAGACAACACCATAGCTTCTGTATGCCAGCCAGGGCTACCTTCTCCATCTCCTGGACAATGGCTAGAATGATGAGGGAAGAAGAGAAGCAGGGAGGGGGTAGAGTTGGGCTGTGCTAGACTGTGGGGCTTCCTGCATTTTGGGTCTTTCTGTCCTGGGTCTGATGGACCTCTGAACAGACTCCAAGGCAAAGAGCTAGTGCTCCCTGCTCACCTAGAAGGCAGTTATCCCAGAATGTCCAGATCCATAGGATTCTGTTCTGCCTGTGCTCTTTTGGTTCTAAGACCAGAGTTCTTAGCTTAGGTGCCATGGTTTTTATAACTGTGGGTAAGAGTTTCAGCTCTCTGGGTCTCAGTTCCCCTAATGGAAAGTGTACAGAACTTACCTTACCCTACCCAGAGAAACAGGATAGTGTTATTGGCCTTCTGGCTGTCTCTCAATTTTTTTCTACAAGATCACCACTATTTGAAGAGATCTGGGGCTGGGGCTTGGCCCCTTTCTCTAGACTGGAAAACTCTCCCAGTCTCCATTCCTCTGATTTTTATCCTCTCTTCCCCAACCCCAGCCCAGCCCCAGAACTCTACCCTTCAAGTATTCACTACTGAGTCTAACTGAGGTCCCAGCTCTGGTCTCCACTCCAGACTACAGCCTCACTTCTGTTTCTCAGCCTCTGATTCTACACTTCCCCTTAGCTCTAAAATTCAATCCAATAACTCGGGTTTTTTACCATCAGTTTCTAAGATGAACTCCCAGCCCCAATTCTTGATTCTCTAAGCTTCCGCCTCTTAGGTCTATGACCACCCCTGCCTAAAGGATCTTCAACTGATTTGAGGTCAGTCTCATGTCTGCTGCCTAGAGTTTGTCATTCAGGCTCACTCTTGGAACCTCATTACTCCCCTACATTCTCCCAAGACCTCAGCCAAGTGTGGATAAGGAGAAGGAATGGTCATCTCATAGGGAGCACTGGCAACCAGTTTTTTCTTAATTCACCCCTCAACTTCTGACTTCTGCTCCCTAAGGGGTGCAGGGTAAGAAGTGGAGGAAAAGCACCCCAGGGTCGGACTGGTCATATCCACCACAAGTGGCATTGATGGGCACATGAGGTCTGCCACCAGGTGGCGGCAGCAGCCCACGGGAAGGCCCAGAGATTCTCCCTGTCTAGGGAGACACCCCTCTCAGGATTGGGGGACAAGGCCAAGAATTGGAATTTTTAAGGGGGTCTGACAAGCCCATGAAAGGACACAGAGACCTCTGCAGATGAGGTCAGGGGTCAGAGCCAGCCATGTGGGATTTGGATCAGAATTGGTCTCCTATTCTTTCAATGTCTACCTCCCAAGTCCCTCTGGGGCGGGAGCAGCCTGTACCACCCTCCATGTTCAGCTCCCTGGAATACTAGAATTCAGACATTTGGGTACATTATTCCTCCTCCCTGCATCTCAGTTTCCTCATCTTTAAAATTCTAGTTCTGAACTCTCTGATGCCCTCTCAGTTCTGATATTCTAAGTTTTCAGGTCTCTATATTCTCCATACTCCAAGTTCCCTTTCTAGCTCTGACATTGGATAAAATTGTCCTAGATAAGAGTGTAACCGCCCACCTCCCATTTATCCTTACCATCTCCCTAGTATTCCCACTGGCTCTTACTGGGTAACTCTTTAGAAAGAGTGAGGGTGGGGCAGCTAGGTGGCACAGTGGATAGAGCACCAGTCAGCCCTGGAGTCAGGAGGTCCTGAGTTCAAATTTGACCTCAGATAGTTGATACCTACTTGATGTGTGACCTTGGACGCTTGACCCCATTGCCAGAAATAAAGAAGAAAGAGAAAGAATGAGTGGGGTTAAGAATTCCTCCCTCCACTGCTTCTCCTCTAGTAGGAAACAAAAATCTAAATAGATGGTAGAAAAAAAGATGGATGCAAGTTCACAAATCCTGAGGGGCACCTGAGCCTCTGGGTTGAGTAAGGCTGGAGCTTTCTTTGGGTAACATCGTAAGTCCAAACCCTGATAACTTATGTGTGAGTGTGAGAGTAATATCTTCCCTGTCTTTCCCAGCCCTCTTCTTTACTCCCCTCTACCAGGAATGGATTCCTGGAAGCTTTCCAACTTCTTCCTTTGCTTGTGATTCAGACTGGGTGGGGTCCTCGTGCCTAGGGGCAAGCCCTAGTATGTGGGGGCAAGACCTAAGCTGGGAACCCCTCCTATCCTTGCAGCAAAATCACAAAGTTCCCTTTTGCTAGGGCTGAGTGCCAACATGATGTATATTTTATGATAACTGTAGAGCCTGGATCCAAACCTGAAGAAGGGCCTCTGACAGCCTTAAGCATCTCTTTGATTAATTCCTGACCTTTTAATGCTTCCCATTCAATTAATAAATCTTTGAACCTAAAACAGATTCTACTTTCCAGGGGAAATAGGCTTCTTTGGGCTAGGGTGCCAGGGGACTCTGTAGTCCCTAGAGGCAGGGTGGGAAAAGCTTCCCTGGACCCATCAGGATACTAAGTCATGGGGCAGAAAAACTCTGATGCCCCCCCTCTTCCCTTCTCTTCTTAGGGGAAAGAGCCTAAAAGGCAGGCTTTCTAATAGATTCCCATGCCTTGTACCCCCCTGAGCCTCAGTTTCTTCATTTGTGGAATGAGAATAACAGTCCCTATCTTCAAAGGATCATAAATCTAAAGAACTGGAACTCAGAAACCATCTGGTCTGACCCTTTCATTTTTAGGGATGGGGAAACTGAGGTCAAGGAAAAAGAGTGGCTTGCCCAAGATTACATCAGTAGTTGAAATCCAGATCTCCCCCCCACCCCCGAAGAATCAATGATTCTACTCCTGTATCATTCCACAGGATGTGAGGCTCAAATGGGAGATATTATCTCCTGCCCCACCCTAGCCCCAACAAACACATCTTAGTGCCCTCTGGAAGAGTCTCAACTGCCTCTGAGGCTAGGGACTAGGGGGGAAGGGCATTCTTTCCCAGAAAGAGCCTGGCATCAGTCTTTGCAGGGGAATCAATGACAAGGGCAACTTTGAAGAAAGTTGGATGTTCAAGCTGTCAACTCCTCCCTTTCCCCCTCCAGTTCCACTGTCACACGAGAATTATCATAGGGTCCAAAGAGGAGCCAGAAGCCAACTGAACAACAAAGGCATAGGAAAGGAGGCCAGAGACCCAGACACAGTCGGACACCAGGAAGTTGGGTGAGGTGGAAAGATGCAGAGTCAGACCCCAGCCCAGGGAGATGCGGGCAGATGATGGCTGAACTATGTTTCCCTCCCCTACCCCAGGATTTGATCTCCAGGCTCCCACCCTTATCCCGAACTGGCCCCTTCTGGGAAATGCCTAGTCTCTTAGTCTCTATAACCCTCTGGCACGCTGCACCTGCAACTACCTGGCGGGTATAACGGGGATACATCGCTATTCGCATCTATCTGGGAGATTATCTAGAGCTTAGCCCGGCGTTTTCCGTCTAAGAGGCCCGTCTGCTTTTCTTCCCGCAACCCCTATGGAGGTGGGAAAGAAATGGTAACCGGGTGCTGTCCTCCCTGAAAAACGGGGGTCCTGGGGGCTTGCAGGGGGGCCTGCTCCAAGGGAGGGCCATTTTCCAAAGGGCCTGGGGCTCCCCGGGGGCGGGTTCTTTTCCTCTCCGGGACCCCCCTCCTGATCCCAGGGGTCCCCCTCGGCAAGCCCTGCGCTGCCCGCCGCCCGCTAGCAGGGGGGTGCCTGGTCTTTTGCACCCCAGGCCTCCGGCCGCGCCGGGAGTGCTCCGCGGTCCGTCCCCGGCCGTGCGCCTGGGCGACGGCGATCGAAGCCGCGGCGCCGCCGCTCGGGCTGGCACGCGGCCCCGGGGCCGACGGACGGGGCGCGGGGCCCCCGGCCCCTGGGGGGGGGCAGCCGCCCGTGGCGGGGCAGAGCGGAGCCCCCCGCGGCCCCGCGGCCGAGCCCCGCCGCCCGCCCCCTCGGGCCGCACGCGGCGCTGCCGGCGGCCGGGCGGGAACTACAACTCCCGGCATGCTCCGGGCCGAGCTCTCCCTGGGGTTCCGGATGGTGAGCAGGGAAGGTAAGCCGAGCTCACAGTCGGCAGGGGCAGCAGCGGCGGCGGCAGCAGCGGCGGAGGCGGCGGCGGCGGCGGAGGCTGAGGAAGCCAGGCAGGGAGAGGGAGCGGGAGCCCGGGCCCCGGGAGGCGGGCGGGCGGGCAGCGCTACACCGCGGCGGCGGGGGGGCGGCGGGGGGCGGCGGGGGGGGCCGGAGCCGCCGCCGCCGCTGCCCTCTCCTCTCCGCCCAGCCCCGCGCGGGGGGTCCGGCCCGCGGGCGGGGAGGGGGCGGGGGCGGCCCGGGCACGCGCGCGCGCGCCGGCCGCGGGGGGCTGCTGGGGGGGGGGGGGCGAGCCCCCGAGAGCGAGGGAGAGCGCCAGGAGAGCGGGCGGGGGGCGCCGCCCGGAGCTGTCAGCGCCGGCCCGGGGCGCTCAGGGTCCGCGCCTCTCCCGGCAGCCGCCCGGAGCCCGCGTCGCCGGAGCACAGCGGCCCCCGCGGACGGAGCCCCCCGGTTCGGTGAGTGCGCCCCGCGCCCGGCCCCTCCCCCGGCCCCGGCCCGGGCTGCGGTGCCCGCGGGGCCGGCCGCCTTTGTCTGCGCGCGGGGCGGCCGCCGGCGGGGCGGGGAGCGGCCGTGCCCCCCGCCCCGCCCGCGCCCCTGCCCCTGCCCCCTGCCCCCCGCCCCCCCGCTGCCCTTCTCCCCCCCTTCTCCCCTTCTTCTCTCCCCTTCTTCTCTCCCCTCTCCCCCTCTCCCCTTCTCCCCCCTCCCCCTCTTCTGCCCCTCTTCTGCCCCTCTTCTGCCCCTCTTCTCCCCCTCTCCCCCTCTTCTCCCCCTCTCCCCCTCTTCTCCCCCTCTCTCCCCCTCTTCTCCCCCTCTTCTCCCCCTCTCCCCCTCTTCTCCCCCTCTTCTCCCCCTCTCCCCCTCTTCTCCCCCTCTCCTCTCCTCCTCTGCCTTCCGATGTCGAACTGTAAATTGCTTCAGCGGTTCGGGAATGTGACTGGAGGGGGGAGGGGGGAGCCCATCTGCAGGGGGGGGCGGGGACTGCGGAGGGAGGGGGGCTCCCCCCGGCCCCCCAGAGCCCCGAGTTCCCCCGACTCCCCAGAGTTGCAGGGCGGGAGCCGGGGGTGGCGGGGGGAGCCGTTGGGGGACAGGGGGAGCCAGAATCTAGGTCGGGGAGCCCAGGAGGTGGGCCCAGCTACCTGTCTGTCTAACAAAGTCGGCTCACTTTTGCATAAATAAATAAATAATGGCTCTCCTGGATGCGTCTCCTTTGGGGCTCGGATCGCAGAGGCCCTTGCCGGGCTGGACCCCCACCCCCACCCCCGGGTCACTGAGTGACAGCTGTCAGCGGGGCAGGGGCCGGGGGAAGTTGGCAGATTCTGGATGAGAAAGCCTTTCCCCAGGGGCCAGCCTCCCACCTTCCCCCTGGCGAGGTGGAGGAGAGAGGCAGGGGGCAGGCGCTGGCTGTCTGTAGGAAAGAGCCCTGTTTCCTGCACTACAGGAAAGGGCCGATATCCAGCAGAGGATCGGCTGGGGGGGGGGGGGGTCTCCTCTGCTCCCCCCCCCCCCCTGCCCTGACCCACAGGGCCCCTGCTGGGCTGGGCTGGTGGGATGAACAGGCCAGGCCCCAGGCAGCTGGAGGGAAGGAAGGATGTGGGGATGGGCTTGGCTCGAATGGAGTGCAGGGGCAGTCCCCCTGGGGGCAGAGAGCGGGCACCAGAACTGGTGGGGGCAGGAATTCTGTACCACAGACCCCAGAGGGCTGGGGCTGGACCAGATGTCAAAGGGAGGGGGGGAGGAGAGGAGAACCTGGCAAGAGTAGCTCTGTCCTTTCCCTGGGGAGGCGGGGAGGATGGTGAGAAGAGGAGGAGGAGGAAGAGGAAGAAAAGCCAGCTAGCACCATGCCCTGGACCCTCCACATAGAGCTGTTAGCCGACGCAGGGGTCTGGGCTGTGCTGGGAACAAAGCTCAGGGCTCAGGCTCCCCTTCTGCACCACTGGCTGCCTGGCAGTGCCAACCATAGCTGGACCCAGGCACCGTTGTGGAAAGCACAGCCCAAGCAGATTCTTGGGTCTCCCTCCTGTTGAGGAGGCATGGTTCTTGCTGGGCCCCCTGGTGGGGGTAAAGACAGCGGCCACCCTCCTGCTCCTGTTCCCTGAGGCGGTGGGGTCTCCACACAAAGGAGGGGAACTTGGGGGCCCGCGGTCCTTGCCAGGTGTTTCCATGGTATCTGGTAGAATTAGTCCAAGGGGGGACAAACACAGGCCTCACCCAGGGGTCCGAGTTACATGTGAATGGGCTGGGGTATTGCCCCCTTCAGGGCTGGGGACTATCTGTGACCCTGTATTATGTGAGCTCTTGGGGTACTGCATTGTTGGGTTGTAGCTGGGAATCTAGGGACTCAGGTGTGTGTGTGGGGGGGGGGAGTGGAATCATCTTCTCTGCTGGCTCCCCTGCTTCCTCATGCCTTGGGGGCTGTCTTGGAGGGGCAGAGGTGAGAACTCTGTCTTGGCTCTATCAAGGCCCACCTCACCCACCCCCCAGGAACTGGTGTGTATTGACACTCCAGGCTTTGAGCAGATACATATTTATTTTCCTACTAATGGAAAATCAAACTCAATGGTCGCTGGAATTCATATTTTGCCTTTGGGTCAATAACCTGCGTGACCCCTAGGGACAGGCGGGCAGCTCGCCCCAGAGCCCCTCCTCTCAGATGCCTGCGAGGGGAGGGCGATGAAGGGATCGGCTTTTGATAGCCAGCCAAGACCAGCGGGCACCAGTCCAGACTGGTAAAGGCTTTGCCCGGCTGAGGGGCGCACTATAGATGATGGGGGTAGGAAATGGGGAGGGGGGACAGGTGCTAAGGAGGGGGAGACAGCTGGGGTGTGGTCTAATCTCTCCTTGCCATCATTCTCTTGCTTCTCTGGTCCATGCCTGGGGTTCCCCCTGGTGGCCCCCTCCCTCCCAGCCGGCCTACTCGTCCACGTGCGGATATTTATTTTCCGTAGTAAAATCCATTTTTAATGCCGTTACTTTTGAAATAATATAGAGAGAAACAAATGCAATGTGTTTAAGCTGCCCTCTGTGAGTTTTTAATGTGATCTATGGTGGAGGCAATGATGGAAGGAGCTGCCGAGCTCTGGGGTAATTTGGTGTCGTAAAGAAAAACAGCCTGCCATTTACTGTGTTCGCTAGGGAGCTGGGGCAGGAGAGGGGCAGAGCTGGCCCACCTCCCCCTGGGAGAGATGGGGCTGGGGTCACCCTCCTTGAGCTGAACACTTCAAGGGCTGGGGATTGAATGTGATTCCCTCCCCTCTTGCTGGTGCTGTATCTAAAGTCAGACCCTTGTCCAGAAGGTCTGGAAGGGGCAACAGAGCCCCCTGGAGTTGCCCATTGCTGGGCAGGGAGATGCCAAGGGATTGGGTCCTCGTGCTTCTCCCCACTGCTATCTTGGCTTGAGGTGGAGGTGGGGAGGGGGGAGCTCAGTTATAAAGAAGACTCAAGGACAGGGCCTCTCCCTAGTGCCTGTTTCTGTGGGCACGGATCCCAGCTGTGCTGCCCAGCCCTCAGCATAGGGCGTTTGGGGGGCATGAGCCTGGAAAGGAGGAGGTTCTTCTGTGGAGGCTTCTTCTAGGGAGAGGGAACAAGCTTTGAAAACAGGGACTTTTTAGAATCTTTGCCTCCTTCCCACTTTAATCTGGGGCTCTCTCCTTCAGGGTTCACTCTCCTTCCCCTTGCCTGTTGCTGTCCCTGTGGGCAGCAAATCACTGGGTTCTTGAGCTGAAAAGAACCTTGGAGCACAGAATGTGAGAACACTGAAACAGAAAATGTTAAAGCTGGAAGGGGACTTGGAACATAAGGAAGTTAAAATAAAGAGTGATAGAATTAGAAATCACCTTAGAACAGGGGCTCTTACCTTGGCATGTTTTTAAAAATATTTTGATAACCATATTTCCATATAATTGGGCTCCTTTTTAATCCTATGGATTTTATTTTATGCATCTAAAAAACTTATTCTGAGAAGGGTTTCAAAAGCTTTCCTGCTCTACAACACAAAAACTTATGAGTCCTTGTTTTAGAACCGAAGACCTTAGAACATAGAATTTAGAGTTTGGAATTATCTAGTCCAATGTCCCAAGAACCCTAGAGACAACTTGAGTCTTTTGGTAGGAGGGAACCCAGTCAGTAAATCCTGGTGAACACCATTTACCAGTCCCAGCCTCTCAAGGCCAAATGATATGGTCCCAGGAGAGCCCGTGCCCTTGGCTTCCTCCTGCCTTCTGAAGCGACTCTAGTCCTTGACCTGGCTAAAACCTTGAGGGCATTGGATCCAAAAGACCCCTTTAAATGGTAGACCCGATCTGGCCCTATGTGCTTTTGCAGCAGGCTGCCACAGAGAGAGCTGAGAAGCCAGGGTGGGGCAAGGTTGGGGAGGGCAGGAGGAAACAAGGAAAGATGTTACTAATGCCAGCAGATGGACCCCCCCCCAAGGGAGAAAGCAGAAGAAGTGGAGATGTGGAGGGAGGTGGTAGGAGAGGGAGGGAGGAGAGGAGAGACAGTGTGGATGTGGAGGGAGAAGGAGGAAGAGAGAGACTGAGGAAAGAGGGAGGGAGGGAGAGAGAGCAGAGACAGAGGAGGGAGGGGAGAGAGACTGGGGAAAGAGAGATAGAGACAGATAGGAAGAAGAGGGGAAAAAGAGACCATGGAAAGAGGGGAGGGAGAGAGAGACAGAGAGGCAGTCACAGTATAATAGTGGTTGAAGGGCAAGATATAGCCAGGAGCAGGTGGTGAGAGGGAACCACAGGCAGATGAGGGGAGAGTAAGCAGCAGTGGGTAGATATATTATCCGGTAGGAGTGGTGATAAGAAAATCTATGTAGTCCTGGAGAAAAGAACCCCCCTCTTACCCTGGTCCCCCATGAGGAAAGCAATCTAGACAAATGAATGGTCCAGTGTTGGGGAGGGGAGGGGTGTGTGTGTGTGTGTGTGTGTGTGTGTGTGTGTGTGTGTGTGTGTGTGTGTGTGTGTGTGTGTTTGAAGTGTGGAGGAGAGAGGAGAAGTGGAACAAGCAAGCACTGGGGGACATTTAATTTCTGATCTGGCCCCAGGATATGGAGAAACCCCCTAGCCTCTCCCCAGATGCAGATTGAGAAAAAACAAGAAAAACTAAAACTAAGTTTGAGGGGATTTTTGGTGACTGTGGAGTCAAAGCCCCCTGAAGGCAGGACCTTGCCAGTTGTTGACATTCATGTGAATGTTGGGGGGAAGGTTAGATTTGGGGAGCATGGGGGTGGGGCAGGGCCTTTTGGGAGGAGAGTGGGTGGCCTTGTGGCCAAGCCTAGGGAAGCGGAGGTGGCCAGGGCCCCCCAGGGTGGGCGGGCTGGCAGGCTGGCAGGAGAGGGGAGGGGAATCAATGAGTCAGCCTTCCAGAAGCTCAGGAGAGAGGAGCAGAGCCAGACATGAGGCACAGTGCTGAGAGTACTGGCCTGGGGGTCAGGCAAGCGTTCTGGCAGTCACTTGTTATGTGACCTTGGACAAATCATCCCCCCTTCTTTGGGCCTCAATTTCCTCCTCAGTAAAATGAAGAGGTTGGATCAGATGAGTTCTTAAGGGCTCTTGCAGCCCTGGCAGTCTTCTGTTAGTGCTGACATTCTCATTCTATGCCCAAGAGGAGAGAAGGCAGGAGGGAAAATGAAGTGTGGGGGAGAGGAGCCTCTGGAGAAAGGCAGGGGGAGAGTCCATTGGAGACATCCCCCCCCCACTAGCCTTAGCAGTGCAGTCAAATGAAGCCAGGGTGAACTTTCCCTGGGGCTGGGTCCCCCAGGCTCAGCCTGGTCTCTGGCAGAAAGGCCCTGTCCTACTTTGAAGCTCCACCCTAGCCAGTCCCTTCCCAGGAACCTTAGTTTTCCTCATCTGTGCAAGTGGGTACAGAGTGGGACCTTCCTACAGGTTGCCTACAGGTGGTTGGGAACTGGGTCTCCAGCAGATGTGGGGTACAGGTGGGACCAAATAATTATAATCAGGGAAGAGAACAGCAAAAGTGCCAGCCACTGGATTTGGGGAAGTAAAGGTTACAAATTAGATGCCAAATCACCTCCTAGAATTCACTGGAATTCTGGAAGGATTGGGACCCAGGGTGCCTATATCCCTTGGATTTTTGAAGAGGGGTAAACTCCTAGACAGCCCAACTTCAGTAGAGGTCAGGGTCCATCAATTGGGATAGTGACCTTGGCTTCTAGGAAGCAGTGCTCAGGGCAACACTTAATACTGGTAATTTAAGGAAGGTAGGTAGGGACCTGAGTGTTTAGAATTATGGAATGTCAGATTTGGAAGGGAACCTTAAAATAGGGAATGTGGGAATGTGGAATGAGTGTCAGAATTGGGATGGAACTTAGAACACAGAATGTTAGAACTGGTTGGGTCTTTAAAACATGTCATGTCAGAGCTGGAAGGGCTCTTAGAACATAGAATGTCAGCTGGGAGGGCCTATAGAGCATAAAATTTTAGAACTGGGGGACCCTTAGAACATGGATTGTCAGATCAAAGAAGACCTTTAGTTCTAACATATTAGAACTGAAAATGACCTAAGAATAAAGAACTCTACAACTTAAAGGGGACTTTAGAATGCAGAATGTCAGAACTGGGGAAAAACCTTAGAATATAGAATGTTAGAACTGAGGTGGACCTTAGAATACAGAATGTTAGAGAGGGGAGAGACCATTCCAGTTGTCTCATTTTAGAGGCTCAAGGGAGAAGAAAAGCTTTGCCCTAGGTAATTTATCTGGGTTTATTGGACATCTGGGAGGTAGAACTCCCAAGTTTTGGATTTCAGGTAAAAGGTCGACTCCTTAGGAAGAGAGCTAGAGGTGTGAGGTCTCCCAGGCCTGGCCCCAGTCATATAACCCAAGGGGCAGCTGGGGTCAGGGTGGACCTAGGCAGGGCTGGAGGGCAGTACTGGCCAAGGCTGAACCTGGGGCTCCTCCCTGCTCTATATCTAACAGCAGGGCCCCCAGGGCTGATTTCAGGGGCCTGGCAAAAAGAGCCTTCTGAGTGAGCTGGGTAGGCATGGGTCTCGGCCAGGCTGGGAGCTCATCCAGTACCCTGGGAGAGGGGGCCTGCCACTTGTGCCCTCATGGACACTGGCACGGAGGTTTGGAAGCCTCAGGGCCAAACTGGAGAGCACCTCCAGTCTTCCCCCCCCCCCCTTCAAGAGTGAGAGGGGGTCCCCTGAGACCACAGAAAGGAGGGGAGGGGGCCCCCCAGTCCCCAGCTGACAGGAAGCACTTAGTCTCAGCCCCTCCCTCCCCTGAGGCCTGGGCTCCCCTGGTGCCCTCTCCTCCCAGGCGCCTCTGGGTCCTAATGCCTTCTCTCTACTCTGGCCACAGGCCCAGGGCTCACTGGTTCCTACTGAACCCCTCCCCTATCAGTCATGGGGGCCTTTGAGAAGAGGGACTCTAGTTAAGGCCTCTTCACAGAACCCCACCCCCTTACCCCCCAGGGGTTTGAATACTTCAGTTAGTTTTAGCTTCATCCCTCAGGCTCCCAGCCCTGATCTGTCCCCACCCCAACCCCCCCCACACACACATACAAACACACAGCCAACTCAGGGGTCCTTAGGGGGGAATCCTAGGAGGAGGGGCCTGCTCTGCAGCTGGCTTGGCCCCTCCATCCCCTCCCAGCCCAGCTGCCACTAAAGTTTCTAGAAGCTGCTACTCTGGCCCCAGCCCTGGCAGCTTCCCTCCCTCCAGCACCCCTCCCCCCCACCTGAGTATGGCCTGGGCCAGGAAGGGGACTCAACTTGACCACAGGGGAGGTGGCCACTGACATGTGCACACACACATACACACACACACACACACACACACACACACACACAAAATAATAGATAAGAGATGGAAGCTTGTGTGTGGACAGATGGATGGATGAACAGATGGACAGAGAGATACACACATACAGATGGAGGCAGATGGACATGGACAGAGAGAGACAGACAGAAATGGAGACTGACCAATAGATACATAGCAGACAGAAGAAACAGGCAGATGGACCAAGAGACAGACAGGCAGACAGGCAGAGACAAACACAGACAGGAACAGGCAAAGGCAGAGAGAGAGAGAGAGAGAGAGAGAGAGAGAGAGAGAGAGAGAGAGAAAGAAAAGAGAGAGAGAGAGAAGAGAGAGAGATGAAAGATTCAAAGATGTTCTCATCTTTTGCCTTTACCTCTCTGCTCCCTGATGCCTCTCCTCATATATCTGGGCCAGGAGCCTCTAAATTCCTAGGCCCAGGGTTCTTCTGTTTTCTTTTGAACTCTGGGTCAAGAGAAGGGGATGTACCCCCTCCAGCCCCCCAATACTACTCTTAGTCACGTTGTTCTTATTAAGATCATGGTGCTGAGCAAGGCCATACTGAGATATGAAGAGAAAGACAGTGGCATAAACATACCAGGTCCCTCCCCTTAGCCAGTTATGTTCTCATCCACACACTTGTCATACAAACTATACAAATGTCCTGATATTCTCTCTCTCTCTCTCTCTCTCTCTCTCTCTCCCTCCCTCTCTCTCTCTCTCCCTCCCTCTCCCCCTCCCTCCCTCCCCTCTCCCCTCCTACCTCCCTCTCTGCTTTTCTCTTTCTTTTCCCTTCCTCTTTGTCTCTCTGTCTCTGTATCTCTCTCCTCTCCCTCCCCCACTTTCTGTCTCTCTCCCTCTCTTTGTCTGTCTGACTGACACACACACACACACACACACACACACACACACACACACAGACAGAGTTTTAAACACCTTTCTCTTTTCCATTTAGGCTGAGAGACACATCTAGTACCTTTCTGCTCAACTACCCAAAACATATTCACTCACAAACACTCTGACCCCTTGTGCGCACATGTCCATACAACCCTTGTGTCACACACACTTTTGTCACACCCACAGAGTTTGTCTCTCACTTAAACATAGTCTCACACCTCCATACATACACACACTTGTGGATGTGCATATATTCTTATGTCTCAGACAGACTTCCCATGACATAGATATAACATCTTATCTCTCACACACATTATCTTATCATAGGAATACTTTACTTTAGACACACACACACACACACACACACACACACACACACACAGAGTGTTCAGGACTGATGAGAAGCCACTTGGTTATAGGGCAGAGCCCTAGAGTGTGTTTCTGGGAAGAAGTTAAAAGATTTGGGTGGGTAAAGGTGCTGTCCATAGAACTGGACATCCAATTGGGAGGGGAATTATGGGGGAAGACCCCATCCACAGGTTGGGGCCCCTAGGGAGGCCAGAACCTAGGCCAGCTACACAGGAAGAGGCTGATAGACTGGGTAGAGAAAGAGGGGGAAAAAATTTACACATTTCCCCCTCCCCCTTCCTCAGAGGGGTCTGGGGGGAGGAGGGCACAGCACATGAGTGAGAAGACTATAGAAGTCTGACATGCATACATAGACATAGACAAAATGCTGATCCCTACCATCTTAGCTGTCACCCCCTCATCCCAATCCTGAGGCTGGGGGCCCAGGAGCTGACCTAAAGACTCCCTCCTCCTACTGCCTTCTCTTCCCCAGAAGGCCTCTGACCCCAAAGCCCCAGGAAACTGGATGCCTGGCTGGCTCCCCCCACCACCATCCTTGTGCTTCATGTGCCCCCACTCCTCTCTTCTGCCTGGCGTCAGTGGTTTCTGAGGAGCTGAGAACAATTCACAAGGCCTGTTTTCATGCCCCCCACCACCACCTCCCTCCTTGCCTGTGATGCTTCAAACATAGCAATGCCCTAAAGGCAGCAAGGAGGCTGCTCTCTCCACCACTAAATATCTGAAGGCAGATGGGTGGGCTGGAATCTGCTCCCGCCCCCCCCCCCGCCCCCCCAGGGAGCCAGCAAGGAAGAGAGGAGGAGGGAGCTCTTCTCGGGCCCTGGGCACAGACAGATGGACCTGGGCCTGTTTTTTCTCCCTCCTCCCAAACTCTGGGCCAGGCTTAAGAGAGGCCTGTTCCTTGCAAATGAAGCATCTCTGACATTTCCTTCCCCCAACTCATGGGAAATACCCCCCATCAGCTTACACACCTTGCAGCTCCATCCCCAACAGGCCTCAGTTTCTGCAAACTTAACCCCCTACCCCCTCCACTCACTATCTGCTGAATTACCTCCAACTGCATGGGTACCCCAAGCACCCCCATCTCAGTTGTTACTGTTCCAACTCCCTACACACCCCAAATATATACTAACACACATCTCCATGTTCCCTGTTCTTCCCTATAAACACTTTCATCACTCATCCCCAATACAACTCTGTAGCCCTTGGCAGCCACCCCAAACACAAAGGTTCCCCATAGCCAGTCCTTCATCCAGACCCTTCAGAAACCCATTTGCACCTCCAGAAACACCTTCCCTTACACACACACACACACACACACACACACACACACACACACACACAATACAGGTGTGAGGATATTCTGGTGGGAAGTTTCAGAGGCTGTCATGGTGGGTGGAGTCATGACTTCTCCCTCCAGGCCCCCCAGACCTTCCTGTAAGAAATCCCTAAAACCTGCTGATCCACTCATCTTTACACAGAAATTGCCTACTACCCAACAATGCCTCCAGATATACAAACAGATTGTCTATAGTCCCCTACATACACTTTCTCAAAAATACACTCCTCTTCCCTCCCCTTTCTCATTTTCCCCTCATCCCTAGTCTTTTTTATTTCACCCACATCTCCTTTCCCATCCAACCCTCTTTCTCTGGGACATGGTACCCACCATGGCACAGATGGCTCCAGCCTCTCTGTCTCTCTGTTTTCCCACTTCCCTGAGCCCCCTCTTAGCTGGAGCTCTTCTCTCCCCTTCCCTCCCAGGCAGGCTCTGGCATTCCTTGACACTGAAACCCTACTCTGGGACAGTGAAGTTTGGGTCTGTCCAGTCTCTGAACAAATAACTGTGTCATTCTGTGACCAATCTCCCTCAACCTTGCCTGTTGGGATAGATTCTTGAGGAAGACTAGGGGGCAGCAAGACAACTTCCCTGGGCATGATCTCAAAGCACCTTATCTCAAGCAGTAGGGCTTGGACTGTAGTAGCTTGGAAGAAGGGGGACCAAGAAGAAAATGGTTACCTGAAGACCCAAAAGTTGAATGACCATAGGAGGCTCATCTGAAAAAGTGATCTCCTGGGGTATTCACCTTGGAAATTCAGTAATGAATGAATGGCCGGATCCAGGAGAGCCAGAAGGAGAGATTGGGGAAGGGGGCCTCCACCCCTCTGGAGCTGAGCAGGGAGGGCTGAAGATCCTGGCCTTCTTCCCTCCCCCCCCCAACTCCCCAGAATGGAAGTGCATTCCCGACAGTGAAGGTTACTCTAATAGATGCATTATTTTAAAGGAATCTCCGCCATCTGTTCCACCCCCTAATTATGAATGCACAGAAACTGCCTCAGCCCCTGCAAGGAGAGAAGAGTGATTTAAAGGCCTGGGTGGGGGCTGCTGCTTCCTGCATCTGGGGTGGGGTGGGGGGGTGTAGAATATCCTTTGGCATGACCAAAGGCCCCCCCCCATCCTAATTCATCCCTGGCCCAAATTTATATCTTCAGAACCCTTGGATGAGTTTAGGGTTTCCTTAAGCCCTGTTCATCACTGCTGCCCCATGAGGTCCAAATGAGGAGGGCAGTGGATTGACTTGGAGGGATTAGTGGGGAGACTAAAACAAGTAGTCCAGGGACCCCAACTGGGCTTGGAGGTGCTATAGGGAACAAGGACATGTGCTATTTCCTCTGTCTGGCAAGGCCCCCTTGTCTCTCACCCCCCCCCCAAGCTCTGGGGAAGTGAGGCTCCATTAGGGGCCTTGAAAAATTTAGTGACATTGATTGTATCTCTCTGGCCAGCCTTCCAGGCCCCAGGGAGCAGTGGGCACAGCGCCTGGCCCTAGCATCACCCCCTCCCCTCAGCAGAGGATGGGAGAATCAGAGAAAAGGGGAGCAGAAAAGAGCCAGGCTTAGGGAGAAGACCATACATTGAAAGACTCTCTTTGGGCATAAACCTTTGCCCTGCCCTGGAAGCGGGACCTCTCAGCCATAGGCTCACTTGTATGGCCCAGTTTGTAAGCTGATTTAATGTGGAGTACTAACACTTTGATGGACATGCATATACATATCCATATGTGTGTGTGTGTGTGTGTGTGTGTGTATGTGTATGTATGACTATTTCAGCTACAGACCTTTGGGTAGCTGGGAACAACTGCAATCCACTGATAATCCTAGAGTAGGATGGGGTGGGGGCTTTGTGGATGCATAGATGGAGTCAGAGCATCCCTTGGAAGGTTCTGAATTAGGGGAAGGGGGCAGCCATCACCAGGGATAGGTGATTGAAGTCTAAAGGGGCAGAGACCATCTGGCCTACCTGAGGTAGAGGGAGAGGGATGGGGGCGGTGGCAGTGAGGAGGGGGGAGAGGATGCCCAGAGCCTGGCCTTGGCCGTGCCCATCTGCCCGTGGGCGGCAGGCCCCAGCTCGGCGGGCAGACTGCAGCAGATGCAAGAGCACTGCAGGGAGAGGGAGCGAGGTTGGGTTGGAGGAATTTTAAAGATTGCTGTAGGCGGAGGGTCTCCGACCCCCCTGTGGAGATGGGCAGTCATGCAGAAGTAATCCTGTGGCTTGCTGCCTGCCTGGAGGAGAAGAGAGGAGAGCAGTTGGGGTGGGGAGGGGAGTGGGGCAGGGAGGCCTCACTCAGCCAGTCTAGGAGAAAACCCAAGGAGGGGAGACCCTGACCTTGTATATGCTGAGAGACCCCAAGTATCACTGACCCATAGGCAGGAAGAGCCAGGGAGGCAGGAAGTGGGGGCAGCTCCAGCTCCTCTGTCCTCATGGAGGTAATGAAGGATTCAGAGACCTGTTTCCTAAGACCTTCCAGACCCAGAATGAATGACCAGATGGGGATTGTGGGTTTACCAAGGAGAGGGCAGTCTGGGGAGGGGGAGGGAGAGGAAGGGGGCTCTCATGGAAGGGGCCAGAGTTCTTGCCTTAGGGAGAAAAGAAATGCTGACCTATCCCTCTTCCTCTTCTCCCTTTCCTGTGCCCTTGACTGGCACATGCCCCCACCCAGCCCTTTGGCTCTGGAGGGACTGGGTCTGCAAGAGTGACCAGGGCAGGAACATGGCAGCTGTTGCTCATTCTCAGTTTTATAAATAATGCAACATGAAGATGCAGACCCTGGGGATCTGTTCACAGGAGCCTCAGGAAGGTTGGGGGGGGCCACCCAGGCCCAGTCACCTTGGGGTGGAAGAGATTACAGCATAATCATTCAAGCCAGAGTCATCAGGGTTGATTCCATAAGGGAACTTCCCCCCTCCCCTCCCTGCTTCCCCAATCTACCTATTCCTTCCTTCTGTGTGACCTTGGACTAGTAGCACTCCCTCTCTGGGCTGAGGGGAGAAAGAGAAGAAAGGAGGGGAGAAATGAGGCAGGGATGTGTGTCTGTGTGTGTGTGTGTGTAACCAAATAATTGGTGGCTGGCTAAGCCAATTCTAGGTCACACTCTTAACACCACCACCCCACCAGCACCATTGAAATGAATTTCCACTGGCTTGTACAGCTTCTAGGGTCAGGGCTGAGGAGGTGCTGGGGTGGGGGGGGAGATGGAGTGGGGTCCTTTCTATCTCTTGCCCTCATTCCTACTTGGCTCCCCCTCCAGCTCAACCCCTGACCTCTCTAGTTCTGAATGGGGGTTGGGGAATGAAGGTTGCTATGGTGATGCTGCAGATCCCTGGGGTGCTCCCCAGTCCTCTCCTCCCCTCTGGCCACTGTCTCCTTCCTCCCTCTGAACTTGCCCCATTTTTTTCCTTGTTTCTTACTGGTGCCAGTGGGGTTTGCCAGATGTCTCTGACATGGGGCTGGTGACAGGCGGTCGGGGTGAAATGCTAGTTGGGTGACAGGCGGTTTGGGTGACATGCTGGGCAGTTGACAGGTGGTGCAGGCACTAGACACACTGGGTGGGTGACAGGGTTTGATGCCTGTGGGGGGTGGCAATTGGTGTTGGTGGCAAGCAGCAATGGTGCAATCCAGCTGGCATTCTATCCCAGCATGCCCCACCCCTCCCTGAACCTGGCTGTCTGGGGGCTCCAGGCTCCAGGCTAAGATACTAATGAGGCTCATTAAAAGTAGAGGTGAAGGTGTCGAGGGTCCAGGGGTGTCCCAGGGAACCTATAACAAGAGGCTGATGAGTCAGAGAAGCATCTAGGGAAGAAAGGCAGCATGGTTGGGAAGAAAGGCAGCATGGTTGGGAAGGGGTTGATGAGGCAGCCCCTGAGCCAAGAATTGGACATCCTGCCTCCCGACCACTACCCTGATGGTGCCCCTTTGGTGCCCTGTGGTCTTCCTGGAACCCTGACTACTTCTCACCCTTTTTTGTCTGTCCACTGCTCTTTCTGGCTGCCAAGATTGCTGCCTTCCCTGGGGTTTGCACACAGCTCTGGTTAAAAGTGGATTGTGTGTGCTCAGCCCTCATGGCCCACTTGCCTAACAGCCCGAGACCTAGGAGAAGTAGAAGAGGGAGCTGTCACTTCCCCCTCCCTCCAGCTGCTCCCTTTGGGAGGGGGCCTAGGATTTGATACCACATGGGCAGGCCTTGGCACCAACTAACCTTCCCTTCTGGGTGATGGAAGGATGCTCCTGTCCTTCCCTACCCTCCTATTACAGTCCTTGGCCATTGCCTCCTCTTAACCCAATTCTGACCTTTCAGATCCTCCTAGACAATCAGAATATAGTATTAAAGTATTAGAACATAGCCTATCAGAGCTAGAAGGGGGTCTTAGAAACCAGCCAGTCTGTAGTTCCCTGAGTTTATAAAAAATGGGAAAACTGAGGAATAGAAAGTCAGCGTTTATTAAGTGTTAACTGTATACAGAAACACTGTCCTATCAAAGGAAAAGGGGAAGGGAATATATATTTCAATCATACCTGCTGTACTAAGCATTTTACAAATATGATCTCATTTGATCCTCACAACAATCCTGAGAGGTTAAGTGCTGTTATTATCCATATTTTACAATTGGGGAAACTGAAGCCAAGAGAGATTAAGTGACTTCCCCCAGGGCCACATAGC
This sequence comes from Macrotis lagotis, assembly GCF_037893015.1. Taxonomy (NCBI): domain Eukaryota; kingdom Metazoa; phylum Chordata; class Mammalia; order Peramelemorphia; family Peramelidae; genus Macrotis; species Macrotis lagotis. The sequence goes on from NC_133658.1 coordinate 863,472,579, forward strand.
TAAAAAACAGTCAGATTTGACCCTGTCTTCCTGACTCCAGACCCAGTGTCCTATCCACTACAGCACCTAGCTGCTTCTCTCTGCTAGGGAAGATCTGTATTTTAGATAAAACACAAGATCTGCCCTCTTGGACAGGTCATTCAGCAAATTAATAACAGAATCAAGAGTAGAATTGAGGTGTCCTCTCTCCTCATGCAGCCCCTGAACTTGAGGATGCCATATTCTCATGGATCCAAGAACTCCCAACCCACCCCTAAGATGCCTTGTGCCCCCTCCTGCCCTCTCACAGCCCATGCCACCTTCTCTGTGATGGAGGTCCAGTGAAAAGAATGCTGGCTCCTGAGCAGAGAACTTCACTTTCCCTCATGTGACCTTGGGCCTCAGTTTCTTCTTCTATAAAATGAGAGGCTTGCACTAGATGTCCTCTGAGGTTCCTTCCACCTTGAAATCTATTATCCTAAGTCACTGGTGCAGAAAGACCCTGTTCTCCCTGCCCCCAGTGAACAAATAGGGACAAGTCACTCCCTTCAGTCTGGGCTTCCAGCACTAACAAATAAGGCCATAGAGGCCCCAGAAGAACTTCCTCCTGACCCAAATCCTAAGAGCTGCCCCCTGGGGACCAAGCTGGAAAGAGGGCTGAGGTGGGGAAAGAAGGGACCTAGTTCATTTATAACTGATTAATAGATGTGTGTTGATTGATTGATTGATTGTGGGGGTAGGAGATTATTGGGGACATCCAAGGATAGTTGGAGGGGCCTGTTGGATAGGAAGAATTAGAATCAGAATTGTAGAATGTTAGAACTGGACAGGATCTTGCTATCAGCTGGAAGGTCTCTTAAAACAAAGAATATGAGAGTAAGAAGGGTCCCTAGAACACAGAATGTCAGAACTGGGAGGGTCCTTAAACAGAGAATGTCTGAGTAAGGAGGGTCCTCAGAACAGTGAATATCAGAGTAGGGAAGGCTCTTAGAACACAAAATGTGAGAGCTGAGAAAACCTTTAGAACTTAGTAGATCATTCTAATTAGAAATTGTCTAGACCCAACCTTCTGATTTTACAAATGAGAAAAATGAGATGCAGAGAGAGAGAGACTTAGCCAAGGTCACACAGGGAGTAACTGACAGAATGAGTAGGGGAGATGGTTTAAGGTCTCTGGTATCGAGATGCTCTTGGGGAGGCACAGAATGGCAGCATTTATAAGTGGATATGGGGGGTATAATTTCTGACTAAGAGCTTCTGCCTTAGCTCTTGGTGGGGGATAGAAAAGGTCTCTGTATTTAGATGTCCATCTCTGCATTTCTCCTCAATTCCCACAATGATGGCTCAGGGCCCAGCCCGCCATCATGGTGGTCACTCCCACCAATGTAACCTGATGGGGTGGAAATTACCCCAGCAACAGCTGATGGATGGGAAGGGACCCTCCTCATTGGCTGAGAGCCATAGATGCTCAGAATGGCCCTGGCAGAGTTGGAACAGCCAAGGCTGGGGGTGTTGTCAGGTAGAGTAGGGGGAGACTCAGAGAAGAAATTTAAGGGAAAAGAATTAGTCTCATAAATCTTGGAGTGACTCTGCTTCCCTTCCCCCACATTCATGACTTCTCACCAAACCTGATCCCCCAGTGCTCCTAGGTCACTGTGTTGGGGTGGTACCATGGGGGGTGGTTGTGGGTAGAGGTTGTGACTTGGAGTCTGGGCCCTCATAGTTGGGTTAGGGCTGTTCTCAGGACTTTCTTATATTCTTCCCCTTTCTCTCCTCCATCTAGTGCCTTTCCTCCTTGCCCCACCTAAGCCCCATCTTCTATGGATAGGTTGGAAACTCCTGATTAATGTCAACTTTGCCCTTCCTTTTCTGCTTTCTGTATATAAGAGGTCAGGGGAGATGAAGTCCTGGAATTCAGGAAGTCCAGATTCCTATAGTCTGTCTCTGCCATATCAATGGGAGGAGAGAAAAAAAGCAGCTGCCTCAGTTTCCTCAGCTTTGACCTGTGGGCAAAACAACCCTTTATTCCCACCCTCAGCCTCTTCTGTGACTAGGGTGGGTACAGAGTGCCCTGAGTGAGGCAGTGGGGCTCAAGGGAAAACTCACTGCCTTCCTGCCCTCAGGGAGCCCTGCTTGGAGAGAAAGAGTCTGTATATGATCCCAGACCTCAGTAATAGGCTAATCTCTTCATTGCTGAGGTGGCAGAATCATGAAGTTTTCACTGCTGCTTGGGAGCTGATCAGGGACAGCTCACTAGTGGAGGGGGTTGAACAGACTTCTTGGGGGAAAGGGGGTGAGGAAAAGGGGGGGCATGAGAATTAACTGGGGAATGGGTTAGCTGTTGCCAGGAAGTTTCAGGTGGGAAAGAGCCATTTGAAAGGCTTCATGGGGTGGGGTCCTGAAAGCTTCAAGGTTGTGATTTCCCTCAAGAACAGATACTGGAGTGTTCTAGGAGTCATTCTAATAAAGACCCACTAAAACAGGGCTCCCCTCTCTTTCCCTCTTGATATTACCCTCCCATGGACAGTGCAGAGCTGCCCAGGCCAGGGAACCCAAGAGCCCAGGGGAGGGGGCGGGTCCCCAGTGGGCAGGGGGCGGGTCCCCAACGGGCACCCTGCCAAAGCCCACAGACTGATCACTAGGAATTCTTGTTGCTGAGAGATGGAAAATCCCGTTGGCTTGGAACTCATCCCTTCCCTCTGGGAGAGGGGAGGGAACCTGGGGGAAAGATTCCTTCCTGCCCCCCCCTTTTCTCCCCACCCTTCACCCTTCCATCCCCCTACTCAGCTGCCACCACCCCCCCCAGTCACTGGGCAGTGCCTGCCCCAAGGGTGATTCTTGGGTGGGTGGAACCACACTGAGGTAGCTGGGAGTGGGCATTTTGCCCAGGGATATTTTGCTCACCAGTGATGAGAGTGGGGGCACAAACAGAGAACCCAGGCTGAGGGGCCACAGAATGGGGAAATACAAGCTAAGGTGGGGGAAGGGAACCTCAATGGGGAAGGACACTGGAGTCTCAAGGTCTCAATGGTCCTCCAGGCCTGTTTTCACAAGCCCTGGGGCTGGAATGGGGCCAGGGCTTGGGCGGTGATTGGTCTGGGTAGACTGCCACTGTGCCCATAGGAGTAGGGGGTACCCATGGAAGGGGCTTATGGCCAGAGAGGGTGGAGCCTTAGCCATCTCTTCCTGGGCCCTGTTCCTGGCTGGAGGACCTCCTCCTGGTGGCCCTGGCTCATGGCTAGGAGTTTGTTCTCTCTCCTTGGACAGGAAGACGAATGATTCCATTACGGGAGCGTGATTTTATTCCACGTGTCAGGGAGTCTGAGATTAACTTGCTCACCAGTCTGTGACAAAACCTCGCATGCACACACACACACACACACACACACACACACACTCTTAGACAAAGACACCCAGGCACATACCCACAGAGACACAGAGACAGAGTCCTTCCATTACAGGTCTGGGGCAGACCATCCTAATGTGAGGCCTCCTTTTCCCAGCCTCTAATCTGGAATCTGGAACCAGGGAAGGCCCAGGAGGAAGAATCTGCTCCCCTGTTCTCAAATCCCTAGTCCAGGGTGAGCCACACCTAGCAGTCAGCCCCTTACTGAGAGACCTTTTAGTCATACTTTCAGCTGACCCTTTTCTCCTCCCTTTTTCTATTCATACACAGCTACTAAGGCTTTCTTCCCATATGTTCCCCCCCCTTTCTACTCCTCTCTCTCTCTCTCTCTCTCTCTCTCTCTCTCTCTCTCTCTCTCTCTCTCTCTCTCTCTTTTTCTCTCTTTCACACTCAGAAAACCCACACCCTTTTTTAAGCACATTCTCTCATGTGTACTCCCACTCTCATATACACTTACATGGTTGGGCAAACACTAGCATAAAGGAAGAATCCTGGAGTATCTCCCCACATTTCCCTTGGCCCTTTCCTGCTCAGTATACCCCCCTGGGACACTTCACCCAGTTATTCCTTTCAGGCTCCTCCCTTCCATCCTTACTAAGCTTCCCTCCTACAGTAGAGGGGAAGGGATGGGAAGGGAAGGAACTTCCCAATTGTCTGAGGAAGGACACACTTATAACTCAGAATCAAAGCTGATCTAGTTACCTGCATATGAATCACCTTCCTCACCCAAGCTCTGTACCCCACCCCCCATCTGGACTCTCAGTCACCCCAATTTGCCCATCCTTTGGGAAGCTTTCAGGTAGAGAGATGCAGTCCAATTCAATCCTTAGTAGTGTTTGAGTAAGGTAGAGAACAGGGCTTTGGATGCCTCATGTCCCAATAAAAGGGATTCTAGAGGGGAGGAGAGCAGGAAATGAAGAGAGGGTTGGGGAAAATTCTCTGAAGAATCTTCACCTTTCCAGGGTTGAGGCAGAGAGTTCTTCCATATCACCACCTACCTGGGACACCAGAATGCCTTCTAAGCAGTCTCCCTGCCCCAGTTCATCCTCCAAAGGCTGCCAAATTATTCTTCCTAAAGAACAGTTCTGACTAGACACTTCCTTTCTTAAATTTTCCATTGACTATTGTAAAATTCAACAGAGTCTATCAACAGATATTTATTAAACTCCTGTTAGGCTATATTAGAGTCCAGTCCCCCTAACCTCAAATTCAATGACCACCATAGTCTGATTCCAGCTAGACTCTCTGGTCAAATCTCCCACAACTCCCCTCTTCACCAGACCTCTGCTCCAATTAGGACAATTTCCTAACATACCCTTCAGTTTCCAACTTTTGCTTGTACCATTCTTTTCTCCTTTCTTCTTTCATCTCCAAAACTTTTAGGAAATCTTCCTTGACCCCCATAGCACACTTGCAAATCTGGAAGAAATGACTTTAAAGGTCATTTGTTCCAACCCCAACCCGAATAGTAATATCCTTCATGACATCCCTGGCTAAACTAAGATGGAACCTTTACTTGCCATGTCTAGGTTTCAGAAATGCTTTCCATTCATTATTTCATTCAATTCTCACAATAATCCTGTGCAGTAAATATTTTAGGAATGCTGTCCCCATTTTACATATGAAAAGCAGTCTCAGGGAGATAAGGTATGACTTGTGGTCCCAGTTAGTGACAAGGACAGGATTTGAACCTAAGTCTCTCCTGACTTTTAATTCTCTTCTGCCACCCTGGGCTACCTGTCCAGAAGTCTTCTAGCCTCTACTTGAGGACCTCCAGGAGTAGAGAACTCATTACCCTCAATGGCAACTCTTTTCTACATTTGACTAGCTCTCATCTTTAGGAAGCGCTTTTTTTCCTTTTTTTCAAATTCTCTCTGGCACTTTTTTTCTTTCCTCTGATCTTCCCACCTGTACTCTGTACTTCCTTGTGGGCCCTGAGCATAGATGGTGATTGGTTGGTTCTTGCCCTTCTTTATAAAAGACGACCAAAATGACATCATTATGTTAGTTTGTCCAACTGTGGCTGATCAAACCAAGATGAGCTTGGAATGCTCTACTAAAGGTCCGACACAAATAGTCCATGTGAACACCTATCTTTCTAAACTTAGGCTTACATATCTTATGTTTTCTATGAGTGCTTCAATTCTGCCTTTTCTCTCTCTCTCTCTCTCTCTCTATATATATATATATATACACCATTAAGTGTTGAGCCTATGGCCAACCCTCAGCCAACCACACACTAAGTCAGTCATTTTTATTACCCTGTGTCCCAGATCAAATTGTGCACTTCTTGATGGCAGGAATTAGCCTACCATTACTTTCTCCCACAGTGTCTAGAACAGAATTGTTCACAAACCAGATATATATTAGAAAGGGCTTTGGAATGAGAATCAGGAGGCTGGAGTTTCAGACTTGATCCTGAGTGTAGACACTGGGTTCAGAAAGACCTAAATTCAAATTGGACCTTAGACACATACCAGCTGTGAATTCGTTTTAACCTTTGTTTGCCTCAGTTTCCCCGTCTGTAAAATGGGAACAATAATAGCAGAGTTTTTGTGAGGATTAAATGAGATACTATTTGTAAAGCTCTTTTCAAACCTCAAAGCACCATGGAAATGCTAATTATCAGTTAATGGTTCTGGGTCTTGGTCGAATCATTAAAATGATGGCATTTGGGGGCCGCTAGGTGGTGTAGGGGATAAAGCAGCTGCCTTGGAGTCAGGAGTACCTGGGTTCAAATCCAATCTCGGACACTTAATAATTACCTAGCTGTGTGGCCTTGGGCAAGCCACTTAACCCCATTTCACTTGCAAAAACCTTAAAAAAAAAAAGAAAAAAAAGAAAATGATGGCATTGGGCTAACTGGCCTCTTCCATTTTTGTCAGAAGATTGTAAGCTCCTTGAAGGTAGGAAGTGTTTGACTTTTTGTCTTTATATTCCAAGCATGGTTAACTCCATGCTTAATACATTTTTGGTGAATCAAAGTCTTATTCTAAAATTCCTTCTAGTTTTAGTCTCCAATTATGCTAATTCACTTTTCTGTAGTTTTTATGATTTATCAAATACTTTCCTCATAACCACCCTGAGCTATTTTAGATATCCCTGAGTTTCTTTACTAGATGGTTCTGTGTTCTTTGAGTGGATGGATGAATGGATGGACTAATTTGCCTAATGTGTGAAGAGAGAGGTTCTTTGGAATCTTCCTCAAAAAATATGGGGTATGGGGAAGTAGAGATCCCATCCTCATTTCTCACCTCCTTTTTTTTTTTGTCTCTGCTGTCCTGGATGGAGGGAGGATAGGGAGCAGCAAGGAGGGTCCAGGTTCTGGACCAAAACAACTTCAAAAGGGTTGGATAAGCTTGGATCCCTGGTTAGTTTAATAAAGAGGCCTAACAAGAAAGGTGATGAGAAGGGGATTTTATCTGAGTCCAAATACTGTCCTTCCTTTCTGTATTCTTCATTCTGTCCCTCCTCTCTTCCCTACCTCCCCTTCTCAGAGCAGAGATTTGGGTCAAGCTGTTCTTCCAGGAGGTAGAAGCCACCATGACAGAATTGCTCATGTCCCTGTGATAGAATTGACTAAAATACTCAACATGGATTCTGAAATGAAAGGGTTAACTCAGTGTTCTGGACTTTATCATTTAACTAGCAGGATGACTGTAGAAAAGTCATTGTACCTCTTAGTTTTTTTCCCTTGGAAAATGTATGTGGTGGGGGGAGGGTGGTTAGCTTCAGTCTCTCAAGTCTCCTCTAGGCTTGGCACTCTATGTTCACAGACTCTGAGACTTCAAAAGTTATCCCCCCCACTTTTCTAGCTTTCATCGTTCTAAGGTACTTCCCAGCTCTGATAATGACATTTATCTGTGTTTGGGGGTGGAGGGGTGTTGTGTGGTGACAGAAACAAGCCCCACCTTTGGAGCTGCCTTGGGACTCCCAAGGTCCTACCCCTGCCCCACCCCTCCCCAGTTAGGGAAAAGGATTGGTTAACAACAGCTTGATGGGGGTGGGGAACCCAGAGGCAGAAACCCAGAGTTTCCAGGAGGCCCATCTGTGGTATATACATTCACTCCTGGCCCATTCCCTAAGGATTTCCCTGAAGTTGTTCAGATGTTCATGGAGGAGAGGAGCCAAGTGTCTGCTGTAGGGGCTGGGGTGGGGGGGCTGGGTCTAGGAGACCAGCAGAACTTGGGAGATTTGAGGTGAGGTCATTCTTCCCCAAAAAACTGTTAAGGAGTCAGAAGCTGAAGAAGGTGTGTGGGGGGGAGTTAAGATTGGAAGGTAGGGCATTTCCGGGGGCTGCCTCTGGGTCCTGTAGTTTCCAATTAGTCCTTGAAATAGCTCACCTGTGAGGTGGGGCTGGTTGGGAATTAATTTCCTGTGCTATTTTAATTTTGCTGTATTTAATTTGCTGTTTATTTTAATTAATTAATGGTGGGTAATCGCCTTCCAAGCATCTTGCTGTTTCTCTTCTATCTTCCTTTGGGGTGGGGGAAAACTTGGGGGTGCTGATTGCTAGACTGGGGGAGATGACCTTGACTACCTTACCCACTCCCACACTCTGCCCCTTCATAGTTTTCAGATCTTCTGTATCATCCTCAATGGTGCCCCCTATGCTCCCCAACCTCAGAATTTAATTTGATTTAGGTGTGGGTGATAGAAAAAAAATAAGCTCTAAAGAGTCCCTGCTCTCAAGGATTCTCAGGGATGATCAACAAGTAAACAGGAAAGCAAATATAAAATTCATATAAAGTGGGGGTTTTTTTGAAGAGAGGGGGGGCATTAGCCTCTAAGGAAGCTGGCAAAGGTCCCTTGTGGGAGGTGGCCTGTGAGATGAGCCTTGACGGGAACGAAGTGTTCCAAGAGATGGTAAGGACGAAGGGCATTCCAGGCAGGAGCCTCAGCCAATGCAAAAGTATGGAGACAGGAGATGGAAAGTTGAATGAATGCTGGGGAGCAAGTCAACCAGTTTGACTAGAACATAACATGTAAGATATGTAATCAACTTGGAAGGATAGATTGGAACCATATTGTAAATGGCTTTTGTCCTATGCTCCCTGAACTTGAGTTTCCATCCTATCACCTTAATCTGCTTTTTGCCCTAGCACCATCCTGAAGCGTGTCAGTTACCATGGCAATGGGGAAGGGAGCATCCAGATCCTTCTGTATGAGGTAGTGTGTCAAGAATACTGAACTGGAAATCAGAGCACCCGGGTTCCATTTTTAGTTGTGGCATTCACCGACTATGCAACCTTGGCCTTAGTCCCCACATCTGCAAAATGGGGGAGAATCCTCACAATGCTTTTTAGGATCAAATAAAATAATAGATGTAAACAGCTTTGTAATTATCAATTGCTCTATAAATGGAAGCTCTTGAAATTATTATTATCATTTTGGTTATATCCTTTGACCCCTGGAGGGTCTTGACTTGGCAGGGCTTTGGGACAGAAATGGGAACATATGAATTAGAAGGGGAAATAAAGGGGAAACATATCAAGCTTTAATCTCCCCACATAAATCTCAACCACCAACACTACCATTCTACCTCCTGAGTGTGATTTCAGGTCTCTGCCAGTTTTAAATCAGATGAATATGATCCAGAAAGGGTTAACAGCCTGGAAGGAGCAGAGGGGAAGTGGCTTGGAGATGGGAGGAGGAGAGGAATAGGTCAGAGGACAGTGGGGGCCAGGAAGTGGGGGCCTCTGTTTCTGTGGGGAGGGGGGAGGAGGATGTGGGCTGAAGAGGAGGAATGAGGGGAGAGAAGGGACTGGGAGAAGCCAGGACACATGGTGGCCCACACACTACCCTCCCCCTCCCATGTGTTCAAGCCTCTTCCCTGCCTGGTGCTCATGCCTGCATTTGCCCAGGCCACCGCCTATATTTGGCCATCTGGGCGTCCTTTGTCTCTGTCAGTGTGTCTGTCTGGGCCTGAGAACCAGACTGAGGCCTGTAAGGGGTCCAGAGGAGGCCTGACTCAGGGCTTGTGGGTAAGAATTAGACAGAACCTTGTCAGGCAGGAGCCATAGGCAGGAGGAGACGGGGCTCCTGCCATCAGAGATCCCTGGTCTGGAGTGGGAGGCATGGCCCCTGCCCTTGGAGATCCGCCAGGCCTGAGAGAGACAGTCCTTGTCCTCAGAGAATCCCTGGTCTGGGGAGAGAAACAGACCAGAGCCTGCCTGGAGAATGATTGGAGTTGGGGTGCTGGATTGAACCTTGTTTTTTGGAAATTGGTTAACAAGCAAGTCTTTTGAGAGCCTTTTCTGTGTTTAGCCCCCATGCTAGTTGGAGATATGGGGAGGGCAGATAGAGGGAATATAGAAGAAATATGAGACAGCAGCCTTATACCTCTCCTGATCTAGCTCCCACAGTCCAGGTGGGTAGACCAGACCAAAGCAGGTGAGAGGGTAAAGAATACAAGAGCTAGCTAGCATAGATCTCCTAGGCTTACTGAAATTTGTCTTAAATAAAAGCCTACCATGCATTCCAGCCCCTGCACCCCCATCTCTCACCTGGGCTATTGCAATAGTCCCTTAATTGATCTCCTTGCTTCAAGTCTCTCCCTACACCCATCCATCCTCCACTTAGTTGCCAAGGTGATTTTCCTGAAGGGCAGATCTGACAACGACACTCTCCTCCTTAATAAATTCCAGTAGCTCCCTATTACTTCAAGGAACATACATAAAAGTTCTCTTTAAAGATCTTCACCCCAACTGGTAGTTTAGACCAACTGGCCTCCCCATCTTCTCTTTCTTTGACTTTGCCCTGACTGTCTATGCCTGGACTTCACTCCTTCCTCACCTCCACCTCTTGAAATCTCTGACCTTCTTTCTCTTAGTGCTATTTTGTATCCCTGTGGTCATATTATCTCCCCTGGCTACATTGTAAACGTCTTTAAAAACAGAAGCACTTTCACTTCTTTCTTAGTATTCCTAATCACTAGTACAGTCTCTGGTTTATTGTAGGTATTTAATAAATGTTTGCTGATCGATCCATAAAATACTACTAAGTGCTAGGAATGGAAATATAAAAAAACAAAAGCAAGATTGTACCCTGCTCTCTAGAAGCTTATATTCTACTAGAGGGGAAACAAATATCTTTAAAAGCAAATATAAAATCTTTAACTCTTCTCCAAACCTGACTTGTAGGAAATACCATACCTATCATTTTTCATTGAATATCTACAAATTTTTTTTCCTTACAGATTAATTAACCCTTTTGAAAGATTATTACTGAAGTGTCCTGGTCCTAATTGGGTCAATATAGTTGGTGCCAAATGATTGACTGAAACAATATACTCTGAGACCTCATTATTTATTAAGCCAATGCTCCAAAATTGCTTCATAAACCCTAAAGTGCTCTCTACCTTCTAGTAAGAGGATAGGGAAGAGCCCCTCCATTTCTGAGGATTTCCATCAGGGATGCCTTCCTGGTGAAGATGGCACTTGAATGAGGCCTTGAAGGATGGGTAGTATTGACTTGGTTCTTTTCGATAGCATTCTACAGAGGATGACTGACCAAAAGCAGAGAGGCATAAATGAATCTGGAAAATTTAAGACAGGACTTCTTAATCCAGAAGGTTTGTGAGCAGAGGATCAATGTGACCAGACCTGGGATTTAGGGAGATTCTATGGACAATTTGTGTAGGTCAAATGAGAGGACAAGGAGAAACAGGAAGTAGAGATACCAGACAGCAGGCAGCACATGAAGTGAGAGGTGGGAGAGTGAGCCATGATTATAAAGAGGAAGGGACAGATGGGAGATGTTGAATAAGACTGGACACACATGAGCACTTAAAGGAGGAACCACTAGATTATGTAGGAGTTCAGAAAGGACAGATAGAATTAAAGGGTGGAATGAATAGAGAAAGTTTCTTGGAGACCAAACTCTCTCTTATCTCTCTGTCTCTCTTTGTCTCTCTCTCTCTGGTTTTTTCAAGGTGATGGGGTTAAGTGACTTGCCCAAAGTCACACAGCTAGGTAATTATTAACTGTCTGAGGCCAAATTTGAACTCAGGTACTCCTGACTCCAAGGCCAGTGCTCTGTCCACTGCACCACCTAGCTGCCCCCCCCATGACTTTTTAATTATTGGGATATTTTGTTTTGTTTTTGCTGCAAACTTATGATTTCATCAGTGCAAGGAACTCCCCCCCAGGGAAACTCCCCCAGCAATGCAGGTTGACAATTCAGTCAGTCAGCAAACATTTATTAGGCACCATGATTGGTGCTGGTGGTACAAAGCTAAAATAAAAGTTGTATTGATTATCTAGAGCCATGAAAGTTTACATTAAATGGCTTTCCCAAAAAGATCCCATCAGAGGTGGGCTTTGAACCCACCTAGGTCCTATAACTCCAGAACCAGTCACATAACTATTCTGAGAGGCAGGATTTGAATCTCCCCTAACTTCAGCACCAGCCCTCTGTCCATTTGGCCACACTGTCCCTCTCTCTGTATATACTCTGTATTTATCTGTATACACATTCTGTCACTTCCCCAATAGATGGTAAGCTCCTTGAAGACAGAAATTGTTTTTGACTCAGTATGATCAATGCCTAGCACAGTGTTTTGTTCATATTAGGTGTTTAACAAATAGATGAAGTGAGGAGGGAGGAAGCCAGTATGAGCTCTGGATGCATCCTGAATGGCTGTTGGGGAATGGGCTAGCTAGAGAATGGTGATAGTTTGGGCCCCAGAAACATTACAGCTCACTGGGGTTTGGCAGCTATGGAGGGGCTAAGAAGGAAATCAATGCCTCTGAGAGATTAGAGAGTATAAGAAGCTTCAACATTCAATTACATTCAACATTCAACTTGCAATCTGCTCCACTTGGGCAGAGGGTGTCGGTGTCCAGAGGCCCTAAGGTAGCATGGTCTAATTTCAAGATCCCCAGCTATTAAATCATAGCAGAGATTTAGAGCAGGAAAGGCCCTTTGAGATCATGTAGATCAACTTCCTTCTTTGACACTTGAGCCCCAGAAAGGTTAAGGGAACTGCCCAGAGTCACACAGGTAGTAAGCAGCAGACCTAGAATTTCAAGTCACATCCCTTGCCTCCAAGTCCTGCCCTCTCCCTACTGGGGAGATCTTTCCAGATCTCAGCAGCTCTCTTCCTTCATTAGTAAAATGAGAAAGTTAGGCTAGATAATCTCCAAGATTCCTTCTGGCTTTAAATTATTTGATTCTTTGAGAACCCAGACAAAATTATGATCTGAGTATAGATTAGTTGAGGCAGGTTGGCTGCCTAAGCAGGAGGCATTTGTGGGAGTGGTCAGCAGAGATCCACTGGTAGGGATGCATAGCACATGTTTAATAAATGGTTGTTATTGGATTGATTAATTGACCATAATCCCAAGCAAAAAGTCTGTGGCCAGAAAGAAAGAGCACTAGACATATGGGTATGGTCAGACCTTCAGCTTTTAAGAATAGGTCATGAGAGGGGCCAGCCTTGATAACATTCCATCTTTTCTCTCTATGTTATAGTTTTTGAAATGTTTTCCTCATAAAGGATCACTTAATGAGATGAACTTGATTAAATGATCTCTTTCACAACCCACCTTTGCATAGAATAGGTGGTTAAGAAATGCTTTTCTTCCACCATTTTACAGGTGAAGAAACTAAGATCCCGAGAAGGCAGTTGACCAGCATACAAGTAGTAAGTGATAGAATTAGTATCATTCCATTCTTTTGACCCCATCTAGAGCCCCATCACTTATAGATTTGGGCACAATAATACTAGATGATCTGAGATGAGATGAAAGGTAGTAGAAGGTGGGTTCTAAGGAATGAGGAAGTACATTTCCTAATAATGGTATGTACTGGGGACTTCAGGAGACTGATGGGTAAGAAGGTTAGGCAGATAGGGTGGGACCAGCCTGAGGTGCACAGGCTTGACTCTGTAGGCAGTGATGATGATTGTTTGTCCTTGGTTCTTGAAGAAAGCCATGACATCAGGGAGGTGATGCCATAACAAGCACATGAATTGAATTTGAGTTGTTTTTTTTTTTGGGGGGGGTTGCTGTACTAAGTCACCATCCTCACTTTCTTCTCCAGAGCCATCTGGATCCAGTGTTTGAATTGAGACAACTAGAGATGGCCATGGCAAAATGTCTTGCCCAAGGTCACACAGATAGTAAGTGTCAAATGTCTGAGACCAGATTCAAACTTCCATCCTCCTGATTCCAAGGTTAGTGTTCTATCCACTGTGCC